>NC_090444.1:1426294039-1426597069 GCF_031143425.1 Pleurodeles waltl | reverse complement strand
CCAAGCTAAGGGTAACCCTGGACGGCAAAACCATGTTCTTTCAGACACCTGAGGAGGCATGGGAGTAGCTGGAATCGAAGGGAATGGCGGAGGGACCACGTGGCCAGAGTGAGCGCATGGCCCGCACGGGTCGAAGGGGTCAGAAGAAACAGCGAAACAGAAACAGATCGCGGACAAGACCAACCACAGCCCAAAAGGCACTGGCCAGGATGGACGCACTGAATGTGGCAGCCTCCGTTTGTGAGGCACTCCATTGGTTGATAGTGGTAGTGGAGACTTGGATTGTGCGTCCATGTCCTCTGACGGGGGCTCCGTTGGTCCAGGTGATGTGCCAAGGGTAACCCCACAGACTGCGGACGAGCTAGGTTAAATGGCCCACAACCTGAACACGAGGTGAGGAGTGTCATTCGAATGAGGCCCGACGGTCACGCATCCACCCCTCCCCACTAGTTTCTCGGCCACGAGACAGGATGGCGAGAACTTTAATTAACTTGCTGTTATTGCTTCGTTTTTGCAATGTGTTATGGGCAACCTACATTTTGAGAGGTGCCCCGGGGTCCGGGAGTTGGGGTTTATGTTTGCACTTTCTTGATGGTGATGAAAACACTATGAACGTAGTACACAGTCATCCTAATTAATCTAGTATGGCTGAATACAACTTTCTGACCTGGAATATCAGGGGAATGGGATCGCCCTCTAAAAGGTACAGAGTGTTATCGTACTTGAAACAGCGGGGGTGTACATTGCCATGCGGCAGGAGACTCACCTTACCACCTCCGAAGTAGACAAACTCTGGCGTAGATGGAGAGGACAGATATTTGCTACTAAATACTCAGCCTATGCTAGGGGAGCACTGACATGGGTAAGAGCAGGGGTCCCCTTTGAGGCCAAAGCTGTGGACATAGACCAGTAAGGCAGGTTTGTGGTTGTGGAAGGTATACTACATGGAGTTACGATTACCATTAGCAGTATCTATGCGCCCAACCAAGACCAGATACCCTTCATGCAGCGCCTATTGAATCACCTTACGCGCCGGGGGGGGGGGAGCTGCTATTAGCAGGGGATTTTAACTGTGTACTGGATACTGAACTGGACCGCTCCACCCCATCACTGGCTGGAGCAACAACGCATAAGATAGCTAAACACTTAGAGGAATGGGTTCGGGGCTGGGGTTTGGTGGATGTATGGCGAGCGCAGCATCCGCAAGATAGGGACTACTCCTACTTCTCACACTTACATCAGTTACACACCAGAATTGACAGGGTGATTTGCTCGACAGCGATAGCACAGAACATGAGCCACACTGAATATCTGGGGCGCACTCTGTCTGATCATAACCCACTACTTTACGCATGGCGAGCAACTAGAGACAGACCCCCCTATATTATTATGGAGATTGGGCCCAGCCGCTCTGGAGGACCAAGCATATAGGGAGACATTGCGTTCCTTCCTCACAGATCATATTACCACCAACTCTGACTCAGCGTCAACTAGAGGAGTGGAATGGGAAACGCTAAAGGTAGCGGTAAGAGGGCATTGCATGAGCCAGACTGTTGGGATTACGCGCACTCTTGAGCGTGAGCTAATAGGTTTAGAGAAAACCATCCACGAAGAAGAAAAGAAAGAGAGCAGAACTGCCTTAGAATGCAATATACTCAGAGAAGCTAAGGATTCACACGCTAAGACTGAGGAACAGTTAAGATGCCACAAAACACAAAGGTACCTAACTGCAGGAAAGTACCATCTTGCCTGGCATGTTACCCCATATTTCACTGTATATATGTTGTTTTAGTCTGTGTCACTGGGACCCTGCCAGGCAGGGCCCCAGTGCTCATAAGTATGTGCCCTGTATGTGTTCCCTGTGTGATGACTAACTGTCTCACTGAGGCTCTGCTAACCAGAACCTCAGTGGTTATGCTCTCTCTGCTTTCCAAATTGTCACTAACAGGCTAGTGACCAATTTCACCAATTCACATTGGCATACTGGAACACCCTTATAATTCCCTAGTATATGGTACTGAGGTACCCAGGGTATTGGGGTTCCAGGAGATCCCTATGGGCTGCAGCATTTCTTTTGCCACCCATAGGGAGATCTGACTATTCTTACACAGGCCTGCCAGTGCAGCCTGAGTGAAATAACGTCCATGTTATTTCACAGCTATTTACCACTGCACTTAAGTAACTTATAAGTCACCTATATGTCTAACCTTCACCTGGTGAAGGTTGGGTGCAAAGTTACTTAGTGTGTGGGCACCCTGGCACTAGCCAAGGTGCCCCCACATTGTTCAGGGCAAATTCCCCGGACTTTGTGAGTGCGGGGACACCATTACACGCGTGCACTATACATAGGTCACTACCTATGTATAGCGTCACAATGGTAACTCCGAACATGGCCATGTAACATGTCTAAGATCATGTAATTGGCATTGGGGAGACAATTCCATGATCCCCCGGGTCTCTAGCACAGAACCCGGGTACTGCCAAACTGCCTTTCCGGGGTCTCCACTGCAGCTGCTGCTGCTGCCAACCCCTCAGACAGGTTTCTGCCCTCCTGGGGTCCAGGCAGCCCTGGCCCAGGAAGGCAGAACTAAGGATTTCCTCTGAGAGAGGGTGTGACACCCTCTCCCTTTGGAAATAGGTGTGATGGCTGGGGAGGAGTAGCCTCCCCCAGCCTCTGGAAATGCTTTGATGGGCACAGATGCTGCCCATCTCTGCATAAGCCAGTCTACACCGGTTTAGGGATCCCCCAGCCCTGCTCTGGGGCGAAACTGGACAAAGGAAAGGGGAGAGACCACTCCCCTGACCTGCACCTCCCAGGGGAGGTGCCCAGAGCTCCTCCAGTGTGCCCCAGACCTCTGCCATCTTGGAAACAGAGGTGTTGCTGGCACACTGGACTGCTCTGAGTGGCCAGTGCCAGCAGGTGTAACGTCAGAGACTCCTTCTGATAGACTCTTACCTCTCTTAGTAGCCAATCCTCCTTCCTAGGTAGCCAAACCTCCTTTTCTGGCTATTTAGGGTTTCTGCTTTGGGGAATTCTTCAGATACCGAATGCAAGAACTCACCAGAGTTCCTCTGCATCTCCCTCTTCACCTTCTGCCAAAGGATTGACCGCTGACTGCTCAGGATGCCTGCAAAACCGCAACAAAGTAGCAAAGACGACTACTAGCAACCTTGTATCGCTCATCCTGCCGGCTTTCTCGACTGTTTCCTGGTGGTGCATGCTCTGGGGGTAGCCTGCCTCCTTTCTGCACCAGGAGCTCTGAAGAAATCTCCCATGGGTCGACGGAATCTTCCCCCTGCAACCGCAGGCAACAAAAGACTGCATCACCGGTCCTCTGGGTCCCCTCTCAGCACGACGAGCGTGGTCCCTGGAACTCAGCAACTCTGTCCAAGTGACTACCACAGTCCAGTGACTCTTCATTCCAAGTTTGGTGGAGGTAACTCCTTGCCTCCTCACGCTAGACTGCATTGCTGGGTACAGCGTGATTTGCAGCTGCTCCGGCTCCTGTGCACTCTTCCAGGATTTCCTTCGTGCACAGACAAGCCTGGGTCCCCGACACTCTAACCTGCAGTGCACAACCTTCTGAGTTGTCCTCTGGCGTCGTGGGACTCCCTTTTGTGACTTCGGGTGGACTCCGGTTCACTCTTCTTCTAAGTGCCTGTTCCGGTACTTCTGCTGGTGCTGCCTGCTTCTGTGAGGGCTCCCTAACTTGCTGGGCACCCCCTCTGTCTCCTCATCCAAGTGGCGACATCGTGGTCCCTCCTGGGCCACAGCAGCATCCAAAAACCCTAACTGCGACCCTTGCAGCTAGCAAGGCTTGTTTGCGGTCTTTCTGCGTGGGAACACCTCTGCAAGCTTCTTCACGACGTGCGACATCCATCCTCCAAAAGGGAAGTTTCTAGTCCTCTTCGTTCTTGCAAAACACCAAGCTTCTTGCATCCGGTGGCAGCTTCCTTGCACCCTCAGCTGGCATTTCCTGGGCTCCTGCCCACTCTCGACACTGTCGCGACTCTTGGACTTGGTCCCCTTGTCTTACAGGTACTCAGGTCCGGAAATCCACTGTTGTTGCATTGCTGGTATTGGTTTTCCTTGCAGAATCCCCCTATCACGACTTCTGTGCTCTCTGGGGGTTGTAGGTGCACTTTACACCTACCTTAAAGGGTCTTGGGTTGGGCTATTTTTCTAACCCTCACTGTTTTCTTACAGTCCCAGTGACCCTCTACAAGCTCACATAGGTTTGGGGTCCATTCGTGGTTCGCATTCCACTTTTGGGGTATATGGTTTGTGTTGCCCCTATACCTATGTGCTCCTATTGCAATCTATTGTAACTTTACACTGCTTGCATTACTTCCTTTTGCTATTACTGCATAATTTTGGTATTGTGTACATATATCTTGTGTATATTTCTCATCCTCATACTGAGGGTACCCACTGAGATACTTTTGGCATATTGTCATAAAAATAAAGTACCTTTATATTTAGTATATCTGTGTATTGTGTTTTCTTATGATATTGTGCATATGACACCAGTGGTATAGTAGGATCTTTACATGTCTCCTAGTTCAGCCTAAGCTGCTCTGCTATAGCTACCTTCTATCAGCCTAAGCTGCTAGAAACACCTCTTCTACACTAATAAGGGATAACTGGACCTGGCACAAAGTGTAAGTACCTCTGGTACCCACTACAAGCCAGGCCAGCCTCCTACACTAACCTCAATACAAGTGGAGGAGGGCAGATCAGGGAGGATGCTAGCAGGGTTGGTGAGACCTGGTGGAGAGGGGATGCCTATAGTGAGCGTTAAAGATGCGAAGGGACTACATAAACATACACCTAGTGAGGTCAATGGAGCCTTTAGGGAGTACTACACCTACCTGTACAGACAACCAGAGAACCTGAAAATAGAAAGGTTCAGTGATTACCTGGGGGCATTACCATTGACCACTCTGACAGAACAGGATGGGGATAGCCTAGGGGGACCAGTGACATTAGAAGAGGTAAAAGAGGCCATAGAACAGCTGGCGGCGGGGAAGACCCCAGGTACGGATGGTCTCCCAAAGGACTTCTACAAGAAGTATTCCGCACTGCTGGCTCCCAGGCTAGTTGAAACGTATGCGGAGGCTCTCCAATGGGGTTCCTTGCCAGGGACACTGAGAGAAGCTTTAGTGATCCCTCTGCCCAAACAGAACACTGGTGAGCTCTCAGTGACAGACTTCCGACACATCCCCAATTTAATACATGAAGATCAAAATGGATTTATCCCAGCGCGAAGCACCTCCCTAAATTTGAAGCACCTGTTTAATCTTTTACATATGCCGCAAGCTGCAAATCCCGATGGGTCGACACTGTTGGCAATAGATTTTGAAAAAGCCTTTGACTCGATACAATGGGATTTCCAGCGCTCCGTGATACTCCAGATGGGGATGGGGATGGGTGAGGGCTGGGTGCGTTGGGTGGATCTGCTATACATCCCCTGGCACGAGTGAGAACGGGTAAAATAATTTCGGAGACTTACCCTGTACACAGGGGGACTAGACAAGGATGCCCATTATCCACTTTGTTGTTTGCCCTGGCAATCGAACCACTAGCAGCCCAGTTCCGGACAGAGAGTAGGGGGCACAGAGTGGAGTGGGGACAAACTGAACACATCATCTCACTCTACGCGGACGATGTATTAATTTATCTGAGAGATGGCGAGACTGGTTTACTAAGGGCATTGAGAATATTAGATTACTTTGGTGCTGTCTCTGGATTCCGCCTTAATCGTGGTAAGACCTTTGTATTTCCCATGGTAGAGGGCAGTGAGCGACCCTCTTCTTGCCCCGGGGATGTGGTGTGGGCTCCACGCAGCTTTAAGTACCTCGGAGTACAGGTGTTTCACGACTTAAAAGACCTCCGCGAGGGTAATTTAGGCAAGGCGTTGCGCTCGCTCCGGTCCTCAGTGAGATTCTTGAGATCACTCAGTCTAACCATATCAGCTGGGGTGTCCCTTTCAAAAAATGATCATGCTCCCACGCCTTCTCTATTTCTTTGCCAACCTCCCGGTGCTCGTGCCTTCGACATGGTTTCACAAACTAAATACACTTCTCAGGGATCTGGTGTGGGGTGGAGGCCGGAAGCGCACATCCCTATCTGCCCTAACTAGGCCAGTACTCATGGGGGGTCTGGGAGTACCGGACTTTGAGCTGTACTACCTGGCCTGTCAACTCCAGTGGACAGCAGAATGGCTAAGGGGAAGAGGCCAACTGAACAGATGCATCGACACTGGAGTGCAGGATATAGGCAAGATACTAGCACACATGATTGCTCGAGGTGGAGCACGGGGGGAGGAAAGTGCCCTAATGAAGGTTGCGGCAACCTGCTGGAAACGCTGCTCGAGATGAGTAGGGGTGGGAGTAGCTTATTCACAAGCACTTCCGTTAACAGTACTGGTACAAACCTCCCCAGATAAAACATTAATTGGCCACGGGCTGGGAGTCTGGGCACGGGTCGGGGTACAGATAGTTGGAGATTTCTTCCAGGACGGGATAATGAGGACTTTCACAGACATGACTGATAAAAATAATGTCCTGGGCGGGAGGTTTCTGTCGTATCAATACCTAACACACCGTATAAAATCACTCTGGGACACTGTCAACGCGGAACCAGAGGTTCATAAGATCCTTCATTACCTCCTAACACAGGGTGATGAATCCCACTTGGTAGCTAAAGTATACAAGGCGCAAATGGAATGCTCCATGATACCGTTACAGGCGTTAAGAGAACGTTGGGAAAAAACTCTAGGGGAAGACTTAACGGATTCGGCCTGGAAGAGAGCACTGTCCTACCCCAAGATGGTATCACGAAACACACAACTGCGCTATATCCAATACAACTACCTACACAGGACGTACCTCACCCCACATAGACTAAATATCATTTACGGAGGCAAAACTAGAGCATGCCCCAGGTGTGGGGAACTAGATGCGGACCTGGACCATATGCTGTGGCGGTGCTCTGAGATCCAACATGCCTGGGGAGAGGTGCTAGACAAGTTGGGTTTGCTGCTGGAAAGGGAACGGGATCAATCCCCAGCAGCATGTCTGATGGGACTGTATGCCGGAGCAGCGGCTGGATCAGTAAAAACAAGATTCTTAGACCTGGCTCTGGTACTATTTAGGAGACAGATTGCCATTAGATGGAAATCTTCTGGAAGCCCCCCTCTGGAGGTCTGGAGAAGAGATGTCTCAAGGTGGGCGAGAGCTGAGCTTCAAGCACTGAGGCGAGAGGAGATGAAGGGGCTACGCCTGAAACTTATTGCCCCTGACTGGGAGGGAATCTTAGATAAATGGGAGCGGGAAATTCAAGAAAGGGGAACTAATGGAGAGATGATGGACCCTCCTCCTTAGAATAGAAATCAGGAGCAAGGAGCACACAGTGGCAAGCTGGGTAGATAGGGGAAGAGAAGGCAGGTCTAGTAGCAACATAGTAGGCACAAGAAGAAAGAGTCAGACTACACCACAGCATAACGGACCTGGTGGAGGAGTGAGCATAACGGCATCAGCACATTACATGCACATGTAGAGACCTTCCCTCCTACATTACTAGATTCAGTAATTAAGGATTAACACAGAACTGAATAAACTATTGTAAATCAACCCCCCCCAACCCAACCCAGCACCGTTTTAGCACTGCATACCACCATCGTGTACATAGTTCTGAATGGAATCAGACAGGCAACTACTACATACATGACTATGAAAAATCACTGCCTATATGCATGAGAAGTATCTCAACCACAAATGATTTGTTACCAAGAACTAGTCTGATATTGATGCATAACCCAAAATGTATGACGAAGCAATAAGTGTGAACATAAAAACAAGTAATGTAAACGGTACTGAAATTATGTCTGTTTGTAAGTAAAATGTTAATAAAAATATATATATAAAAAAAAAAATTCTGAAACCAGATTAGAAGGCATCAAGTTGTTCGTCTGGATATTAGGTGATGGTTCTGATGATGCACAACATTGAAACACCTTCCCTAAGAAGGAAAGTGTTGCGATCATGCAGACATTGTTCAGTTCATTACTGTCAGCTGTGGATTTCTTTGGGATGGAGGAGACCTGGCCAATTTTCAAACAATCAGGGAAACAACTTGCTTAAGTGAGGAATTAATCAGGGAGGTAAGGTTATCATTGGCCTTTTTAGCAGGAGTTGATGTCAGTGTTCTTGGTGACATGGAGCCATGGCTTTTCTCTTTTGAATTGGGCTGAAATTTCCTGGTGGATAAAAGACAACATCAAAGAAATGTGCTGGTTGTCTGACCAGTATACAGGGATGGGTTCTTTGGTGATCAGAAGCATATCCTCAAGAGGATCAGGTTGAGAATGAATCATTTGCAGTGCAGCCTTTTGGCAGTGCTGTAAGTAGTCACTGTCTCTGAAAAAGCTGAGACTAGAATTGTTATTATGTTAACCCCATTGGTGATTGAAGACACCAAGGAAGATAAGAGTTGCAGAGGTATCAGTTGAGACAAAATGAATTACCTGAATTTCTCTATGAATGAGCTATGTTCCCCTAGAGGGTTGCAAATCAATCAGTCAATCAATCATAAGATTTATAAAGCGCACTACTCACCCGTTAGGGTCTCAAGGCGCTGGGGGATGGGGGGAAGCTACTGGTCGTAAAGCCATGTCTTTAGGTGCTTCCTGAAAGATAGTAGGTCTTGGGTCTGGCGAAGGTGGAGTGGTAGGGAGTTCCATGTCTTGGCGGCCAGGTGGGAGAAGGATCTTCCTCCGGCGGTGGTGCGGCGGATGCGGGGAACGGAGGCGAGGGCAAGGCTGGCGGAGTGAAGGTTGCGGGTGGGTGTGTGGAAGGCGAGTCTTTCGTTGAGGTAGGCTGGGCCTGTGTTGTGGAGGGCCTTGTGTGCGTGGACGAGGAGTTTGAAGGTGATCCTCTTTGGTATTGGTAGCCAGTGCAAGTCTTTGAGGTGGGGGGTGATGTGGTAGCGGCGTGGGACGTCCAGAATGAGTCAGGCGGATGCGTTCTGGATTCTCTGCAGCTTTGTTTGGAGTTTGGTTTTTGTTCTTGCATATAGGGTGTTTCCATAGTCCAGTTGGCTGCTGACCAGGGCGTGGGTGACAGTTTCCTTGTTTCTACGGGAATCCACTTGAAGATTTTGCGGAGCATGCGGAGGGTGTTGTAGCAAGAGGAGGAGACGGCGTTGTCCTGCTGAGTGTGGAATCCAAGCTGAAACCCAGGTTACGTGCGTGGGTGGTGAGAGGTGGTGTGGATCCTAGGGAGGTGGGCCACCAGGAGTCGTTCCATGCTGAGGGGTTGGCTCCTTTAATTTGAGGCGGCTTGCTTCCATCCAGCCGGCGATGGCTTGGAGTCCGTTGTGGAGGTTGTTTTGTGCAGCTGTGGGGTCTTTCGTGAGGGAGAGGATTAGCTGAGTGTCGTCTGCGTAGGAAATTATGTTGATGTGGTGTGTTCGTGCGATGTTGGCGAGTGGGGCCATGTACATGTTGAAGAGAGGGGGGCTAAGTGACAAGCCTTGGGGGACGCCGCAGATGATTCTGGAGGCTTCTGATAAGAACGGTGGAAGGCGGACTCTCTGGGTTCTGCCTGAAAGGAATGATGAGATCCAATCGAGTGCTTTGTCATGGATTCCAGCATTATGGAGGCGTGTGCGTAGAGTGTGATGACATACCGTGTCGAAGGCTGCGAGAGGTCCAGGAGGATGAGTGCTGTTGTTTCTCCTTTGTCGAGCATGGTCCTGATATCGTCAGTGGCAGCGATGAGTGTGGTCTCAGTGCTGTGGTGTTTGCGGAATCCGGATTGGGAGATGTCAAGTGTCTTGCTGTCTTCCAGGAAACGGGATAGTTGGCTGTTCATGATTTTTTCGATTACTTTGGCTGGAAATGGGAGGAGGGAGATTGGTTGGTAGTTCTTTGGGTCGTCTGGGTCTGCCTTGGGTTTTTTCAGCAGGGCGTTGACTTCAGCGTGCTTCCAGCCTTCTGGGAAGGTGGCTGACTTGAAGGAGCTGTTGATGGTGTTGCAGAGGTGGGGAGCGATGATGATATTAGCTTTATTGAAGATGTGGTGTGGGCAGGGGTCTGAAGGTGATCCGGAGTGGATGGAGGTCATGGTGTTGGCGGTGTCTTCTTTGTTGACGGGGGTCCAGGTGCAGAGGAGGTGGGTGTTGCTTGGGGGGTTGGGTTTGTGGGTGTTTGTAGTCAGCTGTGAGGTCTGGGGGTTGAAGCTGTTGTGGATTTCTTCTATCTTTCGACGGAAATGGGTTGCGAGTGAGTTGCAGAACTCCTGTGATGGCGGGGGTTCGTTGGAGCAAGTCTTGGGAGTGGAGAGCTCTTTGATGATGCCGAAGAGTTCTTTGCTGTTGTGAGCATTGGTGTCAATGCAGTTTTTGATGTGGGTTCTTTTGGTGGTGTGGATCAGTTGGTGATGTTTGCATATGGCATCTTTGAAGGCGATGTGGTTGGTGTTGGTGGGTTCACGGTGCCAGGTTTTTTCCATTCTGCGGCATAGCCATTTGGATTCCTGTCGGTCTGGGGTAAACCATCTGGCCTTGATTCTGTGGAGGGTGTTAGGGTTTTTTTTTAGCTGTGCGAGGGTGTTGGTGCAGTCCTCTATCCAGCGATTCAGGTTGGTGGCAGCTGTGTTGTGGTCCGTGGTCTCAGGGGGTGGGTCCTGGGCGAGTTTGGAAATCAGTTGATCTGTTGATATTTTGCTCCAGTTGCGTCGGGGGGTGGAGTGCGGCGGTGGGTGACTGGCTTCTGGTAGGAGAAGTGGATGCAGCTGTGGCAAATTACATTAATTCTGAGATTAGATGTCTTTAGAGAGAAGATTTCAAGAAAAGACAGTGGAAGGAATTAGTTGGGAAAACAATTAAGTTATGCATTTTGATACTGTTTATTGTTTTTGCACTAAGATTGTTGTTACGACTTATGACTAAAAATATTTTGAATGTCAAAACTCTTAAATACACAATAAAACCTATTTTAAAAAATCAACAGAAGGAATAAATGTGCTCAGTAGGAATCAATTTTCAGTTAAGCATGTTCCTGTGAATTACTGCTAGTCTACCAACATGTCTGACTTCTTGGTTAAAAAGGAAAATGGAGAGGTGTGTGGGAGAAGAATGATTAGGCCATTGTCGTTGTTCGAAGAGTCATAGATCCACATTTCTGTAAATATAGGGTAACCATGTTGAAGATTAGAATTGTGTCTGAAAATTCCAATCAATGATTAACTGGCAATTATGTAGTAGACAGTGCATTGGTGACTGAATGATTTTGGAGATAGACGCTTTCCAGTGTTCAATGGAGACATAAATGAGATTGGAAATACCCCTTTTCCTGGATTGTGGGTATGAAAAAGGAGGATGGGGAGGTTTTTTGGGAAGACTTATGAACATTCAAAACTCCATAACTTACAACAAGATCACCAAAGTCGGGGCCATCTGAGTGGGTTTTGTTCTGTTGTACCTGGGTTTGAGGTTGTGATAGATTTTCACCTCAGGGGTTGTTCCTCAGGGAGTGGCAGCTAGTATGTGAGCTCTAGTGTGGACAGCAACTGTACGTGTACATTGAGAAAGAAAGTCATGAAACTGCTTGATAAGGGTCGTCTTTTTTTTTCTTTTTTTTTAAAGAGAATAGTCAACAAAGATAATAAATCTTGAGAAGGGGACAAGGATGGTGTAATGGGAAATGGTTGGAGTAGTTGCTTGGAATGGGCGACCAGTGTGGGAGTCTGGTTTTCAGAGCTGGTCAGGAAGAACTTGACATTTGGGGTTATAGGTAGGTGTTAGCAGCAAATCATGTTGGAGATTGTCAGGGCAGGAGATGGGAGATGGGAGAGGTTAGGATATGTGCTAGAAGGAGAGAAGGTGAAAAAAGGCTGGGAGAGCTGGTTGAAAAGAATGCTGTTTCTTTAACCATGGAGGAGTGAGAGAGAATACGAGATCCAGTCGAGCAGGAGATAGGCAAAGGTTAAGATATGTGCTGTGAGAAAAGGAGGAGAGCAAAAGTAGATGATAGCTAGATGAACTATGTGCTGTGTCTGTTCTTTTGGGAGGTGAGGAAGACTAGGTGATGGAGGGCAGGCAGGTGTGTTAAAGCTCTGAGAAGAGGTGGAGTATGGGGAAAGATTATGCTGGTCATATGGAGAAGGGGTGGGGGACACAGCTAGCTCTGAGTGGGCTGTTACGTAGAGAATTAGGGATTGCATTCTTATACTTAGGAGCTTGCAGGTAGCATCCATATGCATAGGCATCTGTTGTAATTGTATTTGTGTACAAATTGTGTTGCTGGTGGACTGTGAGAGATGCTTTGGGGAGTTATATTCCGGAAAGTAGTCCTTGTTTCGCAGATAGACCAGTAAGGAGTTGATTCAGATGGCATTCAGTGTTATTTTTATGAGCAGCGATCCTTGATTTACAGCACAACTGTCTTTTTTTATGTAGGTCTGTCATCTGTGAGCGGTGCGCTTACTTTGCAGATGGTCGTTCTGTTCTAAGGGTGAAATGCCTTGCTCTCCCCATTCCCCTAAGCCCCCAAAAAGTCCTTTGTGTTATGCAAGATGGCAACCTCGTTTCATAGAGTTGGGGGGCAGGAGTAGGCTTCCTACCAGATTAAGATGCCTGGTGACCGGGGACGCAAAAGTGCTTCTAAGGCACATCCAATGGAGAATATATCAAAATCGTTTCCTTGCAGCATGTCATACAGCGGAGTGGCAGTCCAGCCCCATCAAAGAAAATGGGGAGTTAGTTCACCTTTCAGCCTCCCTCATCTGGTTCGGCGCAGGCCGTCTGCAGCAGAGGAATTTGTGATCCTCAAAAGATAGGTTAAGGCAGGATGGTGGTTGCACAGGGATCAGTCTTTGGCAGGAGTCTTGTGCGAATGGATGACCAAGCGCATGGATTACCATGGATTGGAACCCCAGGATGGCAGAGCCACAATGTGAGGCTTCTAATGTGGTGGCAATTTTCTTTAAATGTGGTCAATGGATGCATTTCATTAATAAATAAAACTGTTTATTGATAAGCATCTATGTTGTTTGATATCTTCTAAACACAGCAATAAAAGACTGACAACGGCACAAAAAACAACATATCCAAAAGAAAAATGTGAGCTATTGAGTAATTATATATTGAGACAGTCTGCAGGGAGTGTACGGTATAATCTGAAAGAATCAGCAGATCGATACTTGTCAGGATTACAAAATCTACTGTATGATAGCCCATCTACAACATGCTGCAGTGTTGACATTCTCCAGTAGTTCTATCAACTGTGGGCTGCTATTGAATGAGCTACCCCAAGTCAAACTACAGGAAATGTTACGAACAGAGGATGACAGTATTCGTTTATTTATAATTACATTGTGTGGCACAGGATTTAGGTCAAAATGGAAACAGGAATTGTCCTTTCACAGTTGATACCAGCTTTCGGTAGTAAGGCAATTTCACAGTTGGGAGATTTCGACTTTTGTTTTAGATTAATGAATGAGTTACATGAAAAAAATGCTAACGATTGCTGAGTTCTCTCATAGTTTAAGCTCATATAGTCAAGCTACTATGGCAATAAAGGAACACATCCTTTGGTGGATGGGGGTGTTTAGTAAGTTCAGTACAGTTTATTGCACTAATATATACTCAATAACTAATGGTTAAGTCTCACCTCCCCTCATGATAAGGGATATTTTGGGCTTTGGCAATCTTAAGAGAATTAGTAGATCATACGTGTAGGCTAGGACATTTGGACTCTATCAGAAAGTATCCCAGAATGTGAAAATCATGGTAACTTACAACAATGCATATATTCTATATCCCCAGAGCATCAGCTGGATAATAAATTTTTGGCTGTGGTATGGAACTTTAAAGCACCAGGATTCACTATGCAAAGAGCTTTCAGTGTCTTAAAGGTATTTAGACACCCATGGCCCCACATGACCAACCACCATTTGCTTTTTCTTGAAAGTCAATTATCTAGAAACAAAAGTATCTCGTAATTACCTGAAGAGACCTACCAAACCTTACTACTGAGTCCAGGTCCCGGCAGTTCCGTAGGCCGCAATGCACAATATATTTACTTGGAAGAGCAGTTTCATACCACCACCATCATGGGCACCCAGGCAAACAACTCATCTCTCTCTTATCAAACATCAGCTTTGGTAGGTTTTCTGGAGCACCTGGAGCACTGCCATGAGGAATTATGAAGGGGTCAAGGTGAACTGAAAATGCAAAAGTGCTGTCAGTAAGGGACACAGAAGTCAACTAGATCAGCCAGAACGTAGTCACCAATCTCTGAAAGGTAACAGGAGTATTCGTCTGCCTAAAATATATCATTTTGAAAGTAGCCCTCAAGTATACAGATTGTGGCTGTTCTTTGGTACGTTCAACTTAAGCAGTCTGTTACTATCTGGAAGTTAAATTAAAGGTATTCAATGAATTGGCAGCCTTAACTTCTCCACTAGCTCATCAATGCACAATATAGAGTAACATAGGTCCTGGTGATAGCACTAAGGGGGTCCGCTCCACCATAACTTTGCTGAGATTGTATATCCCTAGCCTGTTTAGTTAAAAGCACTTTGGCGGGCAGAGCAGCAGCCTAGATGCTAGTGGGGATTTGGAGTGTACTGTTAAACAATTGTGAAATGCATCCAGAAGGGGCTCATTTATATTTGGGAAAAGATTAGCTATAATAAGCTATAATAAGTATAGTATTAGTCCGAAGAAATACATTTTTACTTTGACTACTTTCGGCATGAGGTTGTGAAGCAAATATATTTTTTCATATCTATTTTTATTTTATTTTCCATTTATATCATTACCAGCAGCTATTCCAATGATAGAGGACATAGAACATGCCCCAACAGAAAAACATATGCCGGAGTGCAAATATGAATTATATTGATTCTGAAAAATGTGTGCAGTGTCCTTAGGGATACAATTATCAAAAACATTTCCCATGCAGAAAGTGCATGACAAAACATAAAGGCCAATACTTTTCATTAATATAAGAGCAAATATAGTCCTCAGTAGTCACCATGATGTATTTGGGGGGTAAGTCCTTTTAAGCTTTACTGGATATCTTCTAGAGTTTCTATAGAAGGGGTAAACCCTAAAATGCAGGCTTAATTTCTATCTCGTCCTCACTGGTTGATTCCACCTGTGTAGGGGCAACCAAGCTATGCAAAACCTCAGCCCGTATCTTACAGTCGTCCTCAACTTTCTTATCCTTGTGCACCTCTCTCGTTCATATTTCCTCAGCTAGTGCCCACTCCTCCATATCCCTCAACCGCACTTGCAGCGGCTGTCCAACATCTGCTAGTCACTGAATGGCTATACACCTCTCTCCTAATAGTAGCCCCAATGATACCAAAAATGTATTTGTCTTTTTATTCGTGGAACATGGAACTTTTGGAGGCTAAATTACATTCAACTGTCCTATTATAAGGCAGTTAGCCAGATTTTATGTCACAGAGATTGGGAGTGTCTCTCGCTACCCTAAAAAGCCACTATTACAAGGAAGTTATGGTTCACATAGTACAAACATTTTAATATTCCATTGGAAAAAGACACACAAAAACTCACAGAAAAAACACAGTTTAAGTGATTTTATGGTTCCATAGCAAAACCTAAAAACACATGACAATCTTTATTTAAGGTTCTAAATGAAACATAACTCATGGCAATACACTGCTCATAACACCACACATCCCTAATGACATCATCAATGATATTACTGATGACATCTCAAATGACATTACTGATAGGATCCCACTTGGCATTACCCATGACATCATTGTTATTAAGTATTATATCATGATTAGGATAGTATCATATATTTATTTACAAACAATTTTTGAAGGCAAACTTCAGGGGCTTTTACACTTTCACACCGAACAAATAGTTCTGTTATTTGTGGAAGCTAGGCTTACATTAACCCCTTGGCTGCCAGGCCTTTTCCCCCTCCTGTCCCAAGCCTTTTTTTGGCTATTTGGGGCAGTTCACGCTTGGGCCCTCATAACATTTTGTTCACATAAGCTACCTACGCCAAATTTGCGTCCTTTTTTTCCAACATCCTAGGGATTCTAGAGGTACCCAGACTTTGTGGGTTCCCCAGAAGGAGGCCAAGAAATTAGCCAAAATACAGTGAACATTTTTTTTTTTTCAAAATAATGGGAAAAAGGGGCTGCATAAGAAGGCTTGTGGTTTTTTCCCCTGAAAATGGCATCAACAAAGGGTTTGTGGTGCTAAAATCACCAGCTTCCCAGCTTTCAGGAACAGACAGACCTGAATCAGAAAACCCAATTGTTCAACACAATTTTGCCATTTTACTGGGACATACCCCATTTTTACTATTTTTTGTGCTTTCAGCCTCTTTCCAGTCAGTGACAGAAATGGGCATGAAACCAATGCTGGATCCCAGAAACCGAAACATTTCTGAAAAGTAGACAAAATTCTGAATTCAGCAAGGAATAATATTTGTGTAGATCCTACAAGGGTTTCCTACAGAAAATAACAACTGAAACAAAAGAAATATTGAAATTGAGGTGAAAAAATCTGCAATTTTTCTCTACGTTTTACTCTGTAACTTTTTCCTGCAATGTCAGATTTTTTAAAGCAATATACCGTTATGTCTGCTGGACTCTTCTGGTTGCGGGATATATAGGGCTTGTAGGTTCACCAAGAACTCTAGGTACCCAGAGCCAATAAATGACCTGCACCCTGCCTTGGGTTTTCATTCTATACCGGGTATACAGCAATTCATTTGCTGAAATATAAAGAGTAAAAAATAGCTATCAAGAAAACCATTGTATTTCCAAAATAGGCACAAGATAAGGTGTTGAGCAGCAGTGGTTATTTGCACATCTCTGAATTCCGGGGTGCCCATACTAGCATGTAAATTACAGGACATTTCTCAAATACACACTCTCTTATATTTGGAAGGAAAAAATGTAGAGAAAGACAAGGGGCAGTAACACTTGTTTTCCTATTCTATGTTCCACCAAGTCTCCCGATAAAAATGATACCTCACTTGTGTGGTTAGGCCTAGCGCCCGCAACAGGAAATGCCCCAAAACACAACGTGGACACATCCCATTTGTTGACAGAAAACAGAGGTGTTTTTTGCAAAGTGCCTACCTGTAGAATTTGGCCTCTAGCTCAGCCAGCACCTAGGGAAACCTACCAAACCTGTGCAATTTTGAAAACTAGAGACCTAGGGGAATCCAAGTTGAGGTGACTTGTGGGGCTCTGACCAGGTTCTGTTACCCAGAATCCTTTGCAAACCTCAAAATTTGGCTAAAAAAACACATTTTCCTCACATTTCGGTGACAGAAAGTCCTGGAATCTGAGAGGAGCCACAAATTTCCTTCCACCCAGCGTTCCTCCAAGTCTCCCGATAAAAATGGTACCTCACTTGTGTGGGTAGGCTTTGCGCTCACAAAAGGAAATGGCCCAAAACACAACGTGGACACATCACATTTTTTTACAGAAAACAGAGGTTTTTTTTGCAAAGTGCCTACCTGTAGATTTTGGCCCCTAGCTCAGCCGGCACCTAGGGAAACCTACCAAACCAGCACTTTTTTGAAAACTAGAGACCTAGGGGAATCCAAGATGGGGTGACTTGTGGGGCTCTGACCAGGTTCTGTTACCCAGAATCCTTTGCAAACCTCAAAATTTGGCTAAAAAAACACATTTTCCTCACATTTCGGTGACAGAAAGTTCTGGAATCTGAGAGGAGCCACAAATTTCCTTCCACCCAGCGTTCCTCCAAGTCTCCCGATAAAAATGGTACCTCACTTGTGTGGGTAGGCTTAGCGCCCACAAAAGGAAATGGCCCAAAACACAACGTGGACACATCCCATTTTTTTACAGAAAACAGAGGTTTTTTTTGCAAAGTGCCTACCTGTAGATTTTGGCCCCTAGCTCAGCCGGCACCTAGGGAAACCTACCAAACCAGCACTTTTTTGAAAACTAGAGACCTAGGGGAATCCAAGATGGGGTGACTTGTGGGGCTCTGACCAGGTTCTGTTACACAGAATCCTTTGCAAGCCTCAAAATTTGGCTAAAAAAACACATTTTCCTCACATTTCGGTGACAGAAAGTTCCGGAATCTGAGAGGAGTCACAAATTTCCTTCCACCCAGCGTTCCCCCAAGTCTCCCTATAAAAATGGTACCTCACTTGTGTGGGTAGGCCTAGCGCCCACCAAAGGAAATGGCCCAAAACACAACGCGGACACATCCCATTTTTTTACAGAAAACAGAGGTGTTTTTTGCAAAGTGCCTACCTGTAGATTTTGGCCCCTAGCTCAGCCGGCACCTAGAGAAACCTACCAAACCAGCACATTTTTGAAAACCAGAGACCTAGGGGAATCCAAGATGGGGTGACTTGTGGGGCTCTGACCAGGTTCTGTTACCCAGAATCCTTTGCAAACCTCAAAATTTGGCTTAACAAACTAATTTTCCTCACATTTCGGTGACAGAAAGTTCTGGAATCTGAGAGGAGCCACAAATTTCCTTCCACCCAGCGTTCCCCCAAGTCTCTTGATAAAAATGGTACCTCACTTGTGTGGGTAGGCCTAGCCCCCACGAAAGGAAATGGCCCAAAACACAACATAGACACATCACATTTTTTCACAGAAAACAGTGCCTACCTGTGGATTTTGGCCTCTAGCTCAGCCGGCACCTGGGGAAACCTAGCAAACCAGCACATTTCTGAAAACTAGACACCTAGGGGAATCTAAGATGGGGTGACTTATGGGGCTCTGACCAGGTTCTGTTACCCAGAATCCTTTGCAAACCTCAAAATTTGGCCAAAAAAAACACTTTTTCCTCTCATTTTGGTGACAGAAAGTTCTGGAATCTGAGAGGAGCCACAAATGTCCTTCCACCCAGCGTTCCCCCAAGTCTCCTGATAAAAATGGTACCTCAGTTGTGTGGGTGGGCCTAGCGTGCACGAAAGGAAATGGCCCAAAACATAACGTGGACACGCCACATTTTTTCACGGAAAACAGAGGTGTTTTTTGCAAAGTGCCTACCTGTGGATTTTGGCCTCTAGCTCAGCCGGCCCCAGGGGGGGCAGAAATGGCCTAAAATAAATTTGGCCCCCCACCCACTCACCCCCCAATCCCCAGGGAGCGACCCTTGCCTACGGGGTCACTCCCCTTGCGTGACGGGGCAAAAAAAAAGATCACCAGTGCCTAGTGGTTTCTGCCCCCCTTGGGGGCAGATTCACGTAAAATCGGCCGATTTGCCCCCAAGGGGGGGCAGAAATGGTCTAAATACAATTTGCCTCTCCAGGGGAGCGACCCTTGCCTAAGGGGTCGCTCCCCATCTCTAAAAAAACAAACAAACAAAAAAAAAACACACCTAAAACAAAAAACTAAACAAAAACAACAAAAAAGTATCCCTGGTGCCTAGAGGTATCGGCCTAATAATAGGCTGATCTGCCCCCGGGGGGGGGGGGGGTCAGAAAAGGCCTTAAAAAAAAAATGCCCCCCCGGGAGCAACCCTTGCCCAAGAGGTCGCTCCCTAATGCCAATTTCCTTTGTAAAAAAGACATCCCTGGTGTCTAGTGGGGCGTTTTGACAGCCGGATTCCTTTCAATTGGGCTGCCAAAACGCTGAGAGAGACTTCAAAGGGAAGGAAATACATTTCCTTCCCTTTGAAGCCTCTCTCGGCCTCCCCCACGTGATCGGAAGAGAAATGCAAAGCTGAGCTTCCAGCGCGATGGGGGAGGCTCTGTGACAATCAGCGCGTGCTAGCGCACTGACGTCACAGGGGGGGTAGGGGGGGGTCAGGGGTGGAAGGGGGAACCCCACAGAGGGAGCGCTAGCGCTCCCTCTGGGCTGTGTGCCCAGGACGTAATGGTTACGTCCTGGGCACAGTAGCACTGTGCCGCAGGATGTAACCATTACGTCCGCGGCACAGAAGGGGTTAAAGTATAGAGAAGCTAAAAATCTTCTGATATCTGGAGGAAACTAAATATGGAGTAGAATGCACCTGTTCAATTTCTTCCACATACTATCCCTAGGGTAGATGAAACTCAACAGGTGGGTAGTCATCCATGTTTTAAGTCCTATCCATGTGTTGGAGAATTTTGAGATCCCTCCAAAACTGTAAATCATTTGTTGGATAACACAGAAGATTGGCTATATATTATAACTTAATGTAACAATGACCCCTAAAAACTCTCCAAATCATCTTGAAAGCTAGACCAAACTCACACAAAATCATACCCCCCCCCACCAAATGTATCTAAAAAGTGGGCACTAAACTTCATGCACGGTCTCCTTTGAAACCACTCTGAAACACTGATCCTTGACCACTTTCGTAGTCACAGAAACAAGTGTCTAAAAACCAATCCATTCTTTTCTCATAAAATCTTGTTCTGAACTAACACCTTTGAGCTATCTATGAAGATTACTATGATGTGTAGGAGACTCCTTGGCCAAAGTCCCTTCTGGCCTTCCCAAAGCCTACTTCTGAATTTCAATTCACAACACAGAAATATCATGATTCCAACTCTAACTTGGAAAAGTTTGACCTCCATTTTCTGCTGCTTGCTCATCTGACCAACTTCCACGCAGTTCCTTCCCCTGACAGCCCCATCTCACCTTTGACTAGTGATACCATTCCAGAATACCCCCACACCTATTTCCCTCCTCCCACTCTACTATAATCACTCTCCTTCGTTTTCCGCAGCCACTCACCCTGGTTTAGGCGCCTGAATCTTGTCACTATGGACTGGACTAACAACCCTGTCACCCTTTCTTCCTGGGCTGCTATATGGGATGCAACTACTGACAATTCCCCTATAAAAGTTAAAATTGTTTGTTAACTTACCCCTAACAACCCCTTCAGTTACCACTAATATTCTGGACTAATAGTTTGAATCCTGGCTCAGGGAGCAGAACCAATAGGCTTTATAGCATTCTACTCAGGCTAGTGATCATATGGCCAACTTGCTACCTCTCTCCTTGGGTTGCTTAAGTTGCTGATTCATCTGAAACCCATCACTCTGAATTCCCATCTCTAAGTTATCAGGCATCTCTCACCCCTCCCATGAATTCTGGGTTAACAGCCATTGTTCACCTTCCCATACAGCTCTCCTCTTGAAGGTATACCTAGCTTTTAACACTAACTGATGTATTCAAACCTAATTCATTGGAAATAAAGGTTCTAACTACTAAAATCTTGAATCACAATTTCCTAGATTGGATAAAAGTGTTAAGAGGAAAATAATGCACTTATGGTATACTAAGGATGTGAACGAAGAAAAAAACTCAGAATGTGCGAATGCTCATAGTAACAAAAAACTTCTAACAACAATGTACAACTTCTTTGTGGTGCTAGAAGATCATGGAAAAAGTGTATATTTGATAATAAATGTCATTAGATTTCAGATTGATCTTACAGAATATAGACCTGCAAAGCTATTTGAAGTTGTCAAACTAGAGCCTAAGACAAACATAGAAGTTTTGGAACTGGAAAAGAACGATGAAGAATTTGCAAGCTTTGCTTTTTGATTCCAAGATTAAAAAAAAGTATAAAAATCACATTCCCTCGCCAAATGAGCGAAAATGAAGCTGCCCTTACAAGCAAATCCACAAACTGCTGGTCCTGTTTTACTGACGTCACTTCACCAGGACCCAGGTATTCAACATCATCTCCAAAATCAACACATCTGCCAGCCTAGCATATGAGGTGTGACGTTCTTATGCCACACTAGTCTAACATTATCAATCTTTTGTCTACTGCAAGGAGCTTTCCCTGATTGCTTAAAAATAGGGCAAATATTTTTTTGTATCAAAAAAGTCAACTGTCGATCCCTAGAACCTCAACAATTACCGCCTAATCTTGTGGCTCCCATTTCTAGCTAAAATCCTTGCAATCTATGTCAACATCCAACTAAAACAATGTGTAAAAGAAAACAATCCACTAGATGAGATTTAATCTGGCTTCCTATTAGGGCGACTACTAATTTGTAAATGATGCCCTCAGAATAATGAACAATGAAGACTCTTCTCTGCTCATCCTTCTTGACATCTCAATGGCCTTTTTTACGATAAACTATGACATCCTTGTCTGCACCTTAAAAGACCATATTTGCTTTAAGGGAAAGTCCTGGAGTGGTTCCAATCCTACCTAGAGAACCGCTCACTAAAGATCAAAGTGGAACATACTCTGTCTGACCCTTTGGCAATTTTTTGCAGTATCCTTCAAGGGTCTGTTCTAGCCTCTGGCCGGTTCATCTATTACCTGGAACTGCTGGAATCCTGCTAACGGACACAGACATTTCCTGCTCCACTTGAAGGCTCCTCCTGCAGCCCCTGCTGACATCTCCTGACTGCCCTCTACTTTGGGCAAATTCAGTCCTGATGACCTCGCACAATATTAAACTCAAACCTTATACAAGAGAGTTCCTTCTCTTCTCATCAAATTCCTAATGCATACTATTCTAAGAATGTTTACCAATCTCCTATGCAGCTCTGCTGCCATCTACAAAAACCCCTTAGTCTAACCCTAGAGAAAACGCCGAATTACTTTAATCATATTGAAACAGTATAACAAAAAACAGTACACAAATGCAAATTACCAGCTTCAATTTATCTGAAGATTCATACCTTTCCTATCTGCTCAAGACTTGAAAGTAGTGATTCAACCTTTGGTCTTATCTTTGATTGGACTATGGAAATTCCTTCCCAGCTGGAAGACCTACCTTGCTCTGATAAATGCCTCACTACATGATGCTGCTTTCCTGGCCTCACAGGTTTGACTGGTTCACTCCTATTTTGTCGCCTTTTAGTTGGCAGCCTGTGCTTGTCTTGTATTAATATCCAAGCTTAAAGTTGCCTACCTAGTTCACAAAATCATCCACTTCATTCAATCACACTACCTTCCTAAAAAACTGAAACCCTGTAGTGGTTCCTGGCAAGTGTGCAGTACTGACTCGCTACTACTTGAAATCACAGCTTTCAGAAAAGAACAGACCTTGAACCAATCATTCTCTGTAAGTGCCCTCGGAATTTGGAACTCAAACCTGCCTGAAATTCTGACTCTGACGTCTCCATCAACCTTGTATACAAATCTCAAGGACTTCCCTTTCAACGAGTTCTTCCCAAAAGCAACGCCTATCCAGATCGATTGAATGCTGTACAGCATACTCAATACTCAATTGCTTGTAAATATGTCTGTCTGTTAACTGCTCATTCTCTTTGACTGGAATTGGGGTTGATTATTGACTCTGGAGCAGCAATCTCATTATGTAACAGCATCATTATTCTTCTAGAATTGGATGGACACTTAGGGGGTCATTCTGACCCCGGCCGGCGGCGGAAGCCGCCCGCCTGGCTGGGACCGCCAGAATACCGCTGCGCGGTCAAAAGACCGCCGCGGGTATTCTGGGTTTCCCGCTGGGCTGGCGGGCGACCGCCAGCCCAGCGGGAAACACCCTTCCATGAGGATGCCGGCTCCGAATGGAGCCGGCGGAGTGGAAGGGGTGCGATGGGTGCAGTTGCACCCGTCGTGATTTTCAGTGTCTGCATGGCAGACACTGAAAATCTTTGTGGGGCCCTGTTACGGGGGCCCCTGCAGTGCCCATGCCATTGGCATGGGCACTGCAGGGGCCCCCAGGGGCCCCACGCCACCCCATACCGCCATTCTGTTCCTGGCGGCCAAAACCGCCAGGAACAGGATGGCGGTATGGGGGTCGGAATCCCCATGGCGGCGCAGCAAGCTGCGCCGCCATGGAGGATTCCCCAGGGCAGCGGGAAACCGGCGGTACACCGCCGGTTTTCCGTTTCTGACCGCGGCTGTACCGCCGCGGTCAGAATGCCCATGGGAGCACCGCCAGCCTGTTGGCGGTGCTCCCGCGGTCGTTGGCCCTGGCGGATTTTACCGCCAGGGTCAGAATGACCCCCTTATTCTCTTCTTCCTTTCAGCTGTCTAAGCAGTGTCCTACATACATTCAGTCCTACCAAATTATTGTCGTGGAACACTACTGACTAATTTCAGATTTTCATCTTTTGTTTTTAAACCGAATGTCTCTTTAACTGTGTTTTTCAGTAAATTTGCTAGGTGTCTTTCCCATGGGAATGTTAAAGCGTTTGGACTATCTGAATGTTCTGCAACATGAGCCAAAACTTGTACCTCCGGCATGCTCTGCTTCCATACAAAGCGTGGCTTAAGGTAATACATTAAGTTAAAACCTAATAGACCGTCAAAGTCTTCAAAAGTGTGTAAGATATTCTCAAAGGTTATAGTCTAGGCTAATCATGAGTTGGAAGGGTGGGTATATGCATAGTAGATACAATTTATGTTATACAAATGTATTTATTTATAAGTTTACATACTGTGTACTAAGCTCGAGCATCAGAGTGTTTTACACAATGCAACATAAACTATGCAGGTAACAGACAGTGGAAGGGAGAGTGCTCTATTAACTAAAACAAAAGCAGGTCTGCATACTTGTGAGCATATTGCAGTGCAAAATGTGCCAAATAGGTAGCTGTTAACCCTTTTAGTGTGGATGTCGGCCAATGGTCGACACTCACACTACCTCCCCAGTCCATCTGTCAGCCATTGACCAAAACAGGGTAGATATATAAAGCCCCTCTGATGCTCCTCACCAGAGAGAGTCCCTTATTTTATTTTAATTCGGGCTGCTTGTTTTTTTATTTTTTTTATTTACTGCAGTGACAATCAGCGGGCAGGGTGTACTGATGTCCTTGCAGTAAACGTGGAAGTAAAACAAGCCAAGGGGGGATCTACCCTTCCTGTAGTACCTCTGCCCAGTGAATCCCTGCTTGGGGATTGCCACAGGAGTGCAATCCCCAGGCAGGGATCCACCCACTAGGCACCAAGGATGGAGAAGTGGCTACTTAGGTGAGGGTTTGTACTCCCCCCAAAGAGAAAATATAAAATGTCAGTCTTTCTGCCCCCTGTGGTGGGCAGATGGAGATTGTCACCCCCAATTTGCTCCCCCAGGGACAGAAAGCCCACTAGACACCAGGGATATTTAAAACACTAAATATAGGGCTGGGGGCTGCCCACTAAGGACATGGCCCTGCCTCCACCCCTAAAACAAAATAAGGCAACAGTCTTTCTTCCCCCCAGGAGGGCAGATTGGGGTGATTGCCCCAATCTGCCCTCCCCTTTTTTTAATGGGCATGCCCATGCCCCCACTCCCAACAGGAGGCCAGACAGGAGGCACCAGGGTCAGTAATAAAAACTAAATATAGGGGTGAAGGGGCAGGGGGTGCCCACCATGACCCCCACCTAAAAGAATATGGTAACAGTCTTTCTGCTCCCTCTGAGGGCAGATGGTGGTGACTGCCCCCATTCTGTCCCCAGGTGCAGAAAGCCTACTAGACACCAGGGGGAAAAAAAAGGTGAGCGGGGGCTTTGCCACCGTGGCCATGGCCCCACCCCAAAAGGGTACAGAAAATGTTCTGCCCCCCTCACGGGTTGAGGAAGACAGCCCACAAGACACCAGAAAGTACATTTATGCAGTATTTTTGTGGGGAAGGAGAGGGGGGCCTACCCCTACACCACAGCTCAATAAACTTTCTGCCACCCTTGGTATTCAACCCCAGTCTGCTTCCCGGGGAGACAGAATGCCCACTCACTACAAGGCATTTCAAAATGGAGCAAAAGCAAACAAAAGGATGGTGTGGCCTACCCTGACATCGAGCCATATCCTCTTCCCCCCAAAGGGGTCAATAGTGTCTTACTGTCCCCCCAAAAACCCCATCCCCACCACTGAGCAGACAGGAGGTTTGCCTCAATTTGTCCCTGGGGGCCAAAAAGGCCACTCTATGGCACAAATATATTTTTTTAAATAAAATAATGTGGTGGTTCAGATTGCAGCTACTCATGCAAACTACAAATCACAGACATTTTGGAAAGCTAGACAACCAGGGGATTCCCATGTGGTGTATTAAATATTCAGTGTATTAAATATTCACATAGATCCCACGAGGCTTTCTTGCCCACACTCCCTTGCAAACCTCAAACTATGCCTGAAATCACACATTTTCCTTACATTTCTGTGATAGAAACTTCGGGAATCAGCAGGAATCCACAAAATTCTTTCAGTTTAGTTAATTCTCCCACCGCTTTTTAAGCTCAGTGAAAAAAGTTGGAAGCCCATCCTCCACTCAGAAGGATTTTAAATGTGTATAAAGGGATGCATTTGTCATCACAATTGAAATTTGGTTGGTCTGTCCTTCAGCAAACAATACAATATCTGGCTCAACTCATAGTCTTAGTTGCAGATTTGTATGTTAGCCTGATCCTGTATCTTCCTAATAATAATAAAAACAAAGTAAAGCATGCTAAATAGGACAATACAGAGCTTTGTCCACTAAAAAAACTATTTTGCAATCCTCAATGTAGATGAGGGTGTAAATACAGAGCTGCTCTCAAGGTTTTAGATGGACATATGAGCTTCCCTAATTGCCACAATTTACACAGCAGTTTCTCTGAATGACTTCACTGTTATTTGTCTTTCTTTATGAAATCCTTTGCCGCCTGAAAACCTTCAAAATAATTTGTCTCCTCTCTTTGCTGTAAAACAAATTAACTACCACATTACGACATGTATTAAATATTCACAAGATTTCAGGTGATCATGTAAGGCCCTATAAATACAAGCCAACAATAATCTGAAACATTAACTTCTTAGTGCAGTTTTAAAGACAATAATATTTATCTATTATGAATATGGATTGCGGATTCTTCAGCGAAATGTGAAACAGATTGAGGAGACACACTTTTTAAATATTGTTTTTTAAATTGTTTTTGTCATGATTGTAGTTTTCTGGTGTTTTAGTGCATGACAGTCCCCTGAACAGCCATGAATTTTGTGAATAATATTTTCAGGAAAACATACGTTATGTTTTTGTAATATGATAGTTAATTTTGGTTTAAAGCAACAAGAGTAAACCGTGTTTTGAAAATTCTTATGTGTCAATATATTCAGGCACAAAAGACTAAAGCATTACTGAAAGTATCTTTCTAGGACACTTTGTGCTTGGGTTTAGTAAACACTTATGGTCCTAAGGGGAGCCTTAGATGGTGTATGAGTCTAATGTGCCTTTACTTGCAGATGATTTTTCAAATGAATAACAGTGCACTTCCTTGATCTCTGGGTATTATCGTCCACCATGCATGCCACATATGTGTTGCAGGTTGTGTTTTGTCCTGACCAAATAGAGATACGTTTGACTGGCAGATAAAGATTTCATTCTGGAGCAAAGTTCTAGGTCCTGACAAAAGCCCTGGACCCAATGGCCACACTTACCTAGAGCTGAAACATATTGAGGCTACTAGATAGGGTGTATAACTATTATCTCCATAAACACACCTCTATTCTTGTTTTAATCATACCAGGAACACTGTGAATAAAAAAGGATGTGTTGGTGTTTCAAGTTTTTTTAAAGTTTTTTAGTTTTTTAGCCCAAAGCCATGGTGGGAGAATTATCTAAAGTGCTCTCTGGGATATGGTCGAGCCCATCCTGGTTTTTAGGGACCAGGATGAGACGCAATGATGAAGCATGACACCAATAGGGTTTGTGAGGGTCTACCTAATAACCCAGTGTGATGTACTTAACATGGGTATAGCTTCACTCCATATGCACTACTGATCCTCCATTATCTGAAGGAGGAACAGTTAGGTGTGTACCTTGTTGTGGAGATCCAAGATGACTGCCATCTCTCTAGACACGTCAGAGTTTGTGGCCTTCCTGGAACATAGTTTACTGCTGGTGCTCTGCATGGCAGCATGTTCTATCACCATATGAATCCATTCTACACCAACACGTTTTAATGACCACCATCCTTTACTTCACTCAAAGGCTGTCACTGTAGAAGACTTCAAGGTACTGCTTACCCACACTCAAACTAGGCTTAACAGTAGGTGACACCTCCATCTCCTATTTCTGGCATTTATTTTGTTGAACCAAAGGACTCTTGATCTTATCTAAAAAGGACTGAACTATTCCAACAACAGGTTGCTCATAAATGATCATTAATGGATGAGGGGTCAGAATAATGATTGGATAACACATTTATTTATAACACATTTTATTGATTTGGGTTTGAAAATTCCAAGAGGGCCAACACGGCCTATGCAATAAAAGAAAATAACGAACAAATGAATGATATAAACAAAATATATCTGCCCTGCCAAACCCTTCTTCTTCCCTACTCCCTCACGTCTGCTGTCATACAGAAAAACACCTCGGATGAAAAACTGATTAGCTCACCCCTGTATGATCCTCCCACCTCCCTGGAATGCCCTTATTTCATCATCGATTAGGTTGTGTTTTGGAAAGACTAGTTTTAATTTTATTCCCCTGTATTCTGCCCCTCTTTTCCATATTTTGGGATGTTTTGGGGGGCAGGCTCTTGCTTTCTATACCGCTACCTCCAACCCCATGCAGTGGTCCATCTCCTTCTTCCACACTATCAACAACGGGCTGGCCACTGCTTTCCCCTCTCTAGCAATATCTCATCTGGCAATTGTCATTCCCAGGTAAAGTAAGGACAATTAATATCTATTTCCACCCAGTTCTTCTGTGAGGTGGAGTGCGACCAATCATGGATCCCACGGGAATTGCCACAACAGGACCCGACCTAGGTATGTGGTCAGCCCTTGCCAAAATCTATCTAACTCAGGACAACTCCATATCATATGGATAAATGTGCACCACAGCAGAGACAGTCAGGAGAGACAATCAACCCCCTATACACCAGAGCCAGTGACGTGCAAGATAGACCCTGTGGAAGTACCTGAACTGAATAAATTGAAGCCTGGTTGCTGTGGCCTCCTCCTGCAGCGTACCCTGGAATGCTGTTCCATCTTTATTATCCAACTCCCTCACATCGGTCTCCCAGGCCACGCGAATGGAACCAAATACATCCAGTTGATTAGATATGAGTGTCTGCTAGATTTTTGTGACTTTATGGTCACTCTGGTCATCCAATATACGTTTTCCCTCTAAGGGGTTACATTCGGGAAGGTCTGACAATGTGTTTATGTAGGAGGTCAGTGCACGTGAGACCTGGTGATATCTGTAGAATTTACTTTGGGGAAGTTGAAATTCAGTCTGAAGAGTCTGGATTGATGTGAGGACCGTGCCTTGCATGATGTCCCCTAAAGTGGAGGTCCCAATTAGATCCCATTTCTGGAACCCAGTTAATGCAGCCACCTGTGGAAGTAGACTTCCCTGCCATAGTGGTGTCTGCTTTGTTAGTCTGCCCCACCTTTTCATATGTCTAAGTGTTGAACACCATAGATTTAGGACAACACTTGGCACCGGAGGAAGGCTATTGCTTCCCCCCCCCCCACCTTACAGAATTGTACCCATCCCTCATTTGTCTAATGCACATGCCAAATCACCCTGTGTGAAAGATCACCAGTCTTTTATGATCTGGTGATGAGCTGCTAGATAATATGACTCAACATCTGCTGCTGCAATACCCCCACAGTAGGTTGACTGGGAGCATTTGCTGAGGGCAAAGCAAGGGGTACCCCCATCCCATAGGAAAGCATTAAGGATGGAATTCAGTTTGCAGAATCATTGTCGTGGGGTGTCATGCAGGAAATTCTGTAGATGGTAAAGAAATCTGGGTAAAAGCTCAATTTTAAAAATCGTTGACTGCCCCGTCAAAGACAGTGGAAGCACAGATCCAATATCTTAATGTCTTTCTTAAAGCAATTGAATTCTACATTGGCCTTCCATGCTAACGTCTCATCTGGAGACAGAAAAATGCCCAGGTATTTAAACCCGCCGGTGGCAACCCGCAGTCTCTGGGTACCAGTGCCCACTACAAAAACAGTAAATTTTAACGTGCTGATGTGTAGGCCTGATGTTTCCCCAAATATGTGCATGATTTGAGGTGTCATGGGTCCCTTTGTGTCCTGCATCGTAAGAAAGAAAAAGACATCACTGGTGTATAACGCTATTCTGTCTGACAGCCCTCCCCCCCCCCACTCAAAGCCCCACACCTGTCCATTCATCCTCACCCACACCGCTAGCAGATCTATGGCAAGAGGAAACAGCAGAGGGAACTGGGGCATTCTTGCCATGTCTCTTGCTGTATTGGGAATGTGTCAAACCTGATCCCTGCCACTCTCACTGATGCTGTGTACGAAACCAAAGGGGCCAGTCCTTGTAACCACACTATTTGTGAACTGGAAATCAAGCTACTAACAAAATACCTACATAGTAGAGATAAATATCTTCTCATTATTTTCAAAGTGACACGATTTGTTTACCTGCACGTACTGTATTTCTCTATACTATATGTATTTATAGAAACCTCTTTTTTATCCTACAGTTATCTATTTCCCCAATATCCATGTACAAATCAATATATACCCCTCATTTTTCGTCACTTGTTCAATACCATCATATCACATAATGCAACAAAACAACACAATAATATCCCATTGTTAAAAAGGTATCAAAGGAAAATGCTTCCCAATTGTTTCAACTGAGCTGCTATATGTAACTTTTCACAAAGCAGTCATCTCCGTTGAGGTAGTAAATGCAAATGTCCAGCACCATTGGCAATTATGCCATTCTGACACATTTCCATGGACTCATCTTTTCATCTTTCCAATTCACACATTTTCATTTCTCTGCAAGGATCTTGATCTTGTCGATGCGTTTCGGCTTCAATTATTTTCAAGCCTCTTCAAGACAAAGGAAAACCTAGATACATTATCGGGTTTTTTTAAATAAAAAAAACAAGTTATATTTAGGCAAATTGATGTTTGCATTTCTCTCAAATGCCCTTAGTTGTTATATACTTTTAAGGCTGACGATTTCACCTTTTTAGGGTCGAGCCTGCTTTGCATGCGCTCGCGCATGCGTATAGCAGGGAGACTCTTTTGGATTTAGAAAAGGGCACCGAGCACTGTCAACTTCACGTCAGTGCTTTTTATTGGTTCGTGGGCTTCCCTAATTAAATCGGCTTGCTTTCATTAGTCGAGGCACGCATATGGCATGCCTTTTCCGGTGGCAAGCCCTCCTCGAGCGCAGCGACCAAGTACAGAAAACATGCGAGGCTCGCTGTTTTCCATCGGGCTCGTGGACTTTTTTTTAAAACTAATTTACGAGCCCGATCTCGCTTGGCAGAAGTCGAGCGCTTTACCTACTTGATTTCACTTTTTCGGGTTACGTGCATAAATGCACTTTTGCCCGATAGGTGAAAAGTCGGGTTAGGAGTTTACAACGCGATCGGCTCTAACACGAGCAAACGCGAGACCCGATGCATTGTAAATGCTTGTTTCTCTTGCAGGGCAAGGGTAAAAAAGCTCCTTCATTCCACTGCCAGTTAACATGACATCGCATTCACGTCTGGGTGAATCTCACTAATGCTGTCAAGTCTGTATATAACAATCGGATATACAAAATGAACCGTGGACCAAAGTTGAGGCGCTAGAGGAGGAGAACTTAATACTCCCAGGTCACAGAGTCAAATGCTTTGTCTTTGTCTGCCAGGAAGAATACAGCTGCTTCCTTCAGCCTATCTGCCAGTGCCATTGCATCATATACTCTACGAATATTGTGACGGTTTCCAGCTGGTGCATGAATCCCAACTGATCAGGGTGGACCAGATCTGGAATATGACTTATTATTCTATTCGCCAGTGCCTTAGCTAAGATCTTAACTTCTAAGTTTAATAGACATAATAGGTGATAAGGAGTGATGTCATCCTCTGGGCAGCCCAAATTGGGGAAAAGCACGATCCCTGCATGACTCCCTTGGCTGCCGCGGACAGAACCGCTCCCTGGAGGTGATCCTGGAGTCTGGGCATGTGGACCTTAAAGAATTCACAGAGGAACCCGTAGGGCCCACAAGCCATAACAGTCTTCATCTCGGTCACGGCTGAGGAATGTTCCTCCCCCGAGAGCGCAGCATCCAACGATTTGCAGGCTACTGGGGAGAGAGTCTGGTGTGGGAGTGCCCACATGAACTCCTCAATCTGCTTTCCGGACAACACCTCTTTTTTGACACTGACCCCTTCAAAAAGGGAAGCAAAACTATGCATATCTCACCGGGGTCTGTTAGTAGTGCACCAGACTTAATCGTGATTAGGGGTAATGGAGGCAATCTGGGGATACCCTGGCATAGTCTGTGAGGCATTTGACTTGATTTGTCCCCCTATTGATAGATACAGCTTTGGGATGCCTGCCAGGCTAATCACTCTTCGCCCATCAGGGCCTTGTGGTACTGCTGTTATCCCAGGCCAAGCTGTCTACATGCAAGTCGACCATCTTGCTGACAACTCTGCAAGTCCAATTCTGCGATTTGGGCCTCAAGGTCCATCAGGTCTTGAATCTTGTGCCGTCGCTCTCCTGTACAACAGCTAATGTCTGCCCCTCAGGGCATGGGCTTCAGAGCTTCACATAGCATCTGAAGGGATGTTACCGTGCCTATATTATGTGTAAAAAAACTATATCATATGTTTATGATAGTCAGGGTTCTGAGGATTCCATGGTGATAAGCTCCAAATGGAATGCCTAACACTGGACCCACCAGGTATCCATGACCACTGGGGAGTGGCCTGATAGTCCCTTGGGTAGCACAGTAATATCTGCAACTCCGTGTATGTGATTGTGAGAAATCAGAAAATAATCTCTTCGGGAGTATGAGCCGTAAGCAGCTGAGAAGAAGGTGTAAACTCCAGATGTGGTGTGGTGTGCTCTCCATCCATCTGCGAGAGTGCTGAGATAAAGGAGAATAAATGTGTTGTCCCTGTCTCTGTGTGTGGTCCCTGTGGGTGCCATCTATCCACTGCCAGGGCCATGACTCCATTTCAGTCACCCCCTAACACTATGAGTCTGTCTAGTAGTTCACCCCAGGACCCCGTCATTAATTCAGTAGAGGGCGGCGTACACCCTTAATAGTGTAATAGATTCTCCATAAAGCATACCCACTACAGTGGTGTATCTGCCGTATCTATCTGTTCATGTCTTAATGTGTTGGAAGGGATCCGTTTGCTGAATCAGTATACCTGTACCCCTGGAACCCCTTTTGAACCCCAAGTGATAAACATGCATGCATCTCCATCTAGACAGGCATGGGACCTTGTTCCAGATGAAGTGGTCTCCTACAGTAGTAAGACATCTGCCCCCACCTGTTTGGCCTGCTTCAGGACTGCCCCTCTCTTAACCTTGCTAAGCAGGCCATTCATATTCCACAACATTATCCGGAAGGGATGAGTGGGACTCAACTGCAATGGGGCACTAATGTCTGGGTCAAAGTGCAATGTCAATGTCTATCTGCTGGGCATGTCGAGGAGCGAGCATTGGGCAGGCATGAAAAAGTTAAAACAATCAAGAATGATACAAAAAAACATTACAACCATCCTGATGCAATAACTTCTATAGTTACAACAAGCACTGAACACCCCACTCCCAATACTTCGAGAATTGGAAGTATCTGTTTTAGGACAGACCGTCATTAGGCCCCAAGAGGAAGCCCTTGCAGGCCTGTCCCAATGGATCCCCATACCCAATATTAACAACCTACCTATCTGTGGGAACGAGTACCCACTCACTTTGGTGCATGGCCAACTATAGGAAAATACACTTTTTAATTTGTGGAAGGCACCAACTAGTATATAGCTACCCACAATGTTACTTAGGTGAGCCTGGGCTAGATACAGAGCGGTGTCGGACTCCCCCCCTTCACCCGCCGAGTGTCAGCTGCTCATCTGGAGCTCCTCCAAGATGAATGGAAACTGTGGTGGTGGTTAGCCGGAGACTTTATGGCTTTGATCTGCTTTTTGCTGTGAGAAAGGGCCTCTTTTGACATGGTAGCCCCCAACGTTATGCCTTGAAAATGATGGAAACTGTAAGTGCCCTGGAACCCTGCTAATCATGTTCCCAGGCCAGATCTCTTTCCCCAACACTGTACTGTGTTTGGCACTTCAGCCACTCTTGTAAGTCCCTAGTAAATAGTACCTAGGGCATCAATACTAAAGAGGGGCCCCCAGAGCTGCAACACCAATTGTGCCACTGTAATAGGCCGCACACCAGCCTCATGCAGACTGATATTGCAAGTGCATGACAAAGTGTATTCAAAAGTTCCGAACTCGACATGGCACTCACCAAGAGTACCATGTCCACTAACACTGCATGCAGGATGGGTAAGTGCCGCCCTGGCAGGCCTTACAGCCCTAACGAAGGGTGCACTATAACGCATGAGAGGGTATATGTATGCATGAGCAAATATGCCCCTACTGTGTCTTTGCAAAACCTTAGACATAGTAAGTGTACAGGGAAGCCATAGTAAATGCGTGTACTGGACACTGGTCATTATAAGTTCCCCAGCCACATGATGACCTCTCTGAATACTGGGTTGTTTGGTATCAAACAACTCAGAATAATAATCCCACACTGATGCCAGTGTTGGATTTATTATAAAATGTAGCCAGAGGGCACCTTAGAGCTGCCCCCTGTAAAATCTAAGAGCCCTACCATGGTTGCTGACTGGTCCTAACTAGCCTGCAGCCACCAGACATGATTCTGGACTCCTGGAATGACAGCCTTTTGCTCTCAGGAACTAGAACACAAAGCCTTTCCTGAGTAGAGGTGTTACACCTCCTCCCTCAGGCAGGCAAACTGCACCAGCAGTCAGCTTCAAAGGCTTTACCACCTGTGAAATCTGACCCCAACCCCGCCTGCTAGCAGCAGATGGCCGCCCAATGTTTTTCCCCAACTTTGAGCAGGAAAACCAGTGGGAAAACTTAACAAGAGTAGGGGGAGTGGCCCCACTCAGACTGCACCACCCTTCAGGTGTGGAAGGCGAGGTGACCACTCCATTTCATTTCCTTCCATCTTGGATGATAGGAAAATAGCCAATCGGGGTTAGGGATGTGACCATTGCCCACAGGAAGTGGTCACTTACTGGGTGTAGCCACCCTAAGGTAGGCGTCCTATTGGCCACTACCAGGTACTCCCCTCTAACAGCCACTAAATGCAGTATTTAGTGGGCATTGCTCGACCAACAGATCAGACTTGATGGACACAAGAAGACCAGGAGCAAAGAAGACCCGAGGTACGAAAACAGAAGTCCTGCTGCACAAAATAAAAGGTTCCAAACCTGCCTGCTGCTCCTTGGACTCGACAGTCGCAGCTGAGTGGTCATGTGGAAACCTGAAGGTCTCTACAAAACCCCAGAGCTTCTCCAGCCTTCTGAAAATCACCAATAACCTCCCTCAGAGTGAAGGTATCACTCACCTGCAAGTAAAGAACCAGTGCAGTCCAGTGTACTGACCGGCTGCTGACCAATAAATCGGACCCAGCAGCCCAACCAAAATTCACACGATCGACTTGAAGGACAAAACCTACAAGTGTGCCAAGTTTGGTGGCACTGGGGCTTTCAGGGCCTGTGAGACATACCATTGCCCGGGGTACTGGACCCCCAACATCAGACACTCAGAATCAAAGTCCACTCCACACTCTCTAAAGCTCAGAAGCAAGCACCAGTTGAGGGACTTCAGGACACCCAAGAACCACCCCCCAGAGTGGCCCTGCTTCCCTGCAATCTACCATCCAAGTGACCTGCTCCTGGCTCCTAGACCCATAACTTCTGGCTGACCTGTCTGCACTGCACCTGGCCTCCCTGGCCCCTGCATCATCAAACCAGCTGTGCTCTAGGGGTCCTCAACCCCTCGCAACCTCTACCCTCCAAGGGGGCCCACTGGGCTTAACTTTAAGTTCACCTGTCCAGTGTGTTTCCAAGTGGTCACCTTCTCTGTTGTGCACCAGCTCCAAGACTTTCAACTGCTGCTCCTGTTTGAACGCAGAACTGCCAGAAATTCTCCAGTTGGCCCACAGGACATCTCAAAGACCTCAACCTAAAAATAGAAGGTGACACTTGTGACAGCATTGTGTGATTTTATATGCATTTTTAAATATGTTCTCATTCATTCCTATGATGCGTAATTATGCCCGAAAAGCATATATTTTCTAAACTTTGAAAATCATAACAAAAGAAGTACCTACCGTATTTTGATGATCTTGGTCCTAAAAAATATATAAAAATTCAAAGTATTTTTGTAAGATGGTCTTGAGTTATTCTTCCTAGTGTGTGTCTAACAAGCCTAACTGTTCGTCCACACCACCACAAAAACAGAGCATTAGGTGGTTTGCTTTTTACTTCTGATACCAAAGTGGGGTTGCTTGGACTCTCTGCACAGTGCACGTCATATTCGTACACTATAGAGAGAACCAGCCTCCTACAGTTGATGGATCAGCGGTGGGATACAAGTTAAAAAGGTCCCAACTATAGTGCGAAAAATGTGTGATGCAGAGAAGCAGGCTAAGGAGCTCCATCTGGCTCTTTGGATGGGACTGAAATACCCCCAGCTAAGGACTTTCTACAAAGGGACCAAATTCACACAGAATTGTGGCAGAATATAAGACTGCACAACCAGTGGATGAGGGTGAACCATCAGAATCCGAAAATCAAAAACACTTCAATGAAGATAAGGACGATGAGGTAGGATCCTCCGTCTCAGAAGTAGGAGCCCCCCCAGAGGAGGATTTGGCTCTGGCAAGGCTAACCAAAAGACTGGCTTTAGAAGCCCAGCTTTTGAAGATAGAAGTTAAAAGAAGAGAGTTGGGCCTAGGAACCATCTCTGATGGCAGCACACAAATAACTAGGGAGAAGGAGAGCTCTTTCAACCTAAAACTCCCCAAAGAAGTTCTCCCACCTTGTCCAGAAGGTAATGATATCACCAAGTAGCTTTCTGACAATGAGAGTGCCGGCACATTCAGGGATATAGATAGCAGGCATTGGTGCTCTCTGATGTGGGAATTGTTCTCTGGAAAATGCAGGGATAGACTCCTGACATTGAATAAGGCAGATGCCAAGACCTATGACCTCGTAAAGGCTACCCTGATTGAGGGCTTTGGACTTAAAACTGAAGGATACAGAATTAAATTCAGGGACACTTGTAAACATTTGTATGCTATTCAGTAAAAATGCTTGGTGGCTGGTTAGAAGGTAACAAGGTGCAAGATTTTGATGGACTTGTATAGCAAGTTGAAGGTATTATATGGTACGACTAGGTAGTCTTGCCAGGGAATACCAACACAATACCCAGTAGTGGACCTTGGATTCACTCTCAGCAAACCCTAGCTCTGTCCTGGTAGTGTGGGAAAGAGCAGTCAGGCTACTTAGAGGAACATGTGTAAAGCATTCCACATTACCAACATGGATGATACGTAAATGACACAACTCAACAGAAATCCAACACCAGTTTACAAAAATAGATTGGATTGTAATCTTAATTTAGATTCCAAAATGAACTTTGTATCTTTTGTACAACCGGAGTTGTGGATTTTTAAGTCTTTAGAAAATATAGTACTTGGCAGATTTAAAGGGCTTCCATTGAAGCCAATAGGGAAAATAGCAGTGTGCACTCGGGCTCTTGTAGGGTGAGTTCCGATGAACCCACAGGAACTTAAGGTTCTGCGGGGACCCAGACCAAGATTCAACAGTCAGACTTTTGTTACCTTGCCCAGGGAGTCTGGTTGCAGAGGTGACTTGGCTGTCTTCGGTGGTGAACGGTCTGCAGTGGCTGGTGTGTTTTACTCTCTGTTGCAAAACTGTACTTACGAGTGGACTCACACTGTAGTCTTCTAATGTAGAGTTCTTTGGGGGGGCCAGGACCAGGAATCTATGCTTGGATCTTCACCACCTTGTCCGGTGGCTCCGGGTGCAGAGGTAGCTCCTAGCTGTTAATCACCGAGCTGGTCGTGCCAAAGATGCCTTGCTGCTCCAGTCAGTCACGTCTTTCAGGCTGCAGTCTCACAGGAGCAGGGTCCCTGGCAACTTCGGGCTCTATGCAGGGGGCATGCCCTGGAGTTGGTGAACATCGTGTGGCCATCGGTTTCCGGGCAGTAAACAAATAAGCCTTGGTAGCTGCAGGGATGGTCCACGGGCTTTCTGGCAGCTGGGGGTCGTTTGGTAGGGAGTTGAGGCTTAAAACTTGGCAGGGGCCTCACTCCCACTTTTAAGATGCTGGACACCGAGGTTCTTTAGGATCAGACAGACACAGCCTGTCAGATTGCAGTTCTTTGATCTCAGCCCACCTTTAGTCCTGCACTTTACAGAGGACTGGTACTACCAGTCAGGGGAGTCTTACTTGGAGTTTTAGTGTCCACTGGGGTCCCTCTTGCTAAGACCAATGATTCTTCACCTTGGGCACACGTCGGGCCCACGATTCCAGTACTGGTCTCCTTAGGTCACTCTGTGTCATCTTCTTTGGGCTGGGGCTGGAGTCCAGATCCTGTTGTTGGGGCAGATGTCTCTTTGTGCTTCTTTCTCCTTTTTCAGGTAAGATCTCAGTTCTGGTGCCAGGGGAGCCCCTTAAATCCTAGTTTAAGGAGTGTTTAAGGGTATGAGGAACAGTGGCCAATGAGCTACTAGTCCCTGTGGCTAATCCACCCCTGCAGTGATGACTTCCTGTGGGAGTACATCACTTTCTACCTAGAACCCCCTATTTTTAGGGTCTGCCAAGGTGGCAGAATCCTCCCTCGGCTGTGCAGAACTCCTAGCCTACCTCAGGGTGCTGCTAGGCCTATGAGAGTACACACCTCCTGCATAGCTAATTTCCCGCATGCCCGGCCAGGCAGGACTCATAGGGCTTTATCCTCCACTGGGGGGGACAGCTGCTTACACATCAAAGGTGGGTGAAGCCTTTGAGGCTCACCGCCTTAATGCTTTTCTCACTAGCCAGCCTGGGTGGGAAAAGGTGTGATCTGCTTCGTGCTCAGGCCCTTTGGCTTGCATCCTGCTAAGGTGCTAGCACCATCGGCTGGAGGTCAGACTCTTGTCTGAGGCGGCGGCTGCTCGGGGGAACGGCCAAAAAAATACAGGACTTGGTAACTTGGTGAGCACCCTCTAAGGGTACCAACTGGGCATCTGCTTTTCAATCCGTAACATGGCCATAATGTTCAGGATTAACAATCACAGTGTATGATACCACACATGATGGTATTTGGCTGGGCCATTGCAGTGCTGGACATCTGAGCAGTGGTCAGATGCCAGCCAATGTTATTCAATGGGCTGTCAGTGACTCAGGCCGGCATTGCATTGTAGATGCTAGTATGGGGGCATATGTGCTTCTGCACATATACCTTCACTCATGGAAAAGTGCATCCTTCCCCCAGGCTACAGGGAGCCTGCCTTAGGGGTTACTGACCTTTCCGTGGGCAGTAACAGGGACTCTGCCTGCACCTGGTGTGGGCAGAGTCTCACTCGAGCAGCAGGCTGCTCGTGCAGACTGACATGCCAGCTCTGCAGTCTCTCATTTTACTTCGGTTACTCAGGGTGGCACAATCGGTGCTGCAGCCCTGGTACCCCCTTTACCACCCTTGTACTGGGTACCATTTACTGGGGACTTACAGGGCTGGTTAGGGGATTGCCAATTGGCCTATGCAATTCAACATACAATTTAAAGGAAAGAGAATTGGTACTGGGGCCTGGTTAGCAGGCCCCAGTAAACTGACAGGTATAAAACAACAGCATCTGACAACAAAAAGTGGGGGAGGGCAGAGCCATCTGAAAAGGGGCACTTTACAACAACTTTATAATGTAACTATGAAAGAGCATCTGTTGAGTAATGGTTACAATGAGAAACTACATCAGTTCCTGGTAGACGTAGGTCCACTTTCTCCTCTAGAGTTGGGGAAAAAGGCAGATCACTGGGTCAAGACAAGGGTGACCAAAACAAATACTGGTGGAGGAGATCAAAAAAGAGGCCAGAAAGGCATCCCCAAATGAAAGATAGGAACCAAAATAAAAATAAAGAGTCTTCATCAGGCCCCTAAATACCTGTTCATGAGGGTGGGCCTGAGACTCCTCACAGCCTAAGGGTGGGTACAAAGGTAGGAACTTTGAACCCAACAAGGCTTGGTGCCATGTTTCTAAAAACAGAGGACACCAAACTGGAGACTCTAGCTGTAAAACAAGAAAAATGCCTCTAGTCCACCTGCAGGAAATGCATTTGCCAATCTCCAGATGGGATCACAGTTGTGGCCTAACCATGTCAATGAACCCATAGAGGCAACATTAGTCACTGACGGAGGGGTAGATTTATCCTGTGCTACCTGGTCTACTAACACGCAAAAGTACAGTTAGCACCCTTTGATTATTAGGACTAAGGTAGAAGCCTTGAGGGACACTGGGGATAGACCCACCGCGGTGACCCAGCACCAGGTCCACTCAGATCAGTACCTGATAGGGAAAACGTATTGTGTCACCAGTGCTGATAATGACACAAAGATCCATCCCATAGCAATGGTATCTTTTGACTAGGGGGAGTAGTTGGACAAGAGGAAGTGGCTGTGTCCCCATTGATCCCTGTAGACTGTCTGTTTGGAAATTAGTTGGAGCAATCTCCCTGGGCTGAAGTTGAACTGAGGACTCATGCAGCAATGCTTGGGCTCCCATAATGGGGTTGTGTAAAAACCAGGACACAGGGCAAACTCCAGAGTGAACAAGAGGTGTTGGATCCTGGAAAAATGGACCAACCCTCCATGAAAAAAAGGACTAGAAGACTAGGGGACCAGCTTCTGAACAAACCACAGGTAAGAACTCCTCTTCCCAGGAAGAGGACTTGTTATCCCCAGAGGGATATGAGCCTGCAGAGCTTGGGCCTTACCACATAGAGCTCTTGGGACCAGGGGGATCCACAAGGCAGGATCTATGCCAGGGCAAAATACCTGTCCCACTTTTAAAAGCCTGAGGCGGCAAGCTGCACAGGAAGAAAAGGGTAGTGTTAGTGGTATCCACAGGGTTTATTGGGAGGATGGACTCCTGTACACTGTAGCCAGAGACCGCAAGCCTGGTGCAACCAGGAGGGTGGTAGTGTCCCAGCAGTACAGAGAGTTTCTTCTCTCTCTTACCCATGACATTCCCATAGCTGGGCATCTGGGCAAAAAGGAAAAACTGGAGCAGGCTTGTTAATCACTTTTACTGGCCTGAAATGTCCCAGAAGGTGAAGGACTTTTGCCAGTCCTGTGTCACCTATCAAGCCAGTGGCAAGGCAGGAAGCCACCCGAAGGCCCCCTTAATCCCACTACATGTGGTTAGGATGCCCATTGAAAGGGTAGGGGTTGACATTGTTTGCCACATTGACCATCAAACAGCTTCAAGAAATAGACATATCCTATTGGTAGTGGATCTTGCCACTAGATATCCTGAGTCCATTCCTCTTAGGGCCAATACTGCCCCTGCAGTGGCCAAGGCCCTCCTAGGTATTTTGACTAGGTTTGGCTTTCCTAAAGAGGTAGTACCAGACAGGGGTTCAAGCTTCATGTCTGCATACTTGTGTCAGGAATGTTGGGTGACCTACAAGTTCACTACACCATACAATCCACAGACCAGTGGACTGGTTGAAAGATTTAACCAGACATTCAAATGCATGATTGGAGGACTCCCTCAAAAATTCAGAAGGAGATGGGATGTCTTACTTCCATGTCTGCATTTGGCCTACAGGGAAGTGCCACAAAAGGGAGTGGGGTTTTCCCACTTTGAACTTTTTTTAGGGTATCCTGCTAGCGGTTCATTTAGTCTTGTTTAGGAAGGCTGGGAGAGGCCTCTCAAAGAGTCTATGCAAGACACTGTTGATTATGTCCTTGGTCTTCGTTCCAGGATGGCTACGTATATGGAAAAAGCAAGCAAAAACATTCAGACCATCCAGGAGCTCCAGAAGCACTGGTATGAGCAACAACCTGCAATGGTAGAATTCCAACTAGGGCAGAAAGTTTGGGTGTTAGAGCCTGTGGCTCCTAGGGCTCTTCAAGATAAGTGGTCTGGGCCCTACTCCAGACTAGAAAGAAAAGAGATGGTCACCTACCTGGTTGTGGTTGACCTTGGTAGTTGAAAAAAAAAAAAAAGAATTACACGTCAACCGCCTGAAGCCCTATTTTGACAGAGCTGATGTGACCATGCTCATGGTTACAGATGAGGGACATGAGGAAAAGAGTAAACTCCCTGATCTCCTCCCCAGCAACCCACAAGATGGTTCTGTGGATGGGGTGGTCTTATCAGACACCCTTACATGACAACAGCAGGCTGATTGCAGGCAAGTCCTCAGCCAGTATGTTGAACTGTTCTCTCTGACCCCTGCTAGGCCTTACTGGTGTTTCCATGATGTGGACACTGGAGACAGCTTGCCTGTCAAAAACAAAGTTATAGGCAGACAGACCATGTCAGAGAAAGCATCCAAGTTAAAGTCAGCAAGATGCGGAATTTGGGTGTCATTGAATCCTCGGGGAAACCCTGGGATAGTCAAGTAGTTTTAGTCCCCAAGCCTCACTCCAAGGGTGAGAAAAGGGAAATGAGGTTGTGTGTGGACTACAGGGGCCTCAATTCTGTAACAAAACATGCTGCACACCCAATTCCAAGAGCTGATGAGCTCATAGACAGATTACAGAAATACCTGGGTACCTTTGATAGTACATCTTGGTACTGTCATATTTGCCTGACCCCTAAAGCAAAAGATCAGTATTCTTCACACCAAGTGGGCACTACCAGTTCACTGTCATGCCCTTTGGATTAAAGAATGCCCCTGACACCTTCCAAAGGTTGGTAAACCAAGTCCTGGCTGGGTTGGAATCCTTCAGTGCAGCTTATCTAGATGATATTGCTGCCTATAGCTCCACGTGGCAGGATCACCTGATCCACCTTGGAAAGATCCTTGAGGCCCTGCAAAAGGCAGGCCTCACTATTAACACCAGTAAGTGCCAGAAAGGGCATGGGATGGTTATGTACTTGGGCCACCTGGTAGGTAGAGGCCAAGTTCAGCCACTCTAGTCCAAGATCCAGACAATTTTGGCTTGGGAAGCTCCAACCACTTAGACTCAAGTCAGGGCATTCCTTAGCTTGACTGGGTACTATATGAGGTTTCTGAAGGATTATGGCTCCATAGTGGCCCCCCTCACAGAACCTATCTCTAAGAAAATGCCAAAAAAGATCAACTGGACAGTGAATTGTCAAAAGACTTTTGGCACTCTGAAGGATGCAAAGTGCTCTGTCCCAGTCCTGAAAGCTCCATATTACTCCAGGCAGTTTTTTGTCCAAACAGATGCCTCTGAACTTCGGATAGAAGCAGTCCTAGCCAAGACCAATGATGAGGGACATGACCAGCCTCTTGCTTTTATATAGAGAAGACTACTCCTCAGGGAACAAAAATGGAGTGCCATGGAGAGGGAAGTCTTTGCTGTGGTCTGGGTCTTGATGAAGCTGAGCCCATACTTGTTTGGCTCTCACTTCATAGTTCAGACAGACCACAGGCCTCTCAGGTGGCTTCAACAGATGAAAGGTGAAAACCCCAAACTGCTTAGATGGCCCATTTCCCTACCGGGATGGACTTTCAAGTGGAACACAGACCTGGGACTGCCCATGCCAATGCAGATGGCCTTTACATGTTCTTCCACTTAGAGGATGAAGACTCCCTAGGGAAAGGGTAGTTTCATCCACTTTCATTTGGGGGAGGGGGTGGTATGAAAAAGTGTCCCTTTTGACATTGTAGCCCCCACTTTTGCCTGGGAAATGATGTGGTTTCAAACTGTAAGTGCCCTGGGCCCCCGCTAAACAGGTTCACAGGGCCAGATCACTTTCCCCAAAACTCTACTATGTTTGGCACTTCAGCCACCCTTCTAAGTCCCTGGTAAATGGTACCCCTGGTAACTAGGGCACTGATATTGAAGAGGGCCACATCCCCAAAGCTGAAACACCAATTTTGCCACTCTGAGAAGCCCCACACCAGCCTCATGCAGACTGCTATTGCAAGTGCATGACAAGGTGTATTCAGAGGTTGCAAACTCAATATGGCACTCACCAAGAGTACCATGTCCATTAACACTGCATACACTATAGGTAAGTCACCCCTCTGGCAGGCCCTGCAGACCTAAGGCAGGGTGCGCTATAATGAATGTCAGGGTAAATGTGTGCATTAACAAATATGCCCCTACTGTGTCTTTTCAAAACCTTAGACATAAGAAGTGTACAGGGACGCCATAGTAAATGCGTGTGCTGGACACTGGTCATTATAAGTTCCCCAGCCACATGATGGCCTCTCTGAATACTGGATTGTTTGGTATCAAACAACTCAGAATAATAAACCTACACTAATGCCAGTGTTGGATTCAATATAAAATGTACCCAGAGGGCACCTTAGATGTACCCCATGCAAAACATAACTGTCCTGGCTTGGTTGCTGACTGGTCCTAACCAGCCTGCCACCACCAGATATGATTTTGCTCTCAGGAGCCAGAACACAAAGCCTTTCCTGGGTGGAGGTGTTACAACACCTTCCCCAGGCAGGCACACAACACCAGCAGTCAGCTTCAAAGGCTTTACCGCCTTTGAAATCTGATACCCACCTCTGCTGCTAGCAGGAGATGGCTGCCCAATGTTTTTTTTTTACCACTTCGAGCTGGAAAACGTAACCGGAGTAGGAGGAGTGGCCCTTCAGCCTGCACCACCCCTCAGGTGTTGCAGGTGAGGTGACCACTCCACTTTATTTTCCTCCATCTTGGATGGTCAGAAAATAGCCAATCAGGGTTAGTGGTGTCATCCCTTCCCACAGGAAGTGGTCACTTAGTGGGTGTAGCAACACTAAGGTAGGTGGCCTATTGGCCACTACCATATACTCCCCCTAACGCCCACTAAATACATCATTTAGTGGGCCTTCCTAAACCAGCAGATTAATTTTGATGGACACAAGAAGGCCAGGAACACTGATGACCCGAGGCACAAGAACAGAAATCCTGCTGCACAAAGAAAAAGGAGCCAATCCTTTCCTGCTGCTCTTAGGACTTGACAATTGCCCGGAGGTGTCTCCTGGAAACCTGAAGGACTGTACAAAACCACAGAGCACCTCCAGCCTTCTGAAAATCGCCACAAACCTCCCTCAGAGTGAAGGTATCACTCTCCTGCAACCTGCAAGCAAGGAACCAGTGAAGTCCAGTTCACTGATCATCCAATGACCAACATTGCAGACCTAGCAGCCTCACCAAAATCCACATGAGAGACCCGAAGGACAAAACCTACTAGTGTGCCACATTTGATGGCACTGGGGCTTTCAGGGCCTAAGACTTCCCTTTGCCTGGGGTACCGGACCCCCAACATCAGCAAACCAGAAGCAAAGTCCACTCCGGACTCTCCAAAGCCCAGAAGCATGCACAGTCAAGGGACTCAAGACACCCAAGAACTCCCCCAACCACCTCCAGCGTGGCACTGCTGACCTGCAATCTACCCTTCAGGTGACTTGCTCCTGGCTCCAAGACGCACGACTCCTGGTTGACCTGTCTGCACTGCACCTGTCCTCCCTTGCCCTTGAATAGTCAAACCAGAGGTGCTCTAGGGCTCCCTAACCCCTCACAATCTCTTCCTTCCAAGGGGACCCACCGGGCTTACCTTTAAGTCCACCTATGCAGGGGGTTCCAAGTAGCCCCTTTCTCCGTTGTGCACCAGCTCCAAAATTTCCAGCCGCTCCTCCCACTTGAACTGGGAACCACCAAAACTTCTCCGGCTGGCCCAGAGGACATCTCGATGATCTTGATGTAACAATCGAAGGTGACTTTTGTGAGTGCATTTGCCTGATTTTATATTCATTTTTAAAGCTTTTTCCATTCATTCCTATGGTGTGTAATTACGCACAAATAGCATACATTTTCTAAACTTTGAAAAATCATAACTAACTAAGTACTTACCATTTATTGATGATCTTGGTCCTAAAACTTTTATAAAAATCTGAAGTATTTTTGTAAATTGGTCTTGAGTTATTCTTCTGAGTGTGTCCCCACATTTATTGATACTCTGTGTACAACAAAAGCTTAGCACATTTCCAAATAACTGTTCGCTCACACTACCACAAAAACAGAGCATTAGGTGGTTTGCTTTTTACTTCTGGATACTAAAGTGTGGTTGCTTGGAGTCCCTGCACAGCACACAGCATTTTCGTACACTATCTAGAGAGTCAGCCTTCTACAGTCGCCTTGCGAAGATTCTGAGTCTACGCACGGAGAAGTGTGAGGCTTATAAGAATCCTTTTGTCTGTCCACTGGAACACGTCTTCACATAGAATCAAATAAGTGTGTCTGTGATTGGTAAATCACTTTAAGTTTTGCGGGGTACAGGAGCATATATTTGACGTTTAACTCGGGGAGGCGCTGTTTGGTGGCTTGAAGGGACTGATGCTGTTACTGCATTAGCCTGGTGTACTCTGAAAATATAATGATGGTATGTGATTGGTACAGCATTTTCTTTTGGAGCTGGGCATGTTTAAGGATGGCGTTGCTGTCTATATAATTCAAGAGTTCAATGATCGGTCTAGACCTGGCACCAGGAGGAGGGCGGCGCACCAGAGCCCTATGGGCCTTCTCGACCACAAAGCATGGGGAAAGAGCTTCTGATGGCAGCAGCTCTCGGAGCCAATGATCTAAGAACCGTTCCACGAGGAACCCACGCACCCCTAGGGAAATCTAACGCATTGCTAGTTGTTATGGTGTGCCCTTCCCTCCTCCTCTTCCACTCATGCTGCCAGTTCTCTGGTCATGGACGTAAGCTTGGATACCATTTGCTTCACGGATGTGACCAAATCCTCAACTCTGAGTCTCTCAATTATCTGCTCCACTGCATTTAGTAGGTCCTGGTGGAGTAACATGATCTCAGAGCCCAAAGCACCTATTTTGCCATCAAGGACTTCTCCTGACTGCGTGATGTTAGCATTGTCCGCTATCAGTTCTTCATGATTGCCTGCCCCTGATGGTACAGAGGGTCCGTCTGGTTGGGTATATTTGTCTACAGTGCATTATTTGGCACTGGGTGACATCTTGTCTTTAGCCATATATTCACAGTTGGACCATGGTGCGATCTTCACCACCCTCTGTCTGGCTCCACCACTGACCCACATGGCCCCCACCACGTTACTGTGGTCTGCAGTCAGATCAGTGATAAATTCAATGCTTCAGGGCTACCAACTCAGGATGTGAACGCAGGGTGAAACTTGGATGAGCTAGGATAGAGGAGGGGGGCCCACGACCCAAACCACACCAAAACCTGTTTCGGCCATCTCCGCAACAGGTGTACCCGTCCTATGTGCGCCCACCTAATGGGGTCTAAAATTGCTGTGTTCTTGTTCCGAGGTGAACATCACACCAACCCTCTACTTCATTGAGCCGTGGCCCCCAAAGCTGTTCCTTGAGTTGCGGCCGTGGTTAATGTGCCTCCAGGGAACCAGGGCCCACCCGTACGTCTCCCCCACACATAACGCATGTGCGATGATGGTAACCAAGCTGTCCTACTCGGCATCTAGGGATAGAGCGGGCAACACAAGGGCAGAGAGGCTTGTAAGGGGCCCAAAGGCGCTAGCTCAGATGGCCCCACCTCTTGCACTTACAACCACCTTGTGATCCGGTGAGGCTCAGTGGTCTATGTCCTGTCGTACCAGCGTGCCCTGCCACTATTTAACCAGGGCCAATACATCCTGAAAGACTCCCGGAACTCTACTTCACCTCAGCCTTGGCGCCTCCCTCTGAAAGGAGAGTTCCACATCTGTTGTGCCCCTGGGTGGGCGAGATTATTGTCTGGTCTCTGGCCTCCTCACGACCTGGCCTGCTCTTCACCTTAAGTGTCACCGCATCCCCGAGGGCTCAGCACTCTTTACCGCATGGCTTATGATATCTCCTCATTCGGCCATCCATATACACTGCCGGGGAGCTGCCCAACGCAGCGCAGACCCCACTTTCTGTATTCGTCAGCCCCAGGTTCCTTGGCGCGGCACAATCTTCAGTGCCGGACCACTGCCAGAGCCAGCACCCCCGGTGTCCCCAGCGATCGGGCTGTGACTGTCTCTCGCTGGGCAGAGAAGGCACCGGGAGAGGTCACCAAATCCACGGGACCTTGGCCACTGAGCACCGCTCTCCCCACAATTTACCCAGGCATCCGCGCCACTGGGGGACTGCTGTCACTGCGCAGCCCAGTCTGCGTGGGTCGCCTCTCTCTCTCGGCCACTCCGCGGGCGCCCAGGGCACTGAAACTCTCCCGTAGTGCTTGAGGTACTTATCGGACCTTAGCCCTAAGGACTGCGGATCTTCCTCTGTGGTGCAGCGGCAGGATGATATCGGATTTCAAGTGGCCGCGCAGGTCTATTCCAAATGGCGGCCGCATTGACTGGTATTCTGACCACGCTTTCAGATAACACATTTATGACACAGGAATGTTAATTATGATACAGATCTACTGTGCAAAAAAAATGCCCAACTAGCTTGACAGCTTTTTCTGCAGAAGGGTTCCCTTACGTACACGCAGTCTTAAGGTCTAAACGCTCTCTATCATTTGTCCAGCACTGAGTTACTCCATGTGACTGTGACAGAACCTGAAACAGATAAAAGATGAAATGTTGTTGTCCATCATGTTCCTGCTCTTGTCACGAATGCCTACACTAAAGGTCTAAAGTATCAGGATGAGGTAAAATTGTTGCAAAAACAAACACTTGTTTCAGCTCGATCTTGAGCTTTCAGTTTGTTCATCCCAGCAAAAACAACATATCTTCATATTCTCCTTACTTAGAATTCGAGTAATTCCACCAGTTATCTCCGATCCACTGATTGAGAAAAGTTGAACCCTCCAGAGCCTGTGAATTGTTACCTAAGGAGCCTTCGGTTTGCAGAGGAGGCCGCAACATCAGCCTGAGTCCTAGAAAATGTGGGAGGTGCAAACCGGTTTAACCATGTTAAGAGGTAAGACCTTTCATGCTTGGCAATGCCAATGTCTTTTGGATCTTGGTTGTGACCTAAACCATAACCTCCAAAGGATTCTCAGTAGAGTGCATAGGCCGGGGATACAGTTGTCAAACCTCAGGATGCCACAGAGTATGAAAAGACTAAGGTAAACAGGGGGACTTATCCTGCCTAGCCCAGTTAAGCGAGGGAACCATACAGAGAAAACGCAATAAAGGTGAAGGTATCAAACACCGTGACGAATTCCCAAAATAAAAATCCTTACAACTGTTATAGTTTCTGTTGCTTCCTCTTCTCTCCTGCTTTTGCACAGCACGCAAGAAAGGCAAACTTATCGTTCGAGTCTTTGCTTATCCTAATCCTGACAGTTACACATCTGGGATATGTGGGCTTGCTGTTGGGTTTAAGATTCCTGCACTGCAGTGTATGATATTGGGCCTCCGAGGATTATTGGTTCCTCCTCCTTACGATACATGTAGTTTGCTTCAATGTTTGAGGGCTTATTGCCCCAGCAAGATACATGGCAATACTAAGCAAGATTTTCAATCCAGGGAGCAACATTGTCATCTTACTGGAAACACCCATTCTTAGGCGTGGCTAGAGTAAACCGTGCTCGTGCTGTTTTCCTTATCAACTCCTCTTATGTACTTAGAGGAAGGAACAAAGAGTTGCAAAACCAATAGCAGTAGGTTGTCCTTGCTCTATAGTGACGGTGTTGTAAAATGATTCTGGCAGGGTGCTAACCTAAATAAAAGACACATTGCGTCAAAGGTATACTACTTTAATACCTTATCCACCAATTAGCACAGATGATGTTTTCCTACAGTCATCTATTACAAACGTTCGCATGGCTGCAAAGGAAGGGGCCATTATGAGATGGGATTTTCACTCTATGGACAGTCACAGAGCTAAGTCTACAATGAGGTTCGAGTGTGCGGGTTCTGTTTTACAAGCATGTAAAAATGATCTGGCCTTTGTGGTGCTTACAGATAATTGGTGTGCATATAATCCACGTTGCTTTCCATGACATGTAAAACATACACCAAACTAGATTACTTTATGGTGGAGCTGGGCTTTTATTACTATTGCATTTTGTAAGTTTGCGCCGCTTTTGCGTCAAAAAATGACGCTAATGCAGCACTAAAAAAGTATAAATATGGGCCTAAATGTGGTGTGCCAAGCCCAGTTCCACCATAAAGTAATCTAGTTTGGTGTATGTTTTACATGTCATGGAATGCGGCGCTAAAAAAGTATAAATAAGGGCCTTAGTATTCTTCAGTCACATTACTTTCTCAGATCATGTCCACATCGCTATCACTTGCTTCATGGCTCTCCCGATCGATATTCCTGGAGATTAAATCATGCCCTGCTTGCTGACAGTGCAGTCCTTGTGGACTTCTGAGATTTGCTCAAACACTACCTTACCAAAAATGCTGTGAATGACATCCCTGAATCAGTAACCCATTGACATTGCCGGGGTGTGACACTGGTAAATGAGTTAGATGAGATGTGATGAAGACTATTCGGTGGGGTATTCTCAATGTTGCTTCAATGCACTTGAATATTGAATGCAAACAATTCCGTGCACGTCTCACTGTCCCAGAGGTTGTGGCAAGATATTCGGGTGCTTAGAGCACAAGTTCAAACCCTTGAAATGAACAAAGGTGAGTATTTGTTGCTCGAAGCTAAAGAAAAATACTACAGTTGAGAAAATAGGGCATGGTGTCTTCTGGCAGATAGACATAGAGCAAGGTTAGGTGGTTTCAAATTAAAGTTTTGAAAGATAAGGAAGCACTTTACTCCTGGGCACGGTATATAACAGGTTTTCCACAATTACTATTGGGACGCCTATGAGGAGGAGCTGATTATCTCCGGCTACCAGTTTTTACTAGGTTTTCCCTCACACAAGTAGAAGACCTGAAGGAACCAGAGGGTTTAGCTAGTATGATGAGAATCAAACTAGCTAGATCTCCTAGACTGAATGGTTTCTTTCCTCTGCTCTATAAGATGATGTGCTGTAAGCTTGCCACTGAGTTGGAAGAGGGCTTGGACATGGGCTCTATGCAGGAAGGGCTGATTATGGTGATCCTGAAGCTGTGTAAGGAAGTACCCTTCTGCTTGCGCCTGCTATAGGCCACCTTCGCTGCTCAGTATTCATGTTAAGATCTTCACAGGTATATTCGCAGCATAATGAACAGCTGGGAAGGTAAGGTGGGGATAAGACGAAGAAGGTGTTTCACATCTTTGATAACATGACCCGTTTTTCTCTAAATTAAGCATTCATTTGACTTGATTCTAAAAAGCCATTTTAATGCTAACTCAAAAGCCATTTCACCCCTTAGATAGAATGCACCCACCATTGCTAATTTAGGGATATACTTGAAGCCTTCCTTGATAAGGGGGCATCCCCTAAACACCTCTGCATGCAGCGCTAGCAACCTTGTAGAACCTTATTAATAATTACATTTGGTGAAATAAAACTCACAAGATATCTCGCTGGCATCTCATGCTACCTCCAAGCAAAGAGGAATTGGCAGTACCAAATGTTCTGAAATAATATAAAGCAATATAGCTACTTTTCCTTGTTGAATTAAGTTTCCATCAATGTATGTATGATGAGGTAGGGAGTGCCTAAAATCACCAGTGACTGAAAAGGCACCTTCTGTTATAAGCCAGACCTACTATAATTGCCAATACTTGTTGAGTTCCCCCATGGTGCAAAACAATCTGCAGTCTGAGGATAATTTGGTGGCCAGAGAAATGCTAGTGCACATTGCTTCCAATTTGTAACCATATTGGCAAAAATATGCAGGTCCATAAACTGCTGATCAGCAAATTGGGACAAAAAGAGCCCTGACTTGTAACAAAAAAAGCAAGCACTCTGGAAAAAACAGTTACGCATACTGAGGACATGGTATAATTAAATTGTCTTTATTGTTACAGATGTTAATGCTTCAATTAGGATCTAGCCAACATCTGTTTTGTTGTATGGTTTTCACCAATGACTTCATCAGCACTAATAGTCAAATCAAACAAGCTGGTCTCAAGAACAAAACTTTATTCTTGTCTATGATAGCAGTCACTAAGAATGTTCAGAGATAGCTCCTTCAAAAGTTAATGCCAAGCATGTGTCTATACTAATTTAATAAAAACAGAAATAATGTATGAGTACACACATATTAGGTGTAATCTACTTTCTATGTTTCCATCTGCGACTCCATATGTGTCCAGTTTCAACCTTCTCTAGAATGTTTTTGTTCTTGAAATAATTAAGCTAAGGTATGAGTCAAGGGAGCGACAGAGGTTCAAGTAAAACTATTTGATCATTTAGTAGTGTCGAAGTCCTGGTGCTGAAAATATCTATTGAGTTCCTTTCTTGATTGCTCAAGGAAAGGGTGACTCCTCCCAATAACCACAGTGCCACCCTGCATAAAATAGTATGCATGAAATGTGTCACATGTCTCCTTGAGAGGGCCCAAGACCTGAAAAATAACCACAAAGGGTAAAGCACCTTCTTGGCAATCTTGTAGCTCTTTATTGAAGATGAACATTAACTTTGAAGTGATTGGTAAGACACCAAACTTAAGCCAATGAGAAGAAGAAAAGAACTAAGCATGGAAATGAAGAATTAGAATCCAGTAGGAGTTCCAACGAGAAGGAAAAATCATGGACACAAATAATAGCAAAATGGCAAAGAACATGACGAAAAATAATACAACACATTTTTTTCTGACACATCCTTCAATTGGAAAGGACTCATTGTATATGATTCACAAAGCAACTGATATCTCATGGAATGGATTTCAATGATTGCACATTGCGAACCTTAAATAATATCCTATGGAAAGACCCTTATCTTTGAATGGGCATTGTATAAGGTTCGTCATTCTTTTGGTCAACGAAGAATCAATTCAAAGTCCTTCTTGCCACAACCACTGGACCAGCCACACTGGGGTAAGAATACAGAACAGATTATTTCTATGGGCAAAAACTGTTCCAAATGTCAATGTAGGTTCTCAAATGTTTCATGACTGTGACAATTTAGAAAAGAAGGTCATAGTTTGAATAATAATATTGATAACATTCCTGCTGATATAAAAGTGTTAACAACAGGCTACAGGAAATTACATACATTAAGGGGATACTATGATAAGTAATTCCCTCGCTCACTGATGACGACAACTATGTGCATACGTAACAATCTTTAACCTCCATGATGTTCACATATTCGTTTAGCAATTTGGAACAAACATTTGTAGACAAATCACCTTAGGATCCATCTGCATGTAGCCCATTATTACTAAGGAAGAACTTTTGATTCACTATGGGACTTGCAAATCTCTGAGCATCTGTGGATGAAACCTTTTCTGAATCACTCAATGTTGGACAACTAAATCCAAAGAGCAATAATATGATCATTATGGGTGTCACAACTAACACTCCCACACACAAGTACCTAAACTTACTCTTTTTGTTTCCAGTAGACTCCATGAGTTCTCTAATTTCAGACCAGGAATTCAAAATCAAAAACCAAAAATACAAAAATGCAAATGCGGCTGCAGAATATCAATGTTCTCTTTCAGTTCTTTTTTATTTTGAGCAAAGCAAATATTTTTAAAAATAGTCTCTGTTACAAAAAGTTCAAATTATTTTACAAAACGTTTCCTTGATCTTCTAGAAAGTTCATCAAGTATTTTCTCTATCAAATATTGAAAAAGCCTCTAATGAAAGTTCAAATGTCTCTAATAAAGGCACGGCTCGTCATCACTAATAATCACTTCCAGGATATAATGTCTCTGTTTATCAGGAAGTAATGAGATTCCAAAGTTCAGCTCCAGAGCAATCACAAACTCAGGAATGTTGAACTGGATTTGTATTCTTAAAATAAAAGGTTGCAAATTCCTTCTTCCGTTCATTTGCTGCAAAGTATGTCCATTCAGGTGCTGAGTATTTTTGACTGGGTACTGTCCTTTTTGTAATCCAAGTTATTAGACTCTCAGCATCACTGTCACTTTGACTCAAATCCTCAGTTTTTCAACAATCGTTGGGGGCACTTGTGCAGCCATTTCTGAGTATTTTGATCATATGCTGGCACTGCCTCGTCTGGACTCATTGAATGGGATGCATTCAAGGTTTACATACAAGGACAAAGGGTGGGCACACAATGCAACATACGTAAGTCCACTGAGTGCAACTTAACCTGAGTGGAGAAAACACTGTTACAATATGAAAAATGCACCATCCAGGTCTCTGGAGACACGTGTACTAGCAGATAAGAGGGCAGAACACTTATCCCTGGTAGAGAGGTTGTACTGTCTCAATTATGCATCTCATTCGGCACACATGCACGCTGTGGCTGATAGATCGGGCAGGTTATTGGCCTGTTTGATTTGCCAGGAGCAAGAGCGCACCCCTATGCTAGAGCTACGTTCAGTGACGGGTGATACGCTGTAGACCCGCGACGAGATAAATGATGAGTTGATGCATTACTACACAACCAGGTACTAATCGAGGGCACTGGCGGAGCCTACAAACTTTGAGGAGTTCTTTTACCTGCTTCTGCTGCCCTACCTCACAGAAGAGCAGCGGGAGCAATTAGATGAGCCGTTAACTTTAGCAGAGATACAGGATCGTATACGTGCCTTGGCTACTGGCAAAACCCCGGGTCCTGATGGCCTCCCGTCAGAGTTTTATACAACATACTCCTCTATGATTGCACCTCACCTGCTGCGGCTATTTGAAGAAGGCCTGTCAGCGGCATCCCTGACAGCATCCCAACAGGAAGCGCTGCTGATTTCCCTCCCTAAACCAAGCAGAAACCCATCGGAGCTCGGATCATACTGACCTCTGGCGATGCTTATCACAGATGATAAAATTCTGGCTAAACTGTTAGAGATGTAGCTGTCATCTATGGTACCTCACTTGATCCGCAGTGAGGAGAATGGCTTTGTGCCACACTGAGGATTCCATTGGGAGTATGACTCCATCATGAGACAATCTGTTAAATTTTGTTTTACATCACCAAGTACCACAAAAAGTAATCTTCTCAATTTAGAAACTATCAGTTTTTCACTTTTTCAAAACTGAATATAATGTATATAATTCTTTAAACATCCTAAACATCCACCAAATACTTCAGGAATTTTTGTTATTGCAGGAAAGTACCCTCTTTCTTGGCATGGTTACCCCTATTTTCTGCCTGTTGGCAGTGTGTTCCACTGTGTTCAAAGGGATCCTGCTAACCAGGACCCCAGTGATTATGCTCTCTACCTTCTAACTTAGTAACTTAGCTACTTACACCCCACATTTGGCATACTGGTGCCCCATCTAGATCCCTAGTAAATGGTACTCAGGGCATTGGGGTACCAGGAGATCCCTAGCTGCAGCATGTATTATGCCACCCACGGGGAGCCCATGTAAAGTGTATCTGCAGGTCTGCCATTGCAGCCTGCATGAAAAGGTGCATGCACCCTCTTCACTAAAGGTCACTGTAAATCACCCCTATGGCAGGCCCGCCTAGCCCAGAGGTCAGGGTGCAAGTACCTGTGTGTGAGGGCACCCCTGCATTAGCAGAAGTGCCTCCATGATCTCCAGTTGCATTTTTCCTGGACTTTGTGAGTACGGGGACACCATTTAATGCGTGTACTGGACATAGGTCACTACCTATGGTCAGCTACATAACGGTAAGTCCGAACCTAGGCATGTTTGGTTTCAAACATGTTGAAATCATACCCAAATATTGTTGCCAGTATTGGAAGCATGATTCCATGCACTCTGGGGGCTCCTTAGCGCACCCGCAGCATTGCTCCTACCAGCCTGCAGGGGTTTTCCAGGTAGCCCAAGCTGCTGCCACACCTCATACAGGCTTCTGCCCTCCTGCTGCTAGAAGAGCTCAAGCCCAGGAAGGCAGAACAAAGGATTTCCTTTGGTAGGGGGGGGTAGGGTAACACTGTTTCCCTTTGGAAATAGGTGTTACATGGCTTGGGAGGGGTAGCCTCCCCAAGCCACTGGTATGCTTTGAAAGGCAGATTTGGTGCTCTCTGTGCATAAACCAGTTTACACCGGTTCAGGGACCTCCAGTCCCTGCTCTGGTGCAAAACTGGGCAACGGAAAGGGGAGTGACCACTCACCTGTCCATCACTACCCCAGAGGTGGTGCCCAGAGCTCCTCCAGAGGGTCCCAAGAATCTGCCATCTTTAATTCAAGGTTGTCAGGGGCCTCTTGGAGCATCTTAGTGGCCAGATCAGAGAGGTGACATCAGAGCCCCCTCTTGATAGGTGATCACCTGACTAGATGACTAATTTCCCTTTCAGGGCTATTTAAGGTCTCTTTCTTAGGTGGGTCCTCAGATTCGACTTGCACGATTCCAGCTGGACTCCTCTGCAACGTCTACTTTGACTTCTAGCCACTGGAACCACGACTGGACCCTCCAGAAACCGACAATCTGCATCCATGAAGTAGACTCTGCTTGCAACATTGTTTATACAGCTCCTTCTAGCTTCTGCAACATTTTCCTGGCTGTGCATCTTCTGAGGGAAGCAATCTGCACAAGAAGGAAGAAGGAATTTTCCTTGGCGTGAAGGAGTCACGCCCTTGCATTCGCAGGCACAAACTGCAATGATGACGGGCTGCGTGGATCTCCTTTCATGCTGAGCTGCGTGGATCTGGCATCACAGGTGGTGGTCCGGAGTAATCCTCTTGGTCCTCTCTGCCAGCTGTCCAACTTTGGTGGAGGTAAGCCCTTGCCTTCCCACGCAGGACAGTACCCCTGTGCACTGTGTCTCTTGCAGCTACCAAGGAGTGTTTGCATCTCCTTCAAGGGATCTGTAAGCATAATTATGCATTAAGGCCCATATTTATACTTTTTTAGCGCTGCATTTGCGCCGCTTTTTGACGCAAAAATGGCGCAAACTTCCAAAATACAATTGTATTTTGCACCGTTTCTGCGTCAAAAAATGACACAAATGCTGCGCTAAAAAAGTATAAATATGGGCCTATGTTTTTTACATAGTCAACTGGTGTGCCTGTCACCGCAGAAACCAGACAAGCATAATAAAAATCATTCACATTATCCGTTAAACCTCTGTGAAGAATAAACTTAAAAACACCAATTGAGTTTGAAACGTTTCAGTTTAGGAACAATATGTCTCTGAGTTTGTATTTAGTGCTGTACACTACCCCCCCTGTAAACAACACCTATGTTTTCCTTCTTTGACACAGCCCTGCCAAGTACCACGCATCAGGGGATAGACTAACGAATTTTAGTGTGGTGCCCGCATCACTACACTAGAATGCGTATATCCCACATTTATAGCGTGGTATTGACCACCCCACAAGGAGCTGCATTTAAGCAGCAAGCACGCTGGCACTGAGGGGCATATTTATACTCCGTTTGCGCCGGAATTGCGTCGTTTTTTTTTACGCAATTCCGACGCAAAACTAACTCCATATTTATACTTTGGCGTTAGAGGCGTCTAGCGCCAAAGTCCATGGAGTTTGCGTCATTTTTTAGCGTGGACACCTACTTTGCGTTAATGAGATGCAAGGTAGGCGTTCCCGTCTAAAAAATTGACTCCGAGGCATGTGCGCCGTATTTACACTCCCGGGCAAAATTCACGCCCGGGAGTGGGCGGGTCAAAAAAAATGACGTCCGGCTGCTTTTGCGCCGTTTTTTAGCGCCTGGAAAAGGCAGGCGTTAAGGGACCTGTGGGCTCTGAAGGAGCCCAGAGGTGCCCTCCCATGCCACCAGGGACACCCCCTGTCACCCTTGCCCACCCCAGGAGGACACCCAAGGCTGAAGGGACCCATCCCAGGGACATTAAGGTAAGTTCAGGTAAGTCATTTTTTAAATTTTTTTTGTGGTATAGGGGGGCCTGATTTGTGCCCCCCTACATGTCACTATGCCCAATGGCCATGCCCAGGGGACAGAAGTCCCCTGGGCATGGCCATTGGGCAAGGGGGCATTGCTCCTGTCTTTGCTAAGACAGGAGTCATTTCTATGGGGATTGGGAGTCGTAAAAAATGCCGCAAATCGGGTCGTTTTTTTCCACGCACACCAGGCAGCGCCGGCGGCGAACGCTGGCTAACGTCATTGATTAAATACGGCGCCCGCATGGCGCTTCAGAATGGCGTTAGCCGGCGCTAATTTTTTTCACGCAAAACTGCGTTAGCGCAGTTTTGCGTCAAAAAGTATAAATATGGCCCTGAGTGCGCTGTGCCGCCGTCTAGAAATACATCGTGACCTCTTAATTATTAGCAATCGCACATGGAAAACTCTCACTGAACTCTGCATTATTAATGGCATCTGAGATATAATCATGCTGAGCCCGCCGCCCCTCGCGCCAGTATACCTATGTAGTCTGTCATGACGCGCATGGATAGCAAACAAGAACAATCCATTATCTGCAGGTGGCAGTTACTGTCCTCATTTGTAGCAGCGGCCGCTCTTGCCCATTGCTTTCCGGCGAGGCACCACCCCACTGCGACAAGGCGGTGTGTTTATCTGACCTTTTAAGCGGCAGCTTTGTGTTTTCCTCGGTAGAGTGCAAAGCTGGCAAGTTATCAGTTGGCTTATGTGTGACATTTAGAGGTTACCAGTTCATTTATGAGTGACATTTCACTGATTTATGTGTGACATTTGAGGGACACTTTATAGCGGCAAAGCAGTTATTTAAATGTGATGAATTAAATATCGCAAAGGGCCCATTGTGTGATAAATCCGACAGGTTGAAGCAGCTTCAAAGCACATGTAATGCTACTGATGTTTTGAGATCCTAATTATGCGTATCCTTACTGGGCATAGGTGACCTGGCATCTATGTTGCCTAAATGTTCTGTCCATTGTGTGAATTATGTGCCCTGTGTTGGTGGATGATTTTTTAACACGATCGATGACTACTGTCCAAAAAAAACACACAAGGTAGCAGTCAGTGATTGCCTGCAGTAAGGTACCTCAACAGCTGCAGGAGTTATACTTTAATGGCCCGTTTTTTGTAATGTAAGCGGCTTGAGTGTCTCATCATTCTACAGGGAAGCCAGGAAGTGAACGGACCTTTTTGACCTTTGGCCCTGGCTGTCCCAAGGCCCTCTTATGAGATGTGCTTATTGGGAAATTCTCATATTTCTAAAAAGTGATAAAACCAGTATAATCCATTGGTGTCATTTCCTGTGCAATGCTAACCCCATGATGAAGTAAAATAAACTGTGAATTCTACACCAGATTCAGCACTTACTTCAGTAAAATGAAGATGTTGCATTAGCACAATCCAGCCTTCACGTTTTATTACAAACCAGGACTCTCTTGACATCATCTCCTCTTCCTGTTTGTCTCCATCTTGCAATTTCCCATTGAATCTTTTCTCTCTCTCTCGTCTGCTTTCTTCTTTCTTTCCATTTTCTCTCCCACCCTTCACTCTCGGTCTGCCAATCTCATTCTCCCCTCTTCCCAAATCTATCTTTGCTCTCGCTTCATATTCTCCCAGATGCTTCTTCCTCATTCTTCCAGTTTTCGTCCTCTCCCAATCTTTCTGCTTTTCTAGCTTTTGTTTAATCTTTTCTTCTCACCGTCCTCTTATCAGTCCCTTTCTGCTCCTCTTACAAATCTTGTCTCCTTTTCCGTCTTTCTGTATTCCTACTTAGTATGTCTCTTTCCAACATCACATCCCTCTAACTGCTCCTTGTGTACCACAGTTTCTTTTCCTATAACATGGTCTTTTTTGCAACTATAGTATTCCCATGCATTTTCTGCTATCCTCTCACATCCTACCCTCCTCCTCTTCCAGCTCCCAGATGACCTGGTGGACCGAATGGATAGACTGAGAGTGTACCCAAGGGAACATTTTCACTCTCTCCACAGTACTGTCTGAAAATATAAAATCCACAACTCTACGTCTGTAATGGTATGCATCTGGCACAGAATTCTGAAGGTATTGACTAGGAGGACAAAATCACATGGGCGACACCCCTCTCGGATACAGCAGAAGTGGGATCCCGGATTTGACAAGTGGAACCTCCTTGGTCTTTCCCGGGTCAGAGATCTCTGGACTCAAGGGGATATCATTCTCTTTGGAGACCAGTGGTGTGAATATGAGTTTGTCCCCTCCCCCCCAAAGAACTTCCATTACCTCCAAATACAACACGCACTTAGAACAGCACTACCTAAGGCAGCGGAACTCCCTGAGTCTTCGCCATTGGAAGATAGATTACTAGATGAATTTATGCCATGTAAAGCCATATCCCTGATGTATAATAAACTGATTAACAATGCCCCCGACACCCTGACACATATCATGGTAAAGTGGACCCAAGACCTAGGTGGCCTGGAAGATGATGAATGGTTGGAGGCTTCCTTTAGGGATGTGGCTATACGAGTGGAGTCTTGTCTTAGCTAATTAAAAATTGCGCATCGTTCCTGCTATTCCCCACACACCATGTTCAAAATGGGCAGGCTGCTAGATGGCAGTTGCGGACACGGCTGTGGGAAGATTGGTACCTTTTATCCCACACTGTGGGACTGCCCACTACTACAACACTTCTGGGATTCAGTTGTGAATTGCAAGGGCTCCCTCTGCCACCAGAATGTTGCTAACTCTGCCAAGTAGTGCCTACTTAACATCTGTGGGGAGTCTGACCTCAATCATGTGGAACGAATATGGTCACATTGAGGCTAGGAGTCTCTAAAAGAAATATTGCATGTCTCTGGGGGGTAGAACAAATGCCACAACTATTGGATTGGAAAAGAGACATGGACTGGAGCATGCTAGCAGAGAAAATGGCATACGAAAGTCGGGGATGCCCCTAAAAATGGACTAAAATCTGGATATGCTGAAATGATGACCGAGATCATATCTGTGACCTGCCTGGGTGAGACACTGGGGACAGATCAATGCCTGTCAATTTAGGGTTACATTTGAGTGTTTTTCATGCAGCAGGTGGGGGAGGAGGAATGGTTTCATAGGGATATATGCTGAAATATTGATGTTGTCTGTACACATGTCAATGCACAACCAAACCTATTTTGTGTTTTTGTGATAACATCAATAAAAAGATTATTAAAAAAAGGCTTGAGTTTTTATTAGTACCACATAAGTATGACGCCTTTAGATTAAAATTGCAATTTTCACAAAAAAAAAATACATTGCACCTTATTTCTCCCGGACATTTTGTCCCCAGGGCAGATGCGTCTATATTTAAAACAGGCTATCCTGAGGCTAAGCTTTGCATTAGATGTTGAACAAGTGGTTACCTGAAAATATATGTATATTTTATCAACAAAGTACCCTGTTGTAAGAAGCATGGTTAACTGTCCTTGTTCCTTTATCTTTAAGAAAGACGATATTACTGCTACGGTTGGGTAACCTCCCTTTTAGATCTTACTCGGATATATGGGTTGACCAGGGAAGTGACCTTTTTAAAGGTCAACTCTGCAATAGTTGCAGTCAGGATCTAAAGCATGTTGTCAGTTTCAGGCCAGCACTTGCTGAACCTCAGAAGCGTTTTTAATACCCCTTTATGACAGATTTAATTTAATTAATATGGATACATTTCTGTACTTCATACTGTCTGTTCCTAATGAATATCTGTGTTTTATTCTATTTACATTTTTGAGGATATTCTAATAAATTTCGTAGTTTTGTTCTGTGTAATTTTATATTTGGATTTTGGATCACTGTTGAGATCTGAATTAATCTTGAATAAACTTGACACATGAAACTGAAAATAACTTGTGACTGTGTGTGCAGTGCTGCTGCCTTATGTATTCTGAGTCTCTTTTTGTGGGATGATGTGAGCCAAATATTTCAGCTCACAGGATGTTTCATCCCCCCTGACAAGCTTGTGAGCCAGCAGAGTAGAGAGAACCGACAGGAGTCCAACCGACTTAGCTGTGGGTGACTTAACAGGACAAGTGGTCTAGAGACTGCAATGATGTGTCAGAGACCTAGGCAGGGACGGCAAGGGCGGAGGAGCGGTACCCTACCCCCCCTCCACTCCGTGTCAGCCGCAGGAGCTGCAAAACCTTTATAGTAAAAACATAATAAACAACGTTTATTATGTTTTTACTATAAAAGTGGGCGGGTGCAAGAGGGACAGAGGGAATGTGCATGTATGTTTGGCCGGCCCTCCTGGGCTGGCGAAACATACATGCGCATTAGGGTCTCTCCAACCAGAGACCAGGCAAAGGCGGCTCCCAGTCTGCCTGGGAGCACCCTGGCTGAGTGCTTCCAGCCAATCCTGATGATGCTTTGAGCAACGTCGGGATTAGCCGCAGGGCAGGCTCAGAGCCTGTGCCTGCAACGACAGAGGAGAGCAGGGCGGATGGAGCGGTGCGGCATGGAAAAAAAGGTAAGGTTTAATTTTATTTTATTTATTTTTTATTTAATGTTTAGTTAATAAAAACATTACATACGTTACAATAAGAATTGAAAATTGCTCAGATTTTTCAAAATGTTAAAATCATTCAAAACATTTTTTTGATTTAAACAGTTAGTCCATTTGCAAGTTGTTACTGACTATAGTTAGTGAAAATGTACACTCAGTCCATGCCAAAATCATTATAACACAATTTCACGGTTAAAAGTTTTCACATCATTACTTACATCTCTAATAATTACTTACAACCCTTTAGGCCTTAAGCAGAAAATAAAGTGGGTAATATAAGGTGGTTGGCAAAGGTATGTACTCTGTCCAAGCAGAAACTACAATTCTAGTTAGGATAAGTCACAAACACACTCTATATTGACCTGTGCTCACCCTCTGGTAGCTTGGCACAGAGCAGTCAGGCTTAACTTAAGATGCAATTGTTAAAGTATTTGTGCAACACTTCAAACAGTACAACACTGAAGCCACCACAGAAAATATACCACAAATGGTTAGAAAAATTGAACTTAATTTAATAAATAAAAGACCAAAATAACAAAAAGCCAATTAGTATAACTTGAGTTATGAATTTTTAAGGAATAAACTGTAGAAAAGCACTTAGAAGCAGGATGCGCCAAGGGGGGATATCTGGTCGTGTTGGACCGGGACAAAGTCAAGAGTTGAGGCCGATTGCAACGGAGCGCTGGCCGAAAACAGGGACCCACTTAGGTCCACTGAACTAAAAGTATCTTGATCCTGGTCGCATCGATGTCGAGGAAGATGTGAGGTGCAGCCAAGTTGATGCATGTAGGAGGCTGGACCTCAGTGTAGTGTGCAAAACTAGGCACACTGTGCAGGGGTCCAGGCAACCACACGTTGGTTTACAGAGCTAAAAACTAGATCATCTAATACTCTTATTTTTATGGTAGCTTGGTTGAGGAGTTAGGTCAATCTTGGAGAAGTGCAAGGCATTTGTTGTACTCACAGTATCAATAAATCGAGGCACACACTCAAAAGAATAACTAAAGACTAAATTACAAAAATACTTCAGATTTTTCTAAAAAAAAAATTAAGATCAAGATCATCAAACTTGGATAAGTACTTTTTGAGTTATGATTTTTTTTTTTTTTAATAAAGTTAGTCTTATTTGTGCGTAATTACGCACCACAGGAATCAATGGAGAAATACTTAGAAAATTCACAGTAAATCAGGCAATGTGTTTACCAATGTCTCCTTTTGCTGGTATGTTGAGATCATCGATGGGTAACCTGGACCAGCTGGAGAAGTTCGGATGACTCCCGGTTCCGTCAGGAGCAGCTGCTGAAAGTTGATGGAGCGGGCGCCACGCCACTGCAGGGAACCACTTGGAAAAGCACTGCATAGGCTGACTTAAAGGTAAGTCCCGTGGGACCTCTTGGGGTGTCGAGGTTGCGAGGGGTGTGGGACCCTTAGGGCACAGCTGGATCTTCAGCCAGGTGCAGAGTGAATAGGTGAGCCAGAGGCTGTGTACAAAGGTGCCCTCGGAAGCAGGAGATAGGTCATTTTGAGGGTTGCTTGCAGGTCAGCAGGGATACTGTGGTGGGAGGTACAGGTGGTTCCTGAAGTCCCTCGACTTGGACTTCCACCTGGTCCTTTTTCAGTCCAGAATGGCCTGTCCCTCTGGGTGTCCAATGTGAGGTGACCAGTACCTGGGGCTATTGCATGGTCTGGCCACTGGAGGATGCAGTGCCACCAAACTTGCATACTGATAGGTTTTGTCCTCATGGTTTCGTGGGTGAAGTTTGGTCTGACTGAGATGTCCAGTCCCTTGGTCAGCAGCTAGTCAGTGAAGTGGCCTTCCATGAGTCTTTGGTTCCTTAGTGTTGCAGATTGATGCCTTTACTGTGGAGGGAGATCTTTGGCGATTTTGTAAGAGTGAAGGTCCTCTTGGGGTTTGTAGAGTCCCTCTGACATTCAAGCAACCCCTCAGTGGTGATTTTCGAGTCCTGGGTGCAGCAGAAAGGGTTTGGCACCTTTTCTTGTTGCAGCAGGACTTCAGTTCTTGAGCCTTGGGTCTTCTTTGTGGCTGTTCTTTTGTTCTTAGAATCTCATTTCTTGGTCTAGCGATGCCCACTAACTACGGTATTTATTGGGTGTTTTGGGGGGAACCTAGTAGCAGCCAAAGGGCCATCTACCTTATGATGGCTATGCCCACTAACTGACCACTTCCTGTGGGCAGAGGTCACTTCCCTACACCTGATTGGCTATTTTCCTTACATCCAAGATGGAGGAAAATGAAATGGAGAGGTCTCTTTGCATGCAACACCTGAGGGGTGGTGCGAGCCAGGACTAACCACTCTTACTACCCTTTGTCTGTTTTCCCGCCATTGCTCCCACCAAAAGTGGGAGTTTGAAACTAGGGTGGTAAACATCGTCCTAGTACATCCTTATCTCTCTGACTCCCCCATATTATGTCCTAGCCCGTGATGAGAAAGAGCACGCAGAGTGAAAACATGAGCAAAAAACACATTGCATAACATATGCACGGAAAAATACCTGCATGGTGTTTAAAGCTAAGTTACTTACAAGTGGAGTCTGTAATCAAAATGGAGCTGGTGGTCACCAATGTGACGGTGTGCAGCTAGTCTAAGTACAAAGTGGAGTCAGTGGTCAAGATGGAGCAGTGATTAAATACAGATTTAATTACAGGGTGTTAGCACTTCCACCCAGGAAGAGCTTTGTTCTGAATCCTAGAGAGCATGTTCTCTCACCCTGGGGTTTTAACTCTTGTCGGGTGGTGGCAGGCTGGTTGTGACTGGCCAGCAACCATGCCAGGGTAGTTAGCTTTTGCAGGGGTCACCTCTAAGGTGACTCCTAGGTACATTTTGCAATAAATCCAAAACTGGTACCAAGTCGGCTTTATCATTCTGAGTTGTTTGGTACCAAACAACCCAGGGTTCAGAGTGGCCATCATTTAGCTGTGAAACTCATAGTGACCAGTGATCAGCACTTGCACTTAAAATGGCTGCTCCGTTCACTCACTATGTCCCAGGTTTGGCAAAGACACAGTGGAGGCATATTGTTCATGCAGCTATGCCCTCACATACAGTGTAGTGTACAGTTTGGTGGCTAAGGCTTGACATATGCACCTGATGTGTAGGATAGTTTCTGACCTTTGACTGCATAGCCTGCAGTTGTTATGACACACTGTCTTAATACACAGTGGATTGAGGTCAGCTGTAGGGAGCCCTCCAAATCTGTACATAGTTTATTAATACTTCAGAAGTGTAATTATTGATAGCCATCCAGGGGTGAGAACTCTGACAAAAGGCTATTACTCTTGAGAAAATCATGCCATTTTCAAGCTTTTAAGTAATAGGGGCCTTGTTTATGAGAACTGACGCATTGCTGCACAAAGCAGCAATGCATCAGAAAAGGTTGTGCTGTGGTACGACAGTTCCAAATGCCATGGATGTAAAGTATTTACGATACAACACACCATGTCGTAAGGTCCCATGGTGCATCAAGAATATTGACACATTCGTGGGATGGATGACACAGAGAAAAGTGATGCATGTATAGCTTAAGTGACGCTAAACTGCTGTGTAGGTAGTAAAGCAATGATTATGTGCCACAAATTACCTTTGCATCACATTGGAGTGTGTCATGCATTAAAAATCACCCAAAAAGCTATGTATTGGCAAATAAAATATTTTCAACACATCAAAAGGGAGATCGGGGGCAGTTAAGGCAACAACCCCAACACCAGCCAGGATGTCCAGACAGATCCCCAAAGGAAGAGGAAGAGGAATTTCAGTGAGGAGGAAAACCAAACTTAAATTACAGAGTTGACAAAGAATGAACATCTTATAACATTTCCTTTAGGGAAGACAGAATCCATTTGGCAGTCAATGGTGGAGATGATAAACAGTGTAGGGCGAACTAAGAGGGCAGTGCCAGAGTGCAAAAAGCACTGGCATGTCTATAAGCACTGGACCAAAGAGACACCTTGAAGGAACAGGTGGCATGTGTCAGCAGAGTTGGTGACAGGAATGGAAATAAAAGACATTGCTGCGGTTAAGGACCAGTGAGACCTAAAGGGTAAATGGCAACATCGGACAATATGGTTAAAAATGTCATGGTGTGCAGCACAGCAAGCCATGTTCCTGTGTTGCACTGTGCTGTGTGCAAGAGAAAGGGCTGGAATCTCTTACATGTTAATTCATACATCCCATAACTGTAAGTCATAATGCCCTCCATCAGGTTGGTCCAGTCCATGTGTAATGTGCAGTACCAGTCCAGGTTCACCTTTGTATGCTGGGACTTGTAGTGGAATGTAGAACATGAGTGACCAGGACTACAAGTCCCACAATACAAAGCAAAAAACCTGGACGTGTACAGCTTGAGCCATAGCTCTCACATATAGGTAGATATGCCAGTCAATTTCATATTGTTACTTATATTGGGGTCACATGACAGTCAATGTATGATCTGGGTGCCACCAGTGTGTGACAGTAAGTAAAGGTTTGGAGTCTCAATGAGGATTATCAGAGGAGTCTTGTATAGGTACAAGTGAGCGGGGCTGAGTTAAGAGATGTGTGATACTTTGCAGATAGCAAACTCTGGCAATGATAAAATGGGGTGAGCACTGGTGGCTGCAATGTTCACAGTTTGCCAGGGCCTATCCCCCCAGACATGGTTCACAGTGCCTACTGTTCTGAACTACTGAGACTACTGTGTGTGTAATGAAATGATATGATGACACAAAGAAATAAACCATGTAAGTACTTGCCCTTTCACATTCCTGCAGTGTTCCTGCAGTGTTGCAAGTTTGCCAGATGTGTAGAGCTGTGTGGCTGCCTGTGTGGCTGCCTGTCAAATATGAGCTCTTGGCCACACAAAGGCACTAAGGGGGTCATTCTGACCTCGGCGGTAAAAGGCGCCTACCGCCGGTCAGAAATCCTCCATAATCCCGCCGCGGTCGCGGAAACCCGCCACGGTCATTCTGACCCGCAGAAGGCAAACCTCCGAAAATCCGACCGCCACAACAGACCGCCAGACCAGCGGTCGGCGGAAAGGTGGAGGTGACCAAACCTCCACCGCCACGCCAACAGAAATACGCCCATCCCATTACGACCCACGAATCCACGCGGCGGTCATTCAAACGCGGTATTCCATTGGCGGGACACACCGGCGCGGTCAGAATACCCACCAACGAACAAAACTCACCCACATTGGACGATTTGAATCCCACACACCTGATACACATACACACACCACTCCCACACACACAATACAATATAAAACACCCACCCACATCACCCACAAACCCCTACGCTTACAAAATCGTAAAGAAGGCAAGAGAGAGACACCAGCATCCAAAACATAACAGCCACAGCCACTCAACACCATCACCCACACACTATCCACACACAAAACAACACACACCACCACACTCAACTCACTTAAATACACATACTCCACCCCACACATCATACACACCACCCCATGGCACCCCAAAGACAACCCCGCTTCACAGACGAAGAACTCAGGGTTATGGTGGAGGAAATCGTTCGTGTAGAGCCCCAGCTGTTCGGCACACAGGTCCAATACACCAGCATTGCCCGGAGGACGGAGCTATGGCAGAGGATTGTCGACAGGGTGAACGCAGTGGGACAGCACCCCAGAAATCGGGAAGACATCAGGAAGCGATGGAACGACCTACGGGGGAAGGTGCGTTCCATGGTATCCAGGCACAACATCGCCGTGCAGAAGACTGGCGGAGGACCCCCACCTCAACCCCCACAATTCACATCATGGGAGGAGGAAGTCTTGAACATCCTGCATCCTGACGGCCTCGCAGGAGTCGGCGGAGGAATGGATACTGGTAAGTTGAAGCTTCAATACTGCTTCCCCCCCACCTGCATGCCAAATCAGACCCCAACCCTCACCCCCATCCTCGAACCCCACCCTCACCCCCACCCCCATCCTCACCCCCACCCTCACCCCCACCACCATCCTCACCCCCACCCCCACCCTCACCCCCACCACCATCCTCACCCCCACCACCATCCTCACCCCCACCCCCAGCACACCTATTCCCCGCCAATGTCTCACCATCACAACCCACACATCCCAAAACCTAGGCCTGCATGCGTCCACTAAGCATGGACACCCATCACCAAAGCATGCCCAATGCATATACACATCCCCCCCACAAGCCACCCTCACCAAAGCCCCCACACACGAATGCCAGCACTTGGGGACACGGGAACCCACAGATACACCCATATGCCACACATTGAAACTATAACCATACCTCTATACCCCTGCAGGACCCGACCGTCAACACACCGCGGCGGAGGGGCCAGAATTATCCACACCCCCCACCCAAGAGGCCGTCAGCGATGACAGCAGCTCTGTCGATCTGGACACCGATGACCAGCCCGGACCATCGGGGACCTCTGGACAGTCGGTTCCCCTCACACAGGCACAGGCCACTATAGACCCTAACCCCTCTGGGAACACCAGCACAGCTCCCACCCAGCGGGCCCATGCCTCTGTCTCCAGGGCGCGTCAATCTGCGGTGTGTCTACCACTACAGGGCACCCAGGATAACCCACCACCCCAACAACAACAGGGACCTGGGGGCAGTGGTAGTGGGCACACCGGCCAGGGGGCAGAGGCCCAGGGAAACAGGGCAACTCGGCGGGCAGCTGTGCGACAGGGGGGGGAGGAGAGGCCCAGGGAACCCACTCTCCACGAGGTCCTCACCACCATCATGGGAGCATACAACCGCTCCCAGGAGACGATGGCGACGGTACTGGCCCGGTTCCAGGAGATCCAGGTGCTGCAGGAGGAACACTATCGGGGGTACAGGGAGGACATCCGAGCCATCAACACCACCCTGGTTACCATGGTAGGGCTGCTGCAGGACCTCGTAAACAGCAGGGCGGACACTGAACAACACCCAAGGGCCCCTGCCACTAGCCGGGACCAAGAACAGCCATCCACCTCCGCCGGCGCTAGTGGACAGGAGGCCCCCGCACAGCAGCAGCCCACCAGACCCCCACCTCCTGCAGGAGAAGAACCACCCCGCAAGAGGGCCCTGAGATCTCGCAAGACAGAGTAGGATGTCAAGACCCCCGCCAGCAATGGATACCACCTGATGTCATCCCACTGTCCCACATTGTCACCCTGTCCATCCTCGAACTGCCCATGCTCCATCTCTCCACAGGCCTCTGGACAATGCACCTGTGTGACTGTTACTCTGGACTCTGCCATGGACATTCCTTCACCATAGCCCCCACCCACTTGAAACCACCCATCCCATTTTGAGCACTTCAATAAACACCTATTTTGCACCAAAATATCAGGAGTCTGGCTGTGATTTCAATAGATTGTAATTGACATGACAGTGCAAATATGTCCTTGTACATGGTGAAGTCAACAAACAGCTGCCACAAAGCTGTAGTCCATGGGGAAACGAAGCACAGGACTCGTAGTGGGGACCCCAGATCTGAAATAGGGAGGGAAAAGCCAAAACTCAGTCATCATACACTGGGGCAAATAGACAGGCAGCAGAGATGCTGCAGAGTAGTTAACTTTTACTAAATTATCTTTGAAATGTTACCTGTGTCCTATTGGAAGTACTGTTCAATGATTCTGTCCCTGTTGTCTGTTTCAGCCCCGTCGTCTTCCTCCTCGTCACTCTCCTCAGGTTCCACCGCTGCCACAACACCACCGTCTCGACCATCCTCCTGCAGGAAAGGCACCTGGCGGCGCAAAGCCAGGTTGTGAAGCATGCAGCAGGCCACGATGATGTGACACACCTTCTTAGGTGAGTACATTAGGGATCCCCCGGTCATATGCAGGCAGCGAAACCTGGCCTTTAGGAGGCCAAAGGTGCGTTCGATCACCCTCCTAGTACGCCCATGGGCCTCATTGTACCGTTCCTCTGCCCTGGTCCGGGGATTCCTTACTGGGGTCAGTAGCCACGACAGGTTGGGGTACCCAGAGTCCCCCACTAGCCATACACGGTGTCTCTGTAGCTGTTCCATCACGTAAGGGATGCTGCTATTCCGCATGATGTAGGCGTCATGCACTGACCCTGGGAATTTGGCATTTACATGCGAGATGTACTGGTCAGCCAAACACACCACCTGGATGTTCATTGAATGGTAACTTTTTCTGTTCCTGTACACCTGCTCCCTGTCTCTTGGGGGAACCAAAGCCACATGGGTCCCATCAATGGCACCAATTACGTTGGGAATATGTCCAAGGGCGTAGAAATCACCCTTCACTGTAGCCAGTTCGCCCACCTCAGGGAAAATGATGTAGTTCCTCACGGATTTCATCAGGGCAGACAACACTCTGGATAACACCTTTGAAAACATGGGCTGAGACATCCCAGAAGCAATTCCAACTGTTGTCTGAAATGACCCACTTGCCAAGAAATGGAGTACTGACATGACCTGCACCAGAGGGGGAATCCCTGTGGGTTGGCGGATGGGGGACATCAGGTCGGGCTCCAGCCGGGCACACAGTTCATGGATAGTGGCACGGTTAAGACGGTAGGTCAGGATAATGTGGCGTTCTTCCATTGTCGACAGGTCCACCAGCGGTCGGTACACGGGAGGATTCATCCGTCTCCTCGCCCAACCCAGCGGACGGTGCCTAGGAAGGACAACATGGAGCACACAGTCAAGCAACCCACAGGTACGTACTCACAGCTAGCACAGTAAACGATTCTCTATGCAGTGAATGGCGTGTCTGAGTGGCTATGCAAGGCCTAGGCCTGTGTGACGCAGTTGAAATTGAGCCATGTGGGCCCTGGAAATGGCGGCTGCCTGACCTGTGAAGTGTGACAATGGGATGTGAGGTCAATGCGCTGGCGTGGCACACCGCGGCGGGCGGCGGGCCAAGACCGCGGCGCGAAGCCGCATTGGTTAACATTGAAGCCTATGGGTTTCAGGAGCCAATGGCGAAGGGCGCCGGCGGTGGCGGGACGCACCGCCGCGGTACGCACCGCCGCGGACGTGACCGCCATTTTCTATCTACTTATCCACTTGCGACTTGAACTTTCACAGGAGAGGACCTATACTGCAAGTGTTGCTGTGACCTCGGTCTGGAAGGGACAATGGCTGCTGCGACTGGGGAAAGGGCCCCTGCCTTCACTGGAGAGGAGTTGGAGAAACTTGTGGATGGGGTCCTCCCCCAGTATGCGCAACTCTACGGTCCTCCAGACCAACAAGTGAGTTTAATTCTATCTGGATTTGGGGCCACTGGCTGGCTTGGGGGCCTGGCGGGGATGGGGTGCATGTTGGGGCTGGCGGGGGGCCTGGCGGGGATGGGGTGCATGTTGGGGCTGGAGGGGGGCCTGGCGGGGATGGGGGGCATGTTGGGGCTGGCGGGGGGCCTGGCGGGGATGGGGTGCATGTTGGGGCTGGCGGGGGGCCTGGCGGGGGCCTGGCGGGGATGGGGGGCATGTTGGGCATGGCGGGGGGCCTGGCGGGGGGCCTGGCGGGGATGGGGGGCATGTTGGGCATGGCGGGGGGCCTGGCGGGGGGCCTGGCGGGGATGGGGGGCATGTTGGGCATGGCGGGGGGCCTGGCGGGGGCCTGGCGGGGATGGGGGGCATGTTGGGCATGGCGGGGGGCCTAGCGGGGATGGGGGGCATGTTGGGCATGGCGGGGGGCCTGGCGGGGGCCTGGCGGGGATGGGGGGCATGTTGGGCATGGCGGGGGGCCTGGCGGGGATGGGGGGCATGTTGGGCATGGCGGGGGGCCTGGCGGGGGGCCTGGCGGGGATGGGGGGCATGTTGGGCATGGCGGGGGGCCTGGCGGGGGCCTAGCGGGGATGGGGGGCATGTTGGGCATGGCGGGGGGCCTGGCGGGGGCCTAGCGGGGATGGGGGGCATGTTGGGCATGGCGGGGGGCCTGGCGGGGGCCTAGCGGGGATGGGGGGCATGTTGGGCATGGCGGGGGGCCTGGCGGGGGCCTAGCGGGGATGGGGGGCATGTTGGGCATGGCGGGGGGCCTGGCGGGGGGCCTGGCGGGGATGGGGTGCATGTTGGGCATGGCGGGGGGCCTGGCGGGGGCCTGGCGGGGATGGGGGGCATGTTGGGCATGGCGGGGGGCCTGGCGGGGGGCCTGGCGGGGATGGGGGGCGTTGGGCCACTGGAAAGGAAAATGCTGAGTAACTTGAACGTGGTATTTCTCCCTCCCTGTACGTGTCACATAGGTCCGCGCCCATGAGAAGATTGGGATTTGGCGTGCCATCGCCAAGGAAGTCCGGGGCCTGGGGGTCCACCATCGACGGGGCACCCACTGCCGCAAGAGGTGGGAGGACATTCGCCGCGGGACCAAGAAGACCGCCGAGTCTCTGCTGGGGATGGCCTCCCAACGTAGGCGGGGTGCCTGCCGTCAACTGAGCCCCCTGATGTTCCGGATCCTGGCGGTGGCCTACCCTGATTTGGATGGGCGCGTGAGGGCAGCACAGCAGACACAAGGGGGTGAGTAGAAGCATCATCTACTCTGTTGTCGTGCAGTGGAGGTGTCTGGGTGGGGGAGGAGGGCTGTGGGTCCCCCTAGGCCAGGGCGATATCTGTAGGCTGGGCACCCCCGTAAGCCCCTGTGTCCCCAGCCACCACCCTCAGTAGTGTGTCAGTACAGCCATCCCTGGGCCGTGTCATCCATGGGTGCAGTTGACAACTCTAGGCGTGTAGGGCATGTTCCACGGAATGCGTAGCGGACCCCAAGTGCGCAACTTAGTGCAGGGGGCATCTGTGTCTGTCATGTCCGCTAACTGTACCGGAGATCCATGTACTCAATATCCCTTTATTTCTCTCTCCCCCCCCCTTTTGGTTTGTCTTTCTGTGCTTGTGTGCATCAGCATCATCAGGCGGAGGAGAAGTGGCATCGGGGCAGGAGGGAGCTGCATCTCACATGGCCCAGGAGGGCCATGCCACAGAGTCAGACTGGACCAGTGAGACGGAGGGCGAGGGGAGCTCCACGACGGGGACGACTGGAGCCTGCAGCGACACGGACACGTCCTCGGAAGGGGGCTCCCTTGCGGGGGTGGCACCATCCGTGCCCCACGCCATTACAGGTACAGCCGCCACCCAGCGCACCATCTCCGCCCTCCCAGCAGCCCCTCCGCGTTCGCCCCGTGCCCGCTCTGCCAGGAAGCCGGGCATCTCCTTCGCCCCAGGCACCTCAGGCCCTGCCCCTGTTACCCCCGCTGCCCTCAGTGAGGAGGTCATTGACCTCCTCCGAACGCTCATTGTTGGGCAGACTACCCTTTTGAATGCCATCCAGGGGGTGGAGAGGGAGGTTCATCGCAGCAATGCGTACCTGGAGGGCATTCATTCGGGTCAGGCTGCCCATCAGCGATCGTTCCAGGCTCTGGCCTCAGCACTGACGGCAGCCATTGTCCCTGTCTCCTGCCTGCCTCTACTAACTCCCTCCTCCCAGTCTCCTGTTCCTCTGCCTGTCCCACCCACACCATCAGACCAGCCTGCACACACCTCAACACCCAAGAGAAGCTCATCCAAACATAAGCACCACAGATCACCCAGACATTCACACACGCAACATTCCGATGCAGACATGCCAACAGTCACTACCACCTCTGTGACCCCCACCTCCTCGTCTCCCTCCTCCCTCCCTGTGACGTCTACACTCACACCTCCATTCAACTCACCATCAGCCAGTGTTTCCATCACCAGCACACCCTCCACTCCAGTCCGCACACGTGCAGTCACCACCCCCACTGCCATTTACACGTCCCCTGTGTCCTCTCCCACTGTGTCTGTCACCCCCTCTTCCACACCACACAAACGCAGCCACCCACCCACCCAACAGCCATCCACCTCACGACAGCCTATCCCTCCTGCACCTGCACCCAAAGACAGCAAACGTGACTCACCTACAACCACATCCTCTCCCTCCACTCCCATTCCCACTGTACCTACCACTCTCCATTGTCCCAAGAAGCTCTTCCTCGCCACTACTAACTTCTTTCCTGACCCTGAGCCCCCCCCTCCTTCTCGTCGGGGTAAGAAGAGCACCTCAGCCACCACCAGCCCTGCAGCCCCCTTGACAAGGGTGCAGGGGTATTGGAGCCCGCCAGACCGCATGTCTGGATCTTCACCCAGCAGCAAGGGGACAGCCAGCCCACCCCCTGGGAAGAGGAGCAGAAGGCGGAAGGGGCGCCGCAGGAGCCCGCCTTCTACATCCCCCCCGGACACCACCCAGAGACAGTCACCAGCCACAGCTCCAAAGGGAGGCAAGGGCCACAGGCCGACGACTAAGGAGGGCAAGGGCAGCAAGTTGGAGAGGTCAGGCAGCAGGCCTGCTGCCCAGGAGGAGCCCACAACCCCCATAGCCGCTGCCCCGGGAGAGCCCACCACCCCCATAGCCGCTGCCCAGGGAGGACCCAGCCCAGCTGGCCAGGAGGGCCCCACCACCCACAGCCCAGGTGGGCAGTGAAGGAGCACCATCCCCGCTGCCCAGGAGGGCACCACCACGCAATTAGCAGTTGGCCATAGACCGTCCGCCGTCTCAAGAACCGCTGAACTGGGCCCCGCCGTCTCAAGAACCGCTGACCTGGGCCCTTCAAGGCAAGAACCGCTGAACTGGGCCCCGCCGTCTCAAGAACCGCTGAACTGGGCCCCGCCGTCTCAAGAACCGCTGAACTGGGCCCCGCCGTCTCAATAACCGCTGAACTGGGCCCCGCCGTCTCAAGAACCGCTGAACTGGGCCCCGCCGTCTCAAGAACCGCTGAACTGGGCCCTTCAAGGCAAGAACCGCTGAACTGGGCCCCGCCGTCTCAAGAACCGCTGAACTGGGCCCCGCCGTCTCAAGAACCGCTGAACTGGGCCCCGCCGTCTCAAGAACCGCTGAACTGGGCCCCGCCGTCTCAAGAACCGCTGAACTGGGCCCTTCAAGGCAAGAACCGCTGAACTGGGCCCCGCCGTCTCAAGAACCGCTGAACTGGGCCCTTCAAGGCAAGAACCGCTGTACTGGGCCCCGCCGTCTCAAGAACCGCTGAACTGGGCCCTTCAAGGCAAGAACCGCTGAACTGGGCCCCGCCGTCTCAAGAACCGCTGAACTGGGCCCTTCAAGGCAAGAACCGCTGAACTGGGCCCCGCCGTCTCAAGAACCGCTGAACTGGGCCCCGCCGTCTCAAGAACCGCTGAACTGGGCCCTTCAAGGCAAGAACCGCTGGACTGGGCCCCGCCGTCTCAAGAACCGCTGAACTGGGCCCCGCCGTCTCAAGAACCGCTGAACTGGGCCCCGCCGTCTCAAGAACCGCTGAACTGGGCCCTTCAAGGCAAGAACCGCTGGACTGGGCCCCGCCGTCTCAAGAACCGCTGAACTGGGCCCCGCCGTCTCAAGAACCGCTGAACTGGGCCCCGCCGTCTCAAGAACCGCTGGACTGGGCCCTTCAAGGCAAGAACCGCTGGCCCTTTGGCAGACGTGGCAGGGCAGGATCTATCTCGGGCAGGGCTGCAGGATGTCCTCTGGCCAACTTGCCTCCTCCAGTGGCAGTGGGGTCTGTTATGGACTGTTTGGACTGTGGCTTTGCTCTCCCCAGGATGGCCCAGTGGGCAGGCCACCCACTGTATGGACTGTATGGACTGTGGCTTTGCTCTCCCCAGGATGGCCCAGTGGGCAGGCCACCCACTGTATGGACTGTATGGACTGTGGCTTTGCTCTCCCCAGGATGGCCCAGTGGGCAGGCCACCCACTGTATGGACTGTTTGGACTGTGGCTTTGCTCTCCCCAGGATGGCCCAGTGGGCAGGCCACCCACTGTATGGAATGTATGGACTGTGGCTTTGCTCTCCCCAGGATGGCCCAGTGGGCAGGCCACCCACTGTATGGACTGTATGGACTGTGGCTTTGCTCTCCCCAGGATGGCCCAGTGGGCAGGCCACCCACTGTATGGACTGTTTGGACTGTGGCTTTGCTCTCCCCAGGATGGCCCAGTGGGCAGGCCACACACTGTATGGACTGTATGGACTGTGGCTTTGCTCTCCCCAGGATGGCCCAGTGGGCAGGCCACCCACTGTATGGACTGTATGGACTGTGGCTTTGCTCTCCCCAGGATGGGCCAGTGGTCATGGAGTCCCCTCGTGGATCTGGCGTCGTGTACTCAAGTGGCTGAGGTGCCCCCCCTTCCCTTCCCCCTGAGGTGCCTGTCCGATTTTCTTTCTGATGCCCCTGCAGTGTTCTCTCCGTGGAGTTCTTGTCGTGGGACTGGGCCTTGCCCCTTTGCACAGGACCCCTGTGATCCACGGACAGTGGTTGGACTACATTTAGTAGCTGTATATATTTTGTACATAGTTTATTTCAATATATCTGGCCGTTTATGATCTCTTCTTTTGGTCTTTGCATTATTTCGGAGGGGGGTGGTTTGTGGGTTGTGACAGTGATCTGTGGGAATGCATTGATGTGTGTGTTGTAGTGGGTGTGGGTGGGTGGGTGTGTGCCGGTAATCTTTTCCCTCCCCTGTGTCGTAGGTGCAGTACTCACCGATGTCTTCCGCGCCGCCGGGCGTGCTCCTGGTATATGAGGAGGAATAGGAGTGCGGGGATGACCTGCAACTCTGGCTCCATACTGCCGGAATCTCCTGTGGAGTGCGTAGAGGTGAGCGTTTTCCCGTTCGTAGTCTGTTTCCGCCGTGTTCTTATCGGCGGTGCTCCCGCCCCGGAAAAGGTGGCAGATTGGTGGGTCGTAATAGGGTGGGCGGTACTTTGTCTGCCGCCGGGCTGTTGGCGGGAACCGCCGCGCTGTTTGTTTGTACCGCTGTGGCGGTCGGAGTGTTAAGTTGGCGGGCTGTGTTGGCGGTTCCCGCCAGGGTCAGAATGCCATTTTTAATACCGCCGGTCTGTTCGCGGTCCGACCGCCGCCTCTCCGCCGACCGCCAGGGTCAGAATGAGGGCCCAAGTGCATTCAAGACAGCCCGACATGGCAGAGTGCTGTGGTGTACTGTGTGAAAGGCAGAGTGCAGGATCAAATCAGATACATGACCAAAACTACATCACTTTCCTAGGAGCTGTAAGCTGTGTAGTGGCTAGAGGAAATGCAGCCACCCTGGTGACTTGGTGCAATGTGCACAATATTGCTGTCAATAAGTAAATCTCTAATCAGTATAGCCATCATGAAAAAGAAAGATAATCATCAAGGCAGATGTGGCCCTTACCTCAACTTACCCTCACAGGCAGGGCAGGCCAGCAAGCTGTGTAACGGTGTTGCAATGTGTGGTATGACAAGAAAAGGCACAGTTGTCACACAGTAGTCATGTGAACAATGTAAAGAAACTGCCACCTGAAAAGCAACTATAGTGCAACTTGGACTCATTTCCTTTGAGTAACATATGTCCTACATATCAGTGTTTAACTGAGAGTGAATGATAATAAAGTATGTATGTCAGCCAAATTACTCATGTCGACATCTATCATAGATCACCATTAACATACTACTATTTCATTGCAGGACAAACAACACCTCCTGACCAGCAGCCTGCCCTGGATTACCAATCTGATGGCAATGACATTCAGACCCCATGGACGATGGGACATTCCAGCAACTCCTGAACTCCATTCGAATACCTTCTCCTGTCACGGCAAGGGATGGCAGCATTGCTGGGTCTCTTGAGGAACTGCTTACCACAGGACATGTATGTATGTATGTATGTATTTCATATTTATAAAGCGCATTCCGGCCAAGGCATCGAAGCACTAAGTAACAGGAGTGAGAGGACCAAGAAAAATAGAAAAAGGAGAAAGGGAATTAGCCACAGCTACTGTGGGAAAAGCCAAGTTTTTAACTTCTTTCTGAAGGCCAGAAATTGTGTTCTTTCCTCATCATGAGAGGAAGCATATTCCAATGTTTAGCCGCAGCCACCGTAAATGCCTTGTCACCCTATCTAGCCCTACGGGTCCGTGGTACATAAACCAAATTGGAGCCTGTAGATCTAAGCTGACGGCTTGGGGCGTACCAGTGAAGCCCCGATTTCAAATGTTCAGGGCTACTCATAGATAAAGCTTTATGTTTTAAGCATATAGTCTTAAAGACAATACGTTTCTTCACCGGTAACCAGTGTAGTTGCCTCAAACTAGTGCTGGCTGAAGCTGTACAAAGGTGACTAAGTATTAGACGAGCAGCAGTATTCTGGGTAAATTGCAGTTTACTAAGTGAAAGCTTATCAATATTAATCAATAAAGCATTACAGTAATCTATTTTGGAGATTACCAAAGCAAGAGACACCATAATTCGAAGCTTCTCTTGTAAATAAGGAAATATTTTTTTTTGTGTTTTCAATATCGAGAAACAAGTTTTAGTAATAGAATTAACTTGTGGCTTAAAGGATAGAGCAGTGTCAAAAATGACCCACAAATTCTTAGTAGGGCTAATAGGGACAGGTAAGTCTCCAAACTCAGATGGCCACCATCGAGAGCTCCATAAATTCCTGCTAGAACCAAAGAGAAGAATTTCAGTTTTATCGCCGTTCATATTGAGCCAATTCAGGCCCATCCACCCATTAACCTCACGCATACATTGAAGGAGGCGGTCAGCAGTTTCTTCCCAATTCTTATGTATGGGGATAGTTAATTGAGTATCATTCGCTTAAGAGGTGGCCAAGAAGCCAAAAGAATGAATAAGTCTGGCCAATGGTGCTATGTACAAATTAAAAAGGGCCGGACTAAGTCAGCAACCCTGAGGTACCCAGCTTGGTAACTGATATGAGGGTGCCTTAAAATCTCCACAGGTTACTATAGTGGATCTGTCTTCTAAAAGACTTCAATATACATAAAACGGTGCCTCTGTCACTTGCCTGATGCAGCCGATGTGTCATAATTTGGGAAGGGATGGTGTCAAAAGCTGCTGACAAGTCTAAAAGCACTAGAATGGCACCAACTCCCTCACCAGCTAGTTTTCGGATAGTATCCGAAGTATCCGAAGTAGTAATAAGGGCGGATTCCGAGTTATGGTTCTTTCTGAAACCATGTTGAGTAGGCTCTAGACTACCCAAGTCTTGGAGAAACATGGCCAATTCTTCATTAATATGTTTTTCAAAGATCTTAGATTGGAAAGGCAGCAGAGCAATAGACCGCAGATTCTTAAAATCATTTGATTTGCCATCTAATTTCTTTTTCAAGGGGATCACCGTTGCTTCCTTCCATAAGGAAGGAAACACACCCGTAGCCAAGACCTCCTGAAATATAGGGTTGTAGAAACTAAATCAGGGACAAGCTGTAGATATGAGATGGACAAGGATTGCTGGGGGAGCCAGATTTAATAGTTGTCATAAGCTTTTTGAACATAGTGGCTGGAAATTCGTCAATATAGGGCTATCATCCTTTATAAAACTGTTCAAGGATTCATATAAATCACATGTTCCTATGGATTGTGGAAAGTCTGCCTGAATATGCAAAATGTTGCTTTCAAAAATGCCCCATCTGCCAGCACAAGCCCAGCTGTGGACTCCCTGGTTCCTCAAGTAGTTTTCCAAAGGTGAGCAGTAGGAGGCAAGAGGTAGCTGGTAAATGAGGTGCAGGTGGGGATGGAGACCATAGCCAGTGCCCTAGAAGGAGTCCGTAGGTGCCACAGTCCAATAAGGACAACTCTGAGGCGATCAAAGGCACCTAATCTTTGTTCCATAGAATGGAACAGTCCATGGCTGACATTGGTAGTGTCATGAGGCAGAGGCAACAACAACAGCCCTGTCAGTGTGACACCATTGACATTACCACCCAGTCCTTGACAGCTCTGTGATACAACAGACAAATGCTGCTGGTGACAGGGAAGCTACATCTTCTGCACCTGTGTGCTTCAGATGCCTCCCACACAAACAACACCACCCTCAGTGGAGGCACAACACACATCAGAGGAGGAAGATGTGGATTTCACCAATTTTTGGCAGCAAACTGCCCAGTAACTTTTGTCTGTGCCTCGTGGTACGTTTCTCAGTGGACCTGTGTTTATTATTATGCAACCTCCTTTCTCACCTGGTACTGCCCCTTTTTATAATGTTTACCTGACAATCTAATCCATTTCTGGGCGGTAGATAAGGCCTATCTTCCCTAATGGCAATTTGGATCTACTAGTACACTGATGCAACAGTGAGTGCATAGGTGGCAGGCATTAGTTTGTGTCCCAGCACAGCCAGGAATGGGTAATCTGGAGTGACAAAAACATCTCCACCACACATGCAACATCTCCCACACACAGTGCAACAGTAGGTGGCTATCTATGTTGGGCTGTGTGTCAATTCACATGAAGAGGACCACTCACAGTTCCTAAAGAATGGTGAAGAGTCCCTAAGTGAATCAAGTATGAGGTAGACTGACTCTTGTCCATATTCCTCACACAAAGTCACTCATACCTACAAACACTGCAGAGAATATCTGCATCATGTACTCAACTCACCCTAATGAATAATGGCAGCTCTTAAGCATGAAATGATTATAAAATTGTGAAAGTAGTAAGAATACTTATATAAAAAATATTATCCTAAACAAAGGAAACAATTAATCCTATGCTATCTAAACTAAGCCTAAACTACCTAAATCTACCTACCTTACACTAATTTACACAATACATTCTAAGCCTAACCTACCTTAACCTACCTATCCTACACCAGCTACCTTAACACTACCTTAAATTAACTTATCTTAAGCTTTCATATACATTAACGCAAATTACATGTTAGACATCAACCCCCGTCCCCCTTAACACACGTACATTGGCACAATACTAATGTCAACTACACATAAGCATACACTACCTACACATGTTAAGCTAAACAAATATATATTTTTTGGCATTTTACTTTTTAATTTTTACATATCTTAAACATCAACCCTCACCCACTAAAATCCTTAATAATTTAGTAAAATATCTAAAAACACTTATCTATAAAAACATCTAAAAGAGAAGACCTACCTACACTAAACCTATCATAAACACCAACTAACTGTATGCCTAACTAGCTACTAAAGTATCAACTAGATAATGTCCCAAAAAAACAAAGCAGTCCAAAACAAAAGCCTCACACTGTAGGAAGTGGCAGGACAGCGTACCGATCATGTGCCAAAGAGCAAAGCACAGCGAAGGCCCCAGCTACACAGACTGATCCAGTCAGAAAATGATGTTCAGGGGGACCCCGAATCTGCAAAAGGGAGTTGCAGCCAGACAGTAGTGGAGGCCCACCAAGGCTGGCTATGCGCAGACCTGTACTGGGGCCAGTGTGCCAGCGGCCACCGTGGCAAAGCTCCAGCTGAAAATTACAGCCCCTACCGGACTCCAAGAGCAAGTAGGATTGCTCTGCCTGTGAAAGCGGGGTCTCTAGGCACTGAAACAGAGATCCCCAGATGCCTGGCACCTCAGCGCAGCCAGGGCAGGTGAGTATTGCTGAGTTCAGAACAGCGAGACAAATGGAGTATGGCTTAGAGGCTGCTGAGACTCGGTGCAAGGACAGGCTGTACCCGACTCCATACTTGGCCATACTGAGAAGACACTGTACATGCAGTTTAATTCTCGTAAGCGTTGCTGCCATGCAGTCTGTGCACCCTGTCCAAGGCTAGGCATACAGAACATGATGCCCTTGTGCTAGAAATGTGGTTTCTGGTTTGCTATGGTAGGCACCTAAGCCAGGCAGAAACCACCACTCTAGTCAGGGCAAGTAAACTGCACCCCAAAGATAACCTGTTCTCACCCCCTGGTAGCTTGGCGCAGAGCAGTGTGGCTTATCCCCAGAGGTCAGGTGCAAAGCGATTGCGCAACACACACACATCAATGACACACTAAATGCACCACACAATAGACACCACATAGGGTTATATAAAAATAGACTTCTATATTGTATATATCGCACCAGAACAAAATGTGACATGAGTCATAGGTTGTGCATATCAAGCAATTACAGACATATAAGAGGTTATTCTGGAAATGCAGGAGGCAATGCGATAGTCAACATCCTGTGAGAGAATAGAATATTTTAGTACAGCCCATACAGCACTAAGGCCCATAGTTATACTTTTTTAGCGCCGCATTTGTGTCATTTTTGATGCAAAAGCGGCACAAACTTACAAAATACAATTGTATTTTGTAAGTTTGTGCCGCTTTTGCGTCAAAAAGCGGCGCAAATGTGGCGCTAAAAAAGTATAAATATGGGCCTAAAGGAGGGGCTTTTAGCTTGCTCATTACTTATCACTGGTTGGCTGTATTGTCACTCTCAGTTTCATCATTATCATTGGTGAGCATGTGTCAGCTTGTGTTGGCTTCACTTTGTGTCCATGTGTTTATTTTCTTCCCTGGATCATGGGTCAAGTACTGATTGATTTAGTGTTCTTCCATGCTGCTTGCGCTTAGATTGTAGTACTTTTTTTTTTTTTAGCTTTTTTTGCAAGACAACTTGAAAGCCAAAATTAAAGTGTGTGCTTCCTGGTATTTCCAGGAGCTAAAGGTAAACAACCCGCAATAACGAAACTTTGTTGCTTGTGACCAATGTCCAAATCATACATTAGGGCTGCCTGGCACTTTAATCAATGATGAAGCTGTAAACATATTCCCTTCTTTTAAGACTATTCTCATAAAGTATGTGTTTTTCTGAATTAACAGGTTCTGTTGTGTCACATTTACTTATGTGTTGGTTCCCTCTTGTGTAATTGAGGGGATGTTTATCCATCATCAAACACATAATTTTTCAAAATATTTATGTTTCACTGCTACCTCCCTTTACTTTTACCCAGTTCCCGAACCCTAAAATCACCCTTACCTCTCTTTACCTCTACCTAGCCCAGATCCCTAATATAACCCTTACCTCCCATTTACCTGTACTAACTCCTGAACCCTAAATTCACCCGCAAATCCCTTTTCCTCTACTCACCCAAAACCATAAAATCACCCTTTTCCTCTTTTATCTCTACCCACCTTCGAGCCTTAAATATCCACCCTTACCTTCCTTTACCTCTACCTAACAATAAACTCTAAAATCACCCTTATGTTCCCTTACCTCTACCCACCCTGAACCCTAGAATCAGCCCTATCTATTTTTACCTCTACCCACCCCTGAACCCTGAAATCTCCCTCATCACCCTTTTCCTCTCCCCACCTCTAAATCCTAAAACTATCCTTACCTCCCTTTACCTCTACCATTCCTAAACCTTGAATTCTTTTTTTAAATAACACAAAAAGTGTGTTACTTAAAACAAAAATACTTACCTGCATGGCAAAATAGTGCTTGGGAAAGGTACAAATACCTGCATGCTATTTATCTGTGTTGTAAAGACTGCATGGTAAAGGTCCTGCACAGTAAAGGTTGTTTCACTTCAGGCAGGACCCATTCCGACCCCTTTTTTAACACCCTCCTACCTTCACCCAACTGCCTCTAAATGTTATGATGGTACAGTTGGTTGTCTTCTGCCCTTGGTATGTTTGGTGGGCACTTTCCCCTCCACTGCTCACCACTTTCAGAGGTACTTTTATTTGCTCTTACTTGCAACCCCTTCCTCCCACCATCCGCCCCCATACCACTCCTGTATTGCGGCTTGTCTGGTTCTCCTCAGCCCCTCCCCCGTTGTTGCTTGCTCTGTCCACCTCAAACTTCTTTCCCTCCTTCTTCACTGCATACCCCGTTCCATCTTACCAGGAAAAACTCACCCAAATGGGTTTCAAGATATACAACAATGCAGACAGTGCTGCGCTCCTTGCTCTGCATGGCCTTTTTGGCATGGTGTTCATGGGGGGCAGACATGGTGAACTTCAGCTCAGAAGTAAAATCATTACAAACTGATTTTATTTTTTACATGAATGCCTTTTATGTATTTGTGAATTTCGGACATTGCAGCTATGCCATGATCCTGCTCACTTTTGACAACTTTGGGCCGCTTTAGGTAGATTGCAGACTTAGGACTCATTTTGGGATGGCAGTTATTTATTTTTGTTATAGGGGTTGATTTGTGTTTTGCTCCGCAATCTCAGTCTTTGCCTTACACTTCCTGCCCTCATTAAAATATAAATATTGTTGCATAAATGTGTATCTAAATATCGTGTTTGTTTATGTTTTCTGACTAGGTGTTATTGTCATTTGTTCCTGATTTTTTTTTTTTTGTGAGAGCAAAGGATAATCCCACTCTAAGAAAATTGAACACTGCCCCTCATGGTCAGTGCTGGTTGTGTCATAGCTTTTTTCTCTCTAACTTTCAGCTCAACTCTAGATTCACCCTTACCTCTCTTTATCTCTGCCCACTCTGAACCCTAAAATTACCCCTACCTCTCTTTACATCTACCCACTCCTGAACCCTAAAATCACACTTACCTCTACTTATTTTTTAAGACTATTAAGGCTCTAACTGTGCCCATGAAGCCTGCTGGTTTAGAAAACTCTCAGGATTTCTGTGACAAAGTTGCTCTTCACTTTGAAAATAAGATATTGCAAATACATAGCAAATTTGATACCCAGATCATTCCCGAAGTATTATCCCCCACGATACCTGAGAGTTCTACAGCAGATGGCCAGTTACTAATATCACATTTCCAACCCCATTCCATGGATACTATTAAAAAGAAGATTCTTGAAATTAAATCTGGTTCTCCTCTTGACCCGTGTCCTCCTTCTATTTTTCACTTGGTTCCGGACTTAATGGCAAGGATGTTGGTTCCCATTTACCAACAGGTAGTAATGTCCGGGGAGTACCCCTCTATCTGGAAAGAAACTATAGTAGTACCTCTTAAGAAAAAACCAGATGGGGATAGTCAGGACATGAGTAACTTGCGGCCAATAGCGTGTCTACCGTTTTTGGCAAAGATTTTAGAAAAAAAATTGAATTCTGAATTGATTGAGTTTTTAGCAAAAGCAGAGGCTCTAGATATCTCCCAACACGGGTTCAGAAAAGGGCATAGTACTGAAACAGCCCTGATCTCTTCTTCTGATGCTATTCGGAGGATAGTTGATGAAGGCCAGGGGGCCGTTTTGGTTCTCTTAGATCTGTCTGCAGCCTTCGACACTATCTCTCCTATATTATTAATGTCCTGTATGCATCAAATGGGATTGAGGGACCAGGAGTTTAAACTCTTGGAGTCCTTTCTTACAAACAGATGGACCACAGTTAGCTGTGGTGATTTTAAATCTATGCCTTATCTTCTGCCTTGTGGGATTCCTCAGGATCTTCCTCAGCCCCACATTGTTTAATGTGTATGTAGCGCCTTTGGCTAGTTTAATTCGTACTTTTTGTTTCATTCCATCTTCTTATGCTGACGACTCCCAGCTAATTATTCCTATTAATCAGCCATGGGAGGAGGTTGCAGATCGATTCAGTAACTGTATGTTGGCAGTGAGTAAATGGATGAAGACCAATTGGCTAAAAATGAATGCCACCAAAACTGAAGTCTTATGTTTTGGACTTGGAAAAAATGTATGGAACTCACGGTGGTGGCCCTCTGAATGTGGTAACTGCCCTGTGCCCACTACTGCTACTAGAAATGTAGGCATCTTGTTTGATGAACATCTGTCTTTTAAAAAACAGATTAATCATGCAGTAAACATTAGTCTATGGTCAATTAAAATGCTAAGAATTTTTTCCCTTAACTGTCACATGAATGGAGAGTATCTGCTATCCTGCCACTAGTGATGTCCAAGATAGACTACTGCAATGCACTGTTCCTTAATTCAGATAAGGGGCTGATAAAAAAACTCCAATTAGTCCAGAATTCCGCTGTCAGAGCGGTTCTTAATCTCCTGCAATGCATATCAGCTAGCGAGAGTCTCAGGAAATTACATTGGCTACCAGTGGCGCAGCGTATCCAGTTTGTCGCTTTGTCTTACTTTTAAGGCAGTTCATGGAATAGGACCACAGTACTTGACTTCCAGACTCCACCTGCACGTACCTAAAAGAAACCTGAGGTCGTCCCAAGCTTATTGGATACAGGTCCCTCGCACACATAAAGCTAAATGGGGAGACAAAGCTTTTACAGTGGCTGCAGCTAGAGGATAGAACTCTCTCCCTCTGAATATTAGGCAAGAACCATGTTGTAAGAAATTTAGGAAAATTGTAAAAACTTGGCTCTTTCCTCGCTAACCTTTTTGGTACATCAAGATCAGGGTTTCTGAATTATTTTGTTCTTGTCTTTTATAGGATGTTTTTCTATTATTATTATTTTCGTTCTTTCCTTTTTATCTTTTTACTACGTGCTCTCCTCCCAGCGCTTCGATGCTCTTTTGAGTAGGAATGTGCTTTATAAATCTCGAATTACATTACATTATTCCTAAATCCTAAAATCACATCTGTTTTTAAAATACCATAAAAAGTATGTTATTTTAAAAATACCTAACTGCATGTTGGCAAAGTACTGCTTGGGGACTCGCGGTCCCAGAAGCACCCATCCTGCTCCCTTCAGCGCCAGGAAGAGCCAGGGCAGGCCCACCCCCTTGGCTTTGTGTCTGGGTGCTACCAACCATGGAGACTGTTGTTTTTTTTTTTTTTTTCTTCTATCCAAGTACTTCTGTTGTTTTATTTTTAAATGTGCCCTGATAACCTTTCAACTTTTACTGCATGTTTGACCTGCCTGTTTTAGCTTGGACCTCTCCCACAATAACAAATGTGCCCAGCTATGTGGTGCTGATCTGCCGTGCTAAAGGGGGAACAACACTTTAGCCTGGGAGAGCTGCTGTTCTTAAGAGACCCATGAGGATGTTGAACGTTGCAGCAGGAGGAAGAGAATGCTGTCATTAGTTATCTTTGACTAGCTGCTTCCTGTCTGGCGAAATTTATGGTCCTGCGCCCTTGCAGGCCAGTCTACCTAAGAAATATCCTTGCTGAAACAGGTAAGTGCGGCTGGGTTAACTGGTCTCCGGCCACAAGGACCAGTGGAGTATTCTAATTTCCAGGCTATGGTTGCTGAGATGCGGGGCCATCCAAATCCTAAACACTCTGCAGCTAAACACTGAGGCACAGGCTGTTGAAAGTTCTCCAAGACGCTTTGGATAACTTTTGCCAGAGGGTCTCACGAGCCTTTACTTGCACAAGGAAAGGTGGGGTCCTGTGCTCGCCATGTTACTGGAGTCAATTTTGCCTGGCTGAAGAAGAATGCAACCCCAAAACTGATCCCAGGGTGATGCTACAATCACATAGCATTTATCGCTTTTAGTGGAATTTATTGCTTTCTTCTGGCGCACAGCAGTTGCAGAATTGAGGGAAAGACATAAATGGTGTTCAGTCCGAGGAAATGCACACAGTGGTTTGCAGGGCTTGATTAACGAGGAAATCAAACCTGGGACTGGCCATATTGAAGGCAGGCGTGGCTGACATATGACTTTTAGGCTCTAACCAGAAACCACAACAAATCATCTGCACTCGAGTACGAAGCAATCAGTTTGACCGTAAACTTTCTTTACTATCACTAGTCAGCAACTCCTGAAGGCCTGCAGTGTTCCTGTTCCAGCAAAGGTTGGGTGCAAGGTTAGAAGATTAATCCAGACTATATATTTTTGACAGGGCACACTATTAATAGTAGTGAATAAACGAGTGCCCACGGGAGGGTAAGCAATGCTGTCCACACACATACAGCGATCCGTTGAACGAGAAGCATTAACCAAAGCAATAAGTTCTCAACATATACCATGCTTAAAATGAGGAAAAGTGTAGGTATTCACATCAGGGGTTGTATTCTTATCACCTGCACGTCCCGCATTGCCAAGTGCACCGTCATTAGTGTGAGCCCATAGACTTCTGCTGAATTACATTGCTCTCTAATCTGCTCACGGATGAACTCCTATATGTGCTTGTGCTGGGAATAAGCAGAGCTGTAGTGTGAAACCACTGTGCCTGACTTTTATGATGGGACCGGGATGCCATATTGCAGGTGCAGTGTCTGACTGCACCTGTCTGTCTTAGGGGGTCCTTGGACTGAAATTCACACCACCTCCCAAAAAACAAAATAAAACATCTCCTCCCTTCAAAAGACCCCCAAAAATCTCCTCCTTCCAAAAGTCCAAAATAAAACACCCCTCCTTCAAAAAGCCCAAAATAAAACAACCCATCCCTTCAAAAGCCCCCCAAAAAACAACTATACTAACATTTAAAAAAAAAAAAGGTATTTACCAGCGACTGGACGTCCTCCTTGGTGTTCAACTTCTGAATCTGCAGTATACTGTGGCACCATTGAAAGTCGAGCTCCTCTAACCAATCCAGAAGCTGCGCTCATGCTATTAACCAGCATGAGAGAAGACACTGGATTGGATGGAGAGGGCTGGCTGGACGCTCCATCAGGCCCTTGAGGCCTGTGCTTTGTCTCCACCCAGTTGTCTAAGACAACTGGATGGAGAGCTTCAAAGTGCGCATGTCAGGCTGGCTGTCGCAAGACAGCCGGCCAAAGTGAAATGCACACTTTGGAGTGTTTCTCCAGCCACTGCTACAGTCCCTCAAGCTGACAGTTGGCAGCACATGACACACCCTGCATGTGTCTGGGCTCGGAGTAGGCTGGCTTCTGCAGCACGCACATCAGTAAAAACTAAAATGGGCAATTAAATCATTTCATTGCCATTTTATTTTTTTCTGTGTTGCTTGCACCTGGTGGGCGGTGGACTCTCCCCTAGCCCCCTCATGAAGAAACCACCACTCATCCCCTCTCCCAATGGTGCCCTCTCCGGATGCACTAACTCCCTGCAGGGGCAAAGGGTGTTCAGGCATTTGCATTCAGTCATTAGCATTGGGACAAGCACCTATACACATAAAGGAACACCCCTACAGAAGTAGAATGTGCATGCACTTGATTCGTATTGCGCAAGGGCATCAGTATTACAGAGGAGGCCACAGACGATTAATTGTGTGGACTCTTCTGTCATATTAATGGCGTAGGCACACATTTCTGGTTTATCAGAGCCAACCACAATTTGAAGTGCTATTTTTGGGTATTTCATGAATTATCATGTCTGGTCCTTGTGTTTTGTTTGATTTCATGGTTTTAAAATTCATTGGAGTGTACAAGGCATTTTAGAAATTTTACTTAAGTCTTCCAATTTGTGTAGTCTATCAATTGTTTCTACCTTGTCTGTTGTGAGTTGCCCCTATTACTTAATTTGATTAGATTTGAGAATTGTTGTTTCTACACTTTCCCTTTAATACTTTCTTGTTCCTCCTTTCTTTGCCGAGCACACATTTCCATTGACATCCGAAGGTGTCATTCAGTGGTCTTGCACTCTTGAGATACTTTCTTGTTACTGTCTTGAACCTTTTTAAGATACTCTGGTATTCACTGCTTAATGCCTGTTTGGTTCTGTATGCTTGTAGTTGTAGTTGGGCTGTTTTCAAATCCATTGTGAAGTTTTCTGTATTCTCAGTCTTTCTAAGTGTGTTGGTCTTGTACTTTATGATCCTCAGTTTTTTGGGGGATGCTTCAGGCAGCTGTAAAGGCTTGATGTAAACCATGTGTGTTTTGATCGGGCTATACACAAATATACTATTTTTAATTAGCTATTTGTGTTAGGAACATGGCTGTGTCTTTCTTTGCTAGTAATATTTAGAGCGGACATTTTTTTTCTTTAAGCTCTGTATGTTAATGTCATTGGAGATGAAGGGGGTTATTCTAACTTTGGAGGAGGTGTTAATCCGTCCCAAAAGTGACGGAAAAGTGACGGATTTACCACCAGCCGTATTACGAGTCCATTATATCCTATGGAACTCGTAATACGGCTGGTGGTATATCCGTCACTTTACCGTCACTTTTGGGACGGATTAACACTCCTCCAAAGTTAGAATAACCCCCGAAGTCTGCTTCTGTACTTGTTCTCCAATGCAGGTCACCACCATGCTTGGAAAAACAGAATGTCATAGACTGTGGTATGGAAGGTCTTATAGTTATTCTATGAGGAGGAAAGCAGTGTGATATATAATGCATCTAGATATGGCTGTTTGTTGTTGGAATTGAACATCGTAGTCATTTTTCATCATCGCAAATTAAGATGTTGCAGCTTATCCTTTGACATTTTTTTACCATTTTTTTGCACTGAGTATGGGTGATCTCAGTCCTTCTGTGTTCTTGTACCTGAATGATGGGATAATATCAGGATTTCTTGTTCTATGTCTCACAGTGAAAGATGGTGATCAGTACACTTTATTCTGATACTGTGATCAGTTTTTGTTTAGAGCATGAAAGTTATTTTAAATGCTGTGGTCTACACAGCTGCACAATTGCTGTCCATTTCCCATTGTTCACAAATGTACATACTCTCTGGTTTTGTGTTCCCTTAAGTATTTCATTCCACTTCTCTCCACTGGTTCTTGTGCGTGTTGCCATGTCAGTATGATTGTTTGGCATGTTGTCAGTTGCTAGAACGTCTCCTTAATTTGTAATGATGGGTTCTCTTTGAAAGACTGTGGATCCATCAATCAATCAGCATTTGTAAAAAGCAGCACTGTCACCCCTAGCGGTATCTGGGCGCTGAGAGTGCCAAGTCTCTGTTGTGAAGTCTACCAGGGAGGGTGGTGTTTGGAGGTGGGGGCAGGCCGTTCCAGGTCTTGGCGGCAATGTAGGAGAAGGAGCAGCCCCCACTGTGGCTACAATGAATGCAGGGGGTTGCACTAGGGCAAAAGAGGAGGAGCGCAGGCGTCTTGTGGATAGATGGAAGTTCAACTGATGGTTAATGTAGGATGGTCTGTCATTGTGTAGAGCTTTGTAGGCGTGCATGAGGATCTTGAACTGGCATCTCTTCTGGAAGGGGAGCCATTGGACGTTTCTGATGTGGTTTTGTTTGGGGAGGCCCAGGATGAATCTGGCTGCAGCATTCTGTATGGTCTGGAGTCTTTTGAGGAGCCGGGAGGAGATGCCTGCATAGGGAATGTTGCAGTAGCCACGATGGCTGGTGACGAGGGCCTGGGTCACAGTTTTTCTAGTGTTGACTGGGATCGATTAGAAGATTCTGTTGAGCACGCGAAGGGCGTGGAAGCAGGCGGCGATGACTGCACTGACTTGTTTCATGGTCAGTTTGTTGTCAAGGCTGATGCCTAAGTTGCGTGCATGGCCTGTTGGTGTGGATGTGGGTCTGAGTTCTGCTGGCTACCATCTGTGGTCCCAAGTGGAGGTGCTTTTCTCGAAAGATCAGTACTTCTGTCTTGTCGGAGTTGAGTTTGAGACAGTTACCTCTCATTCAAATGGCTATGTTGGTTATGGTGATGCAGAAGTTGGTTTTGGCGTTGGAGGAGTCCTCAGTGAGCGATAGGATTAGTTAAGTGTCGTCAGTGTAGGAGATTATATTGAGTCAGTGAAATCTGACGATGTCTGCGAGGAGGGTCAAGTAGGTGTTGAACAGGGCGGGCTGAGGGAAGAACCTTGGGGTATGCCGCATATGATGTCCTTGGGTTCAGAGGTGAAGAGAGGCAGCAGGATGCTCTGTGTGCAACCTGTACGGAAAAAAGATGTGAGCCACTTGAGGACATTTTGCTGTAGGCTGATGTTGTAGAGCCTGTCGATGAGGGTGTGGTGGGAGACGGTGTTGAACGCAGCAGAGAGGTTGAGAAGGATCAGGACTACATTTTTTCTGCGGTCAAGGAGAGATTTTAAATTTGTGGCAGCGATCAGCATGGTCTCAGTGCTGTGGTTGGCACAGAAACGCTGGTTGTGAGGTGTCAAGAAGGTTGTTTTGTCCCAGGTGTTCATGAGTTGTTGGTTGATGGCTTTCTCAAGTACTTTGGCCGGATAGGGGAGCAGGGAAATCGGTTGATAATTTTTTAGATTCGCTGGGGTCAGTGGAGGGTTTCTTTAGGAGGGGTATGACCACTGCGTATTCCATCTGTCCGGAAAGGCTGCCATGGAGATTGAGGTGTTAATGGTGCTAGTAAGTTTGGGATGGTTTCAAGGTTGAAGAGTCGGTGGAGGTAGGGGTCATTGGCCACGCTGGAATGGATAAAAGACATGATGGCTGTGGTGGTCTGAGTGGTGAGCGGAGACCAGGTGGTGCTAAATTGGCTGGTGTGCGTTGGTTGGTTGAGGTAGGTGAGGTTGAGACACTTGGGAGCCGAAATTGTTGTAGATGGAGGAGATCTTGGTGTGGAAGTATTCCAAGAGGGAGTTGCTGAGTTCTTAGGAGGGCTGGATGATGTTCTCTGTGGCTGTCAGGTTGGAGAATTCCTTTTGTGTGGTTGGCTGCTGTGTCGATGCGGGCTGTGATAGCTGCTTTCTTGGCTTGCTTGATGTGTAGGTGGTAGTTGCTGAGGGCTGCTTTATGGATGGCTCTGTCAGAGGGGTTCCTTGTGGTGCACCATCATTTCTCGAGATGGTAACAAATGCGCTTGATGGTCCTGAGCTTTGGGGTGTACCAACTGGTGTATTTAGAGGTTTTTCTGTTTTTTTCTGGTTTTAACAGGGCATCTCTGTCAGCGCAGTTGGTGATTCATGTAGAGAAGTTCTGTGCGGCTTGGTCATGGTCTAATAATGCTTCAGGTTGGGTGATGCTGAGCATCTGTGTCTACTGTGTCTTGGTTACCTTGCTCCAGCTACAGTGGGGGGAGCTGTGATGCCTGGAGATGGCTTGTGGACGATGGCATGGTTGGTCCAGGTGACTTCTGTGAAGTGACTGAATTTGATTCTGTCACTGGCAGTGAAGATGGGGTTGATAGTGAAACCAGCTTTTTGTGTGGGTTCAGTGACCAGCTGAGTAAGGCCAATTTTGTTCAGGCTCTCGAGGAGGGTGGTGGAGTTGGCGTTGTTGGGGTCGTCGATGTGGAAATTGAGGTCACCGAGTAGGACATAGTGGTAGGAGTCGATGGCTAGTGGTGCAATGAGGTTAGAGATGGCATCGCAGGAAGCTGGTTGTGGTCCCGGGGTTCCGTATACAAGGGTGCCTCTTATTGTGATCTTGGCGACGGTCTATAGTTGGAAGTTGAGGTGTTCAATGAGAGGCATGGGGTCGTTGTAAGTGACAGTATACCGAATGGTTTCTTTGAAGATGATGGCGATAACCCCACTCTGAGTTTGTTGAGGTGGTCTTGGTGCATCATCTTGTAGCCGACGAGAGTTGCGATGGCAATACTGGGATTCGAGTAGGGGTTCAGCCAGCTTTTGGTGATGAAAGAAACATCAGGGGAGAGGGTGGTGATGGTGTCCCAGATTTCCATGGCGTACTTGCAGAAGAATTGGGCATTGAGCAGGATGCATTGGAGTGGCTCTGGGTTGTAAGTAGTCTTGTGGGTGGACGTGGCAAGGGGTGCTGTGTGGGCTGGCAGACCTGTGTTGCATGAGAAGTGGCAGTGGCGAAAGATCCTTTAGTTGATTGTGGGGAGGATGTGTAGCAGCAGTTGTTCCAGTGACCGGGATCCTGGGCCAGGAGCTCCTTGGTAGTGCAGCGGCAGATGGTGGGAGGGCCAGAGATCCTAGCGCTTAGTGTGGTTCAGACACAGATGGCCGCAGACAGGCTTGCATTTGGCACGCTGGCAGTGCGGCCACGCTGTGGCTTCCATTAAGTATGTCCTGGGGGAGGGAGGGCGTTGGGTGGTGGGAGGTAGGAAAGGGTGGGAGGAGGGAAATGGCTGGAAGAGACGTGAAGGAGCAGAAAGGCAAGCTAGGGACAAAAACAAGTGGATTATAGAGAAAAGGAACAGAAAAACAAGCAGAAAAGAGGGAAAAAGGAGCAGAAACACAAGCAAAAGGGAGGGGAAAAGAACAGAAAAACAACCAGAAGACAGGTAAAAAAGAAGCTGTGATATGCGCAGAAGAGGTGGAAAAAGGAGCAGAGAAACAAGCGGAAGAGAGGGAAAAGGAGCAGAAAAAGAAGCAGAAGCGAGGGGAAAAAGAAGCAGAAAAATAAGCAGAAGAGAGGGAAAAGGAGCAGAAAAGCGAATAAGAGTGAAGCAGTGGAGGCACAAACCTAGGCAGCAGAGGGTGGCTTCGGGCAAGCTGGACAGGAGACTGTCACAGGGGGAGTTGGCTCTCATTGCCTTTCTTTCTCTGTGTCAGCCTCTCTCCTTGGTCTCCACAGATAATTCTGTATTTACCTAAATGAATTAGTTTAGTTACAGTTCTCATTATTTAATTTTATTTATTTAAAGTTTTATATCATGCTCATAAAAGTAAATTATGCTACTTTGTGCCAATGATGACAGACAGAAGGAACAAAAGGAAAAATCGATAAATGCCTGGAGGTAGTAGTGAATCTTCAGCTCTTTCTGCAAAGAAACTTGATGGGTTAGTCGCACAGATGCAGTGGAAGAGACGTCCACAGAGGTGTTCATTGTTTATGCAGAGATCTACCCCAAACCATTTCTCTCTTGATGTGAGCAATTCAACTGGATGAGAGGAAGAGCTTAGGCATCTGGCCAGACAATAGAAATGACTAATTTGAAGAGGTAGAATGAGAAAGCCCTGATCAGTGATTTGTGTACCAGCCCCAGAGTTTTGAAATGGCTCCTTTATTTGAAGATGAGCTATTGGAGAGATTGTATAGCCATAGTTATGTGGTTGAGGTTTTCAAACCAAAGTTGAGACAAGTCTTGTCTCAACTGTGTTCTACTCTGTAGTTTAGTTGTGATTTTAACTAGTACCCCATGTAGTAGTGCTGTAAGTGGACTGAAAAAGATGGGGATTGGCCTTAGGGGCATAAACAAAACAGGTTTTAAGAGAAATTGCCTTTACTTAGGGACGTGCCATAAAATAAGTGGCGTAGAATCACTTCTGGTCACTGTGATCATGGTCCTTGTCTTACTAGAACTGCCTTGTGGGAGTTTTCTTTCATTAACTACAAGGTGAGTACTCGAGGCAATGTACTGTCACTTTTGATGATGATAAGTAGCAGACTACATTCGCTGCGCCCTAAAGAGACATCAGTAGTGTTTTTTACAAGTGGTCATTGATTGTATATTGTGGAATTTACCGAATCCTAAATGATTCTGGAGAGCTACATTCTTAATATGGAGAATTATGCTCATTTTCACAGTTTAAGAAAGATTTGGGAGCTAGTGTTTAAGGGTTGTTTTTTATTAGTGCTAATGGTTTTTGTATGTATGGGTGAACACCAAACCGTCTACGTGTTTTAATGTTTCTGGATTGTATCTGTAACATGTTTTTCTCTCTGTGAAGACATTTTCCATCTAGGTGTTTTCAAATTATATATATCAACAGTGCCAAATGTCATTTAGTTAGATTGCTTGTTTTCTCTATAATGCTGGATCTGATTTAGTGTACTAAAAGTTTAAAACTGTGTTGTATACAATTTTGTTCATGTGCAGAAGGTTAATTTTTTTGGGGGTTGTTTCCTGGTGTGGTTCCCTGGTGTGCTCTGCAGTCTGTCTTGGTTTTGACCTGTGGATGTATTATTTTCTTCTTCCCTCGTGGGTGTTTGTGGTTGTTCAAGGTGCCCTCTATGGTACTCTTTAGTTTTTCTAGGTTTGGGACTAGCTTTCTTTTGCTAGTTGATGTTTGTCTTGGATCTCATTTACGCAGTTTTTTTGTGATAACGTTTATTTCTTTTTTGTGTGGTTGTTGTCTTTTTTGTTTAAGGAGTTCTTATTTCCAGATTGTGTCGCCTGTGTTACATTTCTGCCTGGCTTTTGTTTATTTCCTCTGTGTTCTGATATATTTTCACTAGCTAATTTTAGCTATCTTTGTAGATTTTTGTATGCTCATTTAAGCATCTGTGTTGTGTTTTCAAGTTGCTTGTTTCAGTTAATTTCATCCTTATTAGAAATAGGGTCTTTGGTTGGCAATCAGGTTACCCCTGTCCAAACAAGGACTCTCACTCTAGTCAGGGGAAAGGAGAAACACACCTGGTTAACCCCCACTTGGTAGCTGGGCACGAGCAGGTAGGCTTAACTCAGAAGCAAATGTGTACAGTATTTGTACAAACACACACAGTAATACAGTGAAAACACTTAAAAAAATGACACCACACCACTTTAGAAAAATAGGCAATATTTATCTAAATCAAACAAAACCAAAATGACAAAAATCCAACATAACAAGTTAAAATATGAATATTCAAAGCAATTAGAGTCGTACTCCATTAAAAACAATGGAAACTATGACTGCACAAAGTACCTGGTTAGCGTAAAAAATAATCCCGCCCAGGACAGAGTGCGATGGAAAAGTCAGCGATGCGTCGATTCCTTCCTCACAAGGGAGGCTGCGCGTCATTTCTTTTCTGGGTGGGTCGATGATGCATTGTTTTTCTCCCTTGCAAGACAGCGATGCTTTGATTTCCGGGTGGAGCACCTCAGATCCGCGCAGAGTTGGGTTGACTTTGACGCCCAGGGACAATGTGTGGAAAATCCTGTTGCACGGTGTTAGAAAAACGCACTGCGTGGGGTTTGCGTCATTATCAGCAGCCGCAAGCAGGTGTTGCGCCTCCTTTCTCCAGCCGCGATGCGTCAATCTCCCAGCCGGGATGCAGGTGGAACGTCAATTTTAGCCACGAAGCCAGCGGCACATCATTTATCAGCCATGTTGCAGATGGTGCGTCACAAATTTCCCCAACACAGCATTCTGTATGTGGATGTTCAGCTCTTGCCTACCAACTTCACCTTTCAAGGGCCCAGGGACTGGACAGGTCACCACTTGGCATGCAGAAGTCTCAGCAGAGTGACCAGATGTTAGCAGAGGAAGTCTTTGATGGCCCTGGCACTTCAAAACAGGAGGCAAGCTCAGTTCAAGCCCTTGCAGATTCTTCACAAGCAAGAATATACCACAAAGTCCAGTCGTTGTTCCTTTTCACAAGCAGAAGTAGCAACTGCAGGATAGCCCAACAAAGCACAGTCACAGGCAGGGGCAGCACTCCTCCTCAGCACTCCTCCTCAGCTCTTCTCCTTAGCAGAGGTTCCTCTTCATTCCAGAAGTGATCTAATTTTCAGGGGTTTTGAGTTCAATACTTATACCCTTTTCTGCCTTTGAAATAGGCATACTTTGAAAGGAACGTCTCTGTTGTTCACAAGATCCTGCCTTTCCCAAGCAAGGCCCCAGACACACACCAGGGGTTTGGAGACTGCATTGTGAGAGGGCATGCACTGCCCAGTCATGTGTAAGTGACCACTCCTCCATCCATTCCAGCACAGATGGCTCATCAGGATATGCAGGCTACACCCCAGCTCCCTTTGCCTCACTGTCTAGAGGGGATTCACAATCAACCCAAATGTCACACTGACCCAGACAGGCATTCCAAAAACAGGCAGAGTCACAGAATGGTTTAAGCAAGAAAATGCCTACTTTCTAAAAGTGCCATTTTCAAACTAACAATCTAAAAACCAACTTCACTACAAGATGTATTTTTAAACTGTGAGTTCAGAGACCCCAAACTCCAAATTTCTATCTGCTCTCAAAGGGAATCAGCACTTTATAGTTATTTAAAGGCAGCCCCCATGTTAACCTATGAGAGAAATAGGCCTTGCAACAGTGAAGACTGAATTTAGCAGTATTCCACTGTTAGGGCATGTAACGCACATCAGTACATGTCCCACCTTTAATATACACTGTACCCTGTCCATGGGGCTACCTAGGACCCTAACTTTAGGGGTGCTTTATGTGTATAAAAAGGGAAGGTTTGAGCCTGGCAAGTGAGTACACTTGCCAAGTCGAATTGGCAGTGCAAGACTGCACACACAGACACTGCAATGGCAGGTCTGAGATGTTTACAGGGCTACTCATGTGGGTGGCACAATCAGTGCTGCAGGCCCACTAGTAGCATTTGATTCACATGCCCAGGGCACCTCTAGTGCACCTTACTAGGGACTTATTAGTAAATCAAATATGGCAATCATGGATAAGCCAATTTACACATACATTTTACATAGGAGCACTTGCACTTTAGCACTGGTTAGCAGTGGTAAAGTGCCCAGTGTATCGAAAAACTGTAAAAGTCCAGCACACATCAACAACCTGGAAGCAGAGGCAAACAGTTAGGGGAGACCACACCAAAGATGCCAAGTCTAACAATCCTTATTTCTAGCAGTGATATTTCTTAGTTGTTCTGTTATTGAGAGTGCAGCTTTTTCAATACTCTAAAATTAGTTCCTATCGTGCATCACGGGGGCTGCCCAGTTTGCAGACTCATCTATCATGACACTCCTTTCTTTGTGATTGGAGTTTCTCCTGCTCTCTGTTATCCTGGCACTGCTAATGTTATTATCAACTACTTTCATCTAGGGTTTTTATCTCTTCCATTATCAGTCTGAGTATGGGGAATTCATACTAACATTTCCAAAAGGTATTCTGGCTCTCTAAATTAAAACTCCTCCTAAAGGTTAGATTGCATTCATTGGTCATTGTGAATATTGCTGCAATACTGCTGTGGTTTTGCTTCTATATCTTGTTTGTAGGAAAGTTAGTAGGTAGGGGTGTTCACCCTCAGCTAGTAATAATACCTCAATCACTAATAGGTTCAGTCAAGTCTCAGTAAATTAATCCTTGCTCAACCCTTAGTAGCTTAGCAAACAAGCAGTCAGGCTTAACTTATTAGACAGCTATGTGTAAAGCAATTAATACCACCAAAACAATAAATACGTAAAAGGCACAACAAAATAAAAATCCAAAACCAATTTATGAAAAGAGAGAATATTTTTATCTTTAAAATGACATCAAAATGACAAAAAAACATTGTAGGAAACCAGAGCTGTGAGTTTTTAAAGACTAAGGGGGTCATTATGAACACAGTGGGAATCCCCTCTGTGTTCATGCTGGTGGTCTAAACACAGACCGCCAGCCTGTTGAAGACCCCGCCGGCCCTATAAATAACATTCCACATGGGCCGGCTGGTGGAAATAGTGTTTCCGCCAGCTGGCCCAGAGGAATGCTGGGCCAGGACATTGCTGACGGCTCCACATACAGCAGCACCCGTCGCGCATGTCACTGCCCGTAAATCAGGCAGTGACATGCGCAACAGGGCTGTGCATGGGGGCCCCTGCACTGCCCATGCCATGTTAATGGGCAGTGCAGGGGCCCCCAGGGGTGCCCTGGAGCACCCCTTCCCGCAGCCTTTCTGTGGCGGGGGGCACCGCCAGGGAAGGCTGGAGGAAGACAGGTTCTTTATCCGGATGGCAGCGCTGCCCTGTCGGATAGAGAAATCCGCCATCGTCAGGCTGCCTGTCGGCAGTGGCCTGGCGGTGGTGGAGGGCCCCCTGTGGAGGTCTTCCTTTGTTCTTTATATGGCAGTCCAGACCGCCATGCTGGTGGCAGTGATTTCCACCACTGCGGCATGGCGGTCTGGACCGCCATGTTCATAATGACCCTCTAAAACACAAATTGTGCATTCTAGCTTCAAAAACCATAAAGTCCCACTCGTGGGTATCTGGTCGCGCTGCACCGAGACAAAATCAAAGATTAAGTTAAATTGCGATGGAGCATGGGTTGGAAAGGTTGAAGGCTACGTCTTGGTCAAAATTTTACCTTCGGACCAGGTTTTGTTTTGGAGCTTTTCTCTCAATCACAGGCTCATGGGCGGGTCCTCAGATTTTTCGGATCTGAAGTTCAAGTCAACAAAGGCGACCTGCTCAGTGGCTCAGTGAAAAGAAAGTAGTGGAATCCTTAGCTTTGAACGTGATGAGCGTCCAAAGCGGTCATTGATGACGTTCCCTCTCAATGTCGAGTTGGGCTCTGCCTGGAGCTTTTCAAAAGAATGAACGAGCAAGGTCAATATGATCTGCGAGTTAATGTCAACAACTTCACTCTCAGAGTCGAGGCCGCCTCTTCCTGGACCTTTTCTGCCAAACTTTGCAGAAAGTTTCCAAACATTTAGTTCCTGCAGTTCCTTGGTTCCTTTGGAGAAAACAAAGGTCCAGTAGCACCAGCCAAGGATTCAGAGAATTTGGATTGCCCCTTGGAGGCTAGGACACAGTTTCAAACAATGCACCTGAACAGTCTACAAAAAATACAGCTGCAACTGGTCATCTGAGGTGATCCTCTCTTTAGCTTGGCGGGTCGCATAGTCTCCTAAATAAATACACTAAAATACAGATGGAATAATCCAATTGTGCAACCACCTACAGTTCTACTGTTGTACGAAGTAAGTTTCCATTGTCTTTCCCTACTAAATTCGCAGTTCAAAGAGCTATATTAAGCTAATATAGAGGACAACGCTGACTCCACTAGGCCACTTAGGATTCATAATGAAACAGTGCAAATGCAAGCGCCTATGAGCCCAAAGCTGCTTTAATGCTCGACCCAGTTGTAACCTCTTACTTCTCATCATTCCAGAGCCATCAAGAAGAAATGTGGGGTATTTTGGGAGGTAGGAGCCATTTCGTCAATGCAGTTTCTTTGTAGACCTTAGTACCCACACTGATTTGGCTCCTTGTCTGGTGTAGAGCCAGTCACAGTTTATAAAAAAATGTCCCTAAGCAGGCTAGTTCCATGGGGACCACTGCAGTGAATATGAGTCTTATAACTTCACAGCATGTTCCCACCCCGTGTTTCAAGAACAGGGTTTTTAAAAGTTGACGTCTTTCTGAGGCCAAACACGGGCAGCAGCATACAAGATGTGTTATAGATTCAGTGTGATATTTACACAAAGTGCATTCCTGCAAGTGCCCATGTGCCATCTTCTACTTACGTCAATAGTCCCAGGCAGGTAGAGTTAAGAGGCGCATCTACAGGATGCTCTGGAACGCTCGCTCTCCTAAAGGTGCTTTCAGATAAGGCTGGCCTTTAGTGGCTGTGTAAGATTCAAGCAAGCCATCGGCTCCGCTGATATCCCTGCCTGTTGAGATATATTTGTCTCTGGAGGCTTGCACGCCTAACTCTTTCAATTTTCTTTTCAGCACCACTTTCGTGATAGAGGGGTCTGTAGTACAGAAGGGAGCCAGATTGAACTGTTCCTCGGCCTGTGCTACATAAATGGCCCAACTGCTTGTTTTGTCTTTGAAGATTGCTTTCAAATACCCCCTCGGGCTGACGGCATCCGCCTTGCAGGCACTCTGATAAAGCTTTATCATGTCCTTTTTGCACGTTATGTCCATTCTTATTATATCTAATTCCCAGCATATCCCTGCATGCCTAGTTGGTCTGGGGATCTTAAAAACCCTTTTATAGGCTCTCATCTGGCAATTCTCCAGTGTCGTTGTCAATCTGCCATGGAATGCCAGATGGCCGTAGGTAATTGCAGGTAGCAATTTCATCTTTAACACTCCTTATTGGCTCTGATGTTGGCGTCTTAAGCCGTTGATGGAGTTTTGCTAATGCATGGGAGATTTTCTCTGCTTTGGATGTCAATGCCACTGCTGGTGTGATATTCTCCTCATGTTTGATAGCCAGACTCCCAGGTCGTGATATTTATATTCCATCTCTATGCTTAATGGTCCGAGTTTCCATGTTCTTTGCTGCTTTTTTGTCTCGCGGCCGAAGACCAGGGCCTTGGTTTTTGCTGCATTTGCTTTTAAAGCATTTCTTTCATTACAGCTGTGCAGTTAGTCTAGGCCCCTTTTTAGCCCAATCTGAGATTGGGCGAGCAAGACCAAATCATCCATGTATTGGATTATGGGGATCACAGATTGTCCCAGTCTCGGAGGGAACGTATTTCCCCTAAGCTACTCAGCAGCCAGATCAGCTGTGTATAAATTAAAAAGAGTGTGGGCAATAACACAGTCCTGCTCTAGACCTTTGTTGGTAAGAATCTTCCTGGTAACGTGTGTGTTTGTGATTTTTATTCGTACCCAAGTGTCAGAGTATTGTGCCATTACTGATGCAAGCCTTTTCCTTGGTATCCCCCAGGTCGCCAATTTCTTCCAAAGGATGTGGCGCACCACCCCATCGAAGGCCGCACTATAATCAATAAAACATGCAAACAGCAGGTGAGATGATGGTTTCAATGCTTTTTGACCAAGATATGGAAGTGCAAGGACATTATCTAACGTAGAAGAGCTAAGTCTAAAGCCAGTTTGATATGAGGGAATGATGTCATTTGCTGATATTCAGCTTTCTAGCTCTTGAAGCACAACCTTGCGTAGGCTTTGCCATCTACATCTAATAAGGCTATCAGCCTATAATTTTCAGGACGGTAGTACCACCTTTTTTGTAAATTCGTTGAAGTATTGAGCCCTTCCAGGCCTCTGGAACCACCGAAAAGTGTAGACAGTCATTAAACAGAGCAGTGAAAGGTTCATCCCAATACAATTGATCGTCTCTGAACATGCTCCGCGAAAGGCCATTGTGCCCAGGAGCCCTATCTCACCTCATGTTCCAAAGATCATTTGCACAGTTTTAATAGTGACTGTTACTGTCTTCTCATCTAACCCATCTGCTTTGCAGGACCCGCCAGCGAGTTCTTGAGCCTCTGCATATTTTGGGTTCACATAAAGATTTGCCACGTGCCTTTCCCAATCACTGGTAGAGATCACATTAGCACTGGTTTTGGATGCACATGGCAAAGAACTGATATAGTCCCATAATTCTCTGCTTCCATTAGATGGCAGTAGTGCAACCAAGCATTTCCAACATTCTTCAGTCTTTTTTTCCTTCAATGACCATAGTGCTCTTTTGTACTCTTTTCATGCAAGCCTTCTTAGGACATCCATTGCAGGGATTTTGTTCCTCTTATAGCGCCTTTCTACCTGCTGGTACCTTCTTTTGTACTGTATACATTCCTTGGTTGCTGGCAGCTTGTCCACGCTTTGCTTTTTACCCCCAGTGTGGCCAGCCTGCACTCTGTTGCAAAGGTGAGCTTGAAGGTTCTTAAGCATGTGCCCCCAATTGGTCAGTTATCTGGCCTGCCCCATGTTGGAATTTTATTGGGCTGTTAGCCTGCTTCCATGCCTCGTATTTTGTTTTGCACTCTATTTAATTTGTTTTGCTAATGGGTATAAGCCTGCAATAAGTTGACGGCCACTAGCTTTATAGAGTTCATGTCTCATTGCGCCATGATCAACTTCTATTTCCACTGGGTTATGGTCACTTTCATGTCTAGGGAACCACCTTGTGGCTTGAGCACCTACACATCAGTGCTGGGCTTAAAAAGATATAGGTGGTCATTACAACCCTGGCGGTCAGTGTTAAAGCGGCGGTAAAACCGCCAACAGGCCGGCGGTAAAAAAAATGGAATCACGACCGTAGCGGAAACCAGCAACATAGACAGCCACTTTAACACTCCGACCGCCACGGCGGTACAAACAAACACCGCAGCAGTAACCGCCAACAGACAGGCGGAGCTCAATGTACCGCCTACAGTATTACAACAGTCCAATCTGCCCCCTTTTCCGGGGCGGATTCACCGCGAACAAAAACACGTCGGAAACAGGACTTGGAAGGGAAAACGCTCACCTCTACACACCCCACGAGGAACCAGGACGCCATGGAACCGGAACTCCAGATACTCCCTGCCTTTGTCTTCCTGCTCCTCTACCAGGAGCACGAACGCCGGCGGCGAAGACCACAGTGAGTACCGCACCTACAACACAGGGGAGGGGGGAGGGAAAAAACGAGTGACACACACACGCAACAAGCAACACCCCCACCCACGACAACACACACACTAATACATCATGATACATTACAGTTACACCCCCCACCCCCGAAAGAATGCATAGACAAAAGGAAATGATTTGAACGTTAGTAATCTATTAAAATCCAGTACTCAAAAATATATATACACTATAAACAAATATATACACCAAGAATACAAGTCCAAGGTATTCCACCATTAAAGTCCGTGGACCACTGGGCCCAAAATGCATGGGCGAGGCCCACACAAGATACCCGATCAAAACATAGAGAACACTGCTGGGGCATCAGATCGAAATACAACAGGCACCTCAGGGGGAAGGGAAGAGGGGCACCTCAGCCGGATGAGTGCACAACGCCAGATCCACGAGGATCATTGATGTATCCTGGGGAAAGCCACAGTCTCTCAAGTTTCTACAGTGGGTGGTTTGCCCACTGCTTTATCCTGGGGAGTGCAAAGCCACAGTCTCACAAGTCTCTCCAGTGGGTGGTTTGCCCACTGCTTTATCCTGGGGAGTGCAAAGCCACACTCTCACAAGTCTCTCCAGTGGGTGGTTTGCCCACTGCTTTATCCTGGGGAGTGCAAAGCCACAGTCTCTCAAGTGGATAACAGTCTCCACTGGTTCTGGAGGGTGCTTGGTGTCCAGAGTGCTTCATCCTGCCAAGGACTGAGGTAGTGGATGTGATACTCCACTGGTTCTGGAGGGGGCTTGGTGCCCAGAGTGCTTCATCCTGCCAAGGACTGTTAGTAGTGGATGTGATACTCCCAGGGTTCTGGAGGGGGCTTGGTGCCCAGAGTGCTTCATCCTGCTTGTGGCGGCCCCAGTAGCGTCGGAGAATTTGGCGCTCATTGGCCTGCGGTGCTGGTGCGGCGGTGTCCTGTGAAGTGGTGCTTGTGGCGGCGGTGTCCTGTGAAGTGGTGCTTGTGGTGGCGGTGTCCTGTGAAGTGGTGCTGGTGGTGTCGGTGTCCTTGGCAGCGGTGCTGGTGGCGGCGGTGTCCTGTGAAGTGGTGCTTGTGGCGGCGGTGTCCTTGGAAGCGGTGCTTGTGGCAGCGGTGCTGGTGGCGGCGGTGTCCTTGGCAGCGGTGCTTGTGGCAATCTTGTCCGCCATGCAGGTTTTCGGCGACTTGCCTGTCTTTCTGTGCCCCTTCCCCACCTTGGATGGTGGCGCAGCTGTCTTCCCACTCCCAACTGTACTCCTGGGAGAGGCTTTGGTGGTAGATGTTTTGCCTTTCTCCCGCCGGACACTGGCCAACTCTTTATGCTTTTGAGGTGGGGGACTGGCGTGGTCTGGCTCCTTGTGGATGTGTGAATGGTAGTGGGGGTGGTGAGTGCACGTGAGTGGGGTGTGGTGATGGGTGTGATGGACGTAGTGGCTGAAGATGTAATGCATGCAGGTGTGAGTGGAGACGAGACAGTGACGGAGGAGGGAGACGTGGAGGAGGGGGACACAGTGGAGGCAGTGGATGTTGGTATGTGTGAATGGGTATGATGCTTGTGTGAGTGCCTGTGGGATTTTTGGTGCTGATGTTTGCCAGAGCTTCCCTTGTGTGTTGAGGTCTGTGCATGCTGGTCTGATGGTGTGCTTGGGATAGGCTGAGGTACAGGGGTTTGGGTCTGGGTAGAGGAAGTTGGAGGGGGGAGGCTGGACACAGGCACAATGGCTGCCATCAGTGCTGAGGCCAGAGTCTGAAAAGCTTGCTGTTGGGCTGCCTGACCAGAATGAATGCCCTCCAGGTATGCATTGGTCTGTTGCAACTGCCTCTCTACACCCTGGATGGCATTCAAAATGGTAGACTGCCCAACAGTGAGGGACCTGAGGAGGTCAATGGCCTCCTCACCGAGGGCAGCAGGGCTGACTGGGGCAGGGGCTGAGGTGCCTGGGGCGATGGAGATGCCCACCCTGCTGGGTGAGCGGCCACGGGGCTCACGATGAGGGGCTGCTGGGAGGGCGTTGCTGGTAGGGGGGTGGCAGCTGTACCTGTAGATGTGGTGGGCACAGAGGGGCCCGACAGAGCAAGGGAGCTCCCATCAGAGGAGTCCGTGTCGCTGGTCTCAGCTCCTGTCCCCGCTGTGGAGCTCCCCTCGCCCTCCGTCCCACTGGTGGCTTCAGACTCCGTTGTGTCGCCCTCCAGGGCCATGTGGGATGAAGCTCCCTCCTGCTCCGTGCTACTGCTCCTCCGCCTGATGATGCTAATGCACACAAGAACAGGGAGACCACAAAAAGGGGGGGAGACAGAAGAAAGACATGTTGAGTGCATGCAATACCGCTACTGTTGGCGGACACTACAGACACAGAAGCCCCCTGCACTACACCGTTCACTTTGAGTTCCCTAATTAATCACAGGGACATGGGGTACAAGGCCTATGCCCGATTGTTGCACACATGGAAGTCACAGGAGCCTGACTAGGCGTAGTTGGCTCTGAACACAGGTGGGGTGGTGTGCCACATGGCCTGCCTTACGACGGGACCTTGCCTAATAAACTCGCCCTGGCCTAGGGGAACTCACAGCACACCTCCCCCACCCAGACACCTCCAGTGCACCAGAATCAGCTGAATGAGAGTGTACTCACCCCCTTGTGGCTGCTGTGATGCCCTCAAACGTCCATCCAACTCTGGTTACGCCACAACCAGGATCCGGAACATCAGGGGGGTCATGGTGCGACGGGCACCCCTCCCACATTGGGAGGCCATCCCCAGCTGGGCCTCCACCGTCTTCTTGCTCCAGCGGCAAATGTCCTCCCATCTTTTCCGGCAGTGGGTGCTCCGTCTGTGGTGGACCCCCAGGGTCCGGACTTCCTTGGCGATGGCACGCCAAATATCCTTCTTCTGGTGGGCGCTTACCTACAAGAATAGTACAGGGGAAAAGGAGAAGATATAACTGTCTGCACCGTCACAGTCATTAGCCAGCATCCCTACCCTTGCCATGACGCACATGCACTCACCGTCATTTCATGCACGCCTCATTCTCCCCCCCCCACATCTTCCATCCACACCACTCCACACAGGCATTACCCATTCAGCGTGCTCACAGTGTACTTATCTGTTTGTCTGGAAGACCATAGAGTAGCGTGTACTGAGGAGGACCCCATCCACTAGTTTCTCCAACTCCTCCGTGCTGAAGGCAGGGGCCCTTTGGCCAGACACACGAGCCATTGTCTCTTCGAGACTGAGGTCACAGCAGCACTTGCAGTGTGGGTCCTCTCCTGTCGAAGATCAGGTATCAAGTGAGTGAATAGAGAGAAAATGGCGGAGACGTCCGCGGCGGTGCGTACTGTCACCGAGGGCGTACATCGTCATTGGCTCCTCTGACCCATAGGGTCCAATGTTAACCAATGCAGGATTGTGCCGCGGTCTTCGACCGCCTACTGCGACGGTGTACAACGCCAGCGCAGTTACCTCATATCTCCTTGTCTCACATTACAGGTTAGGCAGACGCCATTTCAGGGGGCCACATGGCATTAATTTTAAATGCGTCACACATATCTAGGCCTTGCATACACACTAATACAGGCACATAGCGGTTTGAAAAAATTGAGGAATAAAGTTGTGTTTACGTACCTCAGTGTTGGTTGACTCTCTGCTCGCTGTTCTCCTCCATAGAGCACGTCCGCTGGGGCAGGTGAGGATGTGGCGGCATTCTCCGGTGTACAGACCGCTGGTGGACCTGTCGACAATGGAGGAGCTACATGTAATTGTCACCTACAGACTTGATTGTGCCACAATCCTGGAACTGTGTGCCCAGTTGGAGCCAGACCTGATGTCAGCTATCCGCCATCCCACAGGAATCCCCCCTCTAGTGCAGGTGCTGTCAGTACCCCATTTCCTTGCAAGTGGGTCTTTTCAAACTACAGTGGCCATAGCATCAGGGATGTCCCAGCCTATGTTCTCCAACGTGTTGTCCAGAGTGTTGTGTGCCCTGCTGAAACACATGCGCAGCTACATCGTTTTCCCTCAGGTGGAGGATTTGCCAACAGTGAAAGGTGACTTCTATGCCCTGGGACATATCCCCAACATCATAGGTGCCATTGATGGGACACATGTGGCCTTGGTACCCCCCCGCAGGAGTGAATAGGTGTACAGAAACCGGAAGAGTTACCATTCAGTGAATGTGCAGCTGGTGTGTTTGCCCGACCAGTACATCTCCCATGTGAATGCAAAGTTTCCTGGCTCAGTGCATGACGCTTACATACATTTTGAGGAATAGCATCATCCCTTATGTGATGGGGCAACTTCAGAGGCACTGTGTGTGGCTATTAGGTGAGGACATGGAGCCTATACAGTGTCACTAGGTGTCTGGGTCTGGGGATGTCCCTAAGAGTTAGTGTGTGTCTAACAGATTTCCCTCAACATTTGCAGGTGACTCTGGCTACCCCAACCTGTCATGGCTACTGACCCCAGTGAGGAATCCCAGGACAAGGGCAGAGGAACGCTACAATGAGGCCCATGGGCGAACTAGGAGGGTTATAGAGAGGACCTTCGGCCTCCTGAAGGCCAGGTTCAGGTGCCTCCACATGACAGGTGTTTCCCTATTCTATTCACCAAAGAAGGTGTGCCAGATCATCGTGGCCTGCTGTATGCTTCACAACTTGGCTTTGCGACAACAGGTGCCTTTTCTGCAGGAAGATGGTCCAGATGGAGGTGTTGTGGCAGCTGTGGAGCCTGTGGACAGTGAAGAAGAGGAAGTAGAAGAAGAGGACATCGACAACAGAATCACGGTGATTCATCAATACTTCCAGTGAGACACAGGTAAGAAGACATCACTGCCTGCTACATCTGATATAATTGTTCAACCTCTCATCTGTCTGTCACTTTCACCCAGTGTATGGACCCTGAGTTGTCACTTTCCCTTTCAATTTCACAGATGTGGGTCCCACTGTGTGACATCTGCTTTGTTTGCGTATGGACTAGAGCTGTGTGACATAGGTATGTTGACAATACAATGGATATATCATTTTTACACAGTTATTGCAAATACACATTTTCGAAAGCACAGACTGACTCCAGATTGTTTTGTGCTTTAAGGGTGTTTATTTAAGTGCTAAATATTGGAGGGTGTTGTAAAATGGTCAGGGGTGATGGTGGAGGAATGTCCATGGCAGAGTCCAGTCTCACAGGTGCATTGTCCAAAGGGGCATGGGAAGTGGAGCTGGGGTAGTTTAAGGATGACAATCAGGGTGGTCTCATTTCTTGGCGGGGATCTTGTCATTGTTCTCTGTCTTTGTCCTGGATCTCAGGGACCGCTTGCGGGGTGGTTCTCCATCTGCAGGGGGTGGGGTGCTGGTGTCGTGGTCCTGTGGCGGTGCCTCCTGTTCACTAGCGCCGGCGGAGGTGGTGGGCAGTTCATCGTCCAGGCTAGTGTCAGGTGCCCCTTGTTGTGCCACAGTGTCCCTCCTGGTGTTGACGAGTTCCTTCAGCACCCCTACAATGGTGCCCAGGGTGGTGTTGATGGATTTGTGTTCCTCCCTGAACCCCAAATACTGTTCCTCCTGCAGCCGCTGGGTCTCCTGAAACTTGGCCAGTACCGTTGCCATCATCCTCTGGGAATGGTGGTAGGCTCCCATGATGTTGGAGAGGGCCTTGTGGAGAGTGGGTTCCCTGGGCCTGTCCTCCCCCTGTCGCACAGCAGCCCTCCCAGTTCCCCTGTGTTCCTGGGCCTCTGTCCTCTGAACCGTGTGTCCACTACCCCAGGTCCCTGGTGTTGTTGGGGTGGTGGGTTAGCCTGGGTTCCCTGTAGTGGTGGACACACTGCTGCTTGACGTGTCCTGGGGACAGAGGTATGGGCCCGCTGGGTGGGTGCTGTGCTGGTGTTTCCAGAGGGAGGAGGCTCTGTTGTGGCTTGTGCCAGTGTGAGGGGAACCGACTGTCCCGAGGTCCCAGATGGGCCGGGCTGGTCATCTAGATCCAGTTGGACAAAGCTGCTGTCATCACTGTGGGCCTCTTCTGTGGGTGGATTGGACATGTCTGGACCCTCCTGTCCGGTGACATTGGGTAGGGGTCCTGCAGGGGTGTAAAGGCATCAATATTGCATCTGTGTGTGCCATGGTGTGCAATGGGTGGGTGACCCTGTACCCCAGTGCTTGCATTCTTATGTGGGACCTTGTTTGATAATTGTTTAGGGGTGTGTGTGGGTATGTGCAGTGGCCATGCATTGGTGATGGGTGTCCATGATTTGGGGTTGCATGCAGGGCTTGGTGTTGGGATGGGTGGGTTGTGATAGTGGGACATACAGGGAGTGCAGAATTATTAGGCAAATGAGTATTTTGACCACATCATCCTCTTTATGCATGTTGTCTTACTCCAAGCTGTATAGGCTCGAAAGCCTACTACCAATTAAGCATATTAGGTCATGTGCATCTCTGTAATGAGAAGGGGTTTGGTCTAATGACATCAACACCCTATATCAGGTGTGCATAATTATTAGGCAACTTCCTTTCCTTTGGCAAAATGGGTCAAAAGAAGGACTTGACAGGCTCAGAAAAGTCAAAAATAGTGAGATATCTCGCAGAGGGATGCAGCACTCTTAAAATTGCAAAGCTTCTGAAGCGTGATCATCGAACAATCAAGCGTTTCATTCAAAATAGTCAACAGGGTCGCAAGAAGCGTGTGGAAAAACCAAGGCGCAAAATAACTGCCCATGAACTGAGAAAAGTCAAGCGTGCAGCTGCCACGATGCCACTTGCCACCAGTTTGGCCATATTTCAGAGCTGCAACATCACCGGAGTGCCCAAAAGCACAAGGTGTGCAATACTCAGAGACATGGCCAAGGTAAGAAAGGCTGAAAGACGACCACCACTGAACAAGACACACAAGCTGAAACGTCAAGACTGGGCCAAGAAATATCTCAAGACTGATTTTTCTAAGGTTTTATGGAATGATGAAATGAGAGTGAGTCTTGATGGGCCAGATGGATGGGCCTGTGGCTGGATTGGTAAAGGGCAGAGAGCTCCAGTCCGACTCAGACGCCAGCAAGGTGGAGGTGGAGTACTGGTTTGGGCTGGTATCATCAAAGATGAGCTTGTGGGGCCTTTTCGGGTTGAGGATGGAGTCAAGCTCAACTCCCAGTCCTACTGCCAGTTCCTGGAAGACACCTTCTTCAAGCAGTGGTACAGGAAGAAGTCTGCATCCTTCAAGAAAAACATGGTTTTCATGCAGGACAATGCTCCATCACACGCGTCCAAGTACTCCACAGCGTGGCTGGCAAGAAAGGGTATAAAAGAAGGAAATCTAATGACATGGCCTCCTTGTTCACCTGATCTGAACCCCATTGAGAACCTGTGGTCCATCATCAAATGTGAGATTTACAAGGAGGGAAAACAGTACACCTCTCTGAACAGTGTCTGGGAGGCTGTGGTTGCTGCTGCACGCAATGTTGATGGTGAACAGATCAAAACACTGACAGAATCCATGGACGGCAGGCTTTTGAGTGTCCTTGCAAAGAAAGGTGGCTATATTGGTCACTGATTTGTTTTTGTTTTGTTTTTGAATGTCAGAAATGTATATTTGTGAATGTTGAGATGTTATATTGGTTTCACTGGTAATAATAAATAATTGAAATGGGTATATATTTTTTTTTGTTAAGTTGCCTAATAATTATGCACAGTAATAGTCACCTGCACACACAGATATCCCCCTAACATAGCTAAAACTAAAAACAAACTAAAAACTACTTCCAAAAATATTCAGCTTTGATATTAATGAGTTTTTTGGGTTCATTGAGAACATGGTTGTTGTTCAATAATAAAATTAATCCTCAAAAATACAACTTGCCTAATAATTCTGCACTCCCTGTATATGAGGAGTTGGAGTGATGGGGGTGAGGGCAAGAGTGGGGGTATGTGATAGCATGCAGGTAGGGTGGGGGATGTAATAGTTAAGATTTGACTTACCAGAGTCCATTCCTCCAGCTACTCCTGCGAGGCCCTCAGGATGCAGTATAGCCAAGACCTGCTCCTCCCATGCTGTTAGTTGTGGAGGAGGAGGCGGGGGTCCGCCGCCAGTCCTCTGAACTGAAATGTGGTGTCTTGCAACCACGGAACGCACCTTCCCCCGTAGGTCGTTCCACCTCTTCCTGATGTCATCCCATGTTGTTGGGTTCTATCCCACTGCGTTGACCCTGTCCACGATTCTGCGCCATAGCTCCATCTTCCTAGCTATGGTGGTGTGCTGCACCTGTGATCCGAATAGCTGTGGCTCTACCCGGATGATTTCCTCCATCATGACCCTGAGCTCCTCCTCAGAGAACCTGGGGTGTCTTTGCGGTGCCATGGGGTGGTGTGGGTGATGTGTGGGATGGTGTGTGTTGTGAAGTGTGGGGTGATGTTTAGGGGTGTGGTGTTTTGTGCGTGGATGCTGTGTGAGTGATGGTGCTGAGTGCCTGTGGATGCTAGTTTGTAGATGGTGGTGTCTCTCTCTGGCCTTCAGTCGCAATTGTGGTCGTAAGGGTTTGTGGGTGATGTGGGTGTGTGTTTTATATTGTATTGGATGTTTGGGAGTGGTGTGTGTATGTGTATCAGGTGTATGTATTTCGATTTGTCCAATGTGGTAGTGTTTTGTAAATGTGTGTGTATTTTGAGCACGGCGGTGTGTACTGCCAATGGAATACCGCGGTTGAAAGACCGCCGTGTGGATTCGGGGGTCGTGATGGTGTGGGCGTATTCCTGTTGGCGTGACGGTGTCAGTTTTGTTATCGCCAGTTTATAACTGACATTTGGTGTGGCGGACTTGTGTGGGTGTCTAAATTTTGGCGGATTCTGAGCTGCGGGTCATAATAGCTGTGGCGGAATTCAGTGGCCGTGGCGGTGTGTTGGCGGTCTTCTGCACAGCAGTAAGCGGCATTTACCGCCAATGTTGTAATGACCCCCATAGTCTATTGTGGATATATTTCTGAAAGTTGGAATGGGTGTGCCCGCTGCTAAGCTGCTGCAGTCCGTCGTTTTGAGATCATATTTTTAAGGAAAGTTTCTATAACTGATCTTACTGGGTCTCGACAGAGCCCTGATTCCTGACCAAGCTGGTGAATGTTAAAATCTCCTGCCATCACATATTCATACCATGGGTGTTCGTAAACAAACTCCTTCAGCAAGTCCAAAATAGATTTAACCATCATCTGCTTCTTTCCTTGATGGGGGTTAATATATATGTTTGCAACTGTTACCGGAATGCTTTTTTTTTTTACATAAGGCTAAGCCATGAATAGTTATCACTTGCATGTTGCTCGTTGATTTCTCCCAAATTACTAGTTTAATATCCAAGTATAACTTAACGTATATTGCAAGACCTCCAATATGTCTTCCAAACAATTTTTTTTTGTGGGCGGGCGACAGGATTGTAATAAAACACTCTATAGTCAGAAGCTCTGCCGACCATGTTTCTTGGAAGCACATAATATTTACATTGTTTACAAAGTTCTTAATACTGAAGCTGGCTATAAGGGATGCCAAGCCGGCCACGTTCCAGCTAATTATTTTGATAGTTTTATATTCAGATTTTAAGGGTGGGCATTTGTAATTATATATATAGGTTTTCCCTTTGATAGACAGAGCTGCTGGGAGCCATTCCCATCCTTGCCCCCTCACAATACCGTGACCGCCATTTATCCCATCAGAATGGCACACTCCTGTGTTCCTTGTCCCATCAGAATAGGACTCATCTGTGTTCCTTGTCAGCTGTTGGTTATTTTTTCCTCTAGCAACAGTGGTTTCATGACTGGAGTTCCCCTCAAGGTGCTAAATGTTTTCCTGTCAAGCTGTGTTGATTGGTTTCCCACAGCTAAAACTCATGGGTACCGTTCTGTGACTGGCTTACTAATTTTTATAGCACAATTTTCCAGGAGCCCTTCGTTTTCAAAGATTCTAACAATGTTACTTTGTTCAGACCATATAGTCAGTGTGGATTTGTTCTGACTAATCCATGTGTAAGTGTTAAAGTTCACAGCTAGTAAGTCTTCCGATGTCAAATTTTCAAATACAGATATGTGATGTGGTAATCGTAGAATGTTTCATCTATTGAGAATATCCCATGGCCCCTGAGAAACATATAATGGAGTGAAGATTATGGACAACCGATCAAAAGATTCCTGACAGTTTGCTGACTGTGGCCCTCATTACAACCCTGGCGGGGTTGACACAGACCGTGTTAAAGCGGTGGTAATACTGGCAACAGTCTGCCGGTAAAAAAAATGGGATCATGACCGCGGCGGTAACTGCCAACAGACAGACAGAATACAATGTACCGCCCACCCCATCACAACCCACCTATCCGCCAGCTTTTGCGGGGCGGTACCAACGCCATCAAAATCACGGAGGAAACAGGACTTGGAAGGGAAACCACTCATCGCTCGACACAAACGAAGAACCAGGACACCATGGAACCCGGGCTGTAGGTCCTGCCCATGCTGGTCTACCTCCTCATCTACCAGGAATACGAAAGGCGGAGGCGGCGGCGATCACGGTGAGTACTGCACCTAGTACACAGGAGATTGGGGGAGGAGAAGGAGAGTGACACACACACCATACACACAAACACATGCATCAACATTACATTTACACCCCGTAACACCCTGGAAGAACGCAAGGACAAAAGGAATTGAGTTAAATCAGTGATATTTTAGAAATAGGCAGGTATACGTGATCAATAGAAAAATGGTATTTACAAAAATATACAATATGTACATAAGACGGTACATTGTCCATTCAAAATGTCCGTGGGCCACTGGGCCAAAAATCATGGGCCAAGCCCACACTTGACTCTTGCCTCAATACAGAGAGAACACTGCAGGGGCATCAGTTCGAAAACACACAGACACCTCAGGGGGACGGGGAAAGGGGGGGCACCTCAGCCGGAAGATGGAATAACGCCACTGTTCCTCGAGGGGGCTCCCTGCCCACTGCTTGGTCCTGGGGAGTGCAAAGCCACAGTCTCTCAAGTGGGTGGTTTGCCCACTGCTTGGTCCTGGGGAATGCAAAGCCACATTCTCACAAGTCTCTCAAGTGGGTGGTTTGGCCACGGTTTGCTCCTGGTGAGTGCAGAGTCACAGTCTCTCTAGTGGGTGCCTTTTTCCACTGGTTCTGGAGGGGGCCTTGTGCTCAGTGTGCTTCATCTGCCAAGGATAGAGTGAGTGGATGCATACCTCCACTGGTTCTGGAGGGGGCTTTGTGCCCAGTGTGCTTCATCCTGCCAAGGATAGGGTGAGTGGATGCATATCTCCACTGGTTCTGGAGGGGGCCTTGTGCCCAGTGTGCTTCATCCTGCCAAGGATAGGTTGAGTGGATGCATATCTCCACTGGTTCTGGAGAGGGCCTTGTGCCCAGTGTGCTTCATCCTGCAAGGATAGGGTGAATGGATGCATATCTCCACTGGTTCTGGAGGGGGCCTTGTGCCCAGTGATGCAACACTTGGTGTGTGGCAGTTTACAGTCCCTCACCTGGGTGTCTGAGGCACGAGATTTGCAGGGACCAGGTTGCATAATAGTCCATGGAGGCAGGGCTAGACTCCATCCTGCGGCGGCTAAGGCTGCAAACTGGTGGTAGTGCTGGTGCTGGTGGGGGTGCTGCCAGTGGTGGTGGGAGGCTCCAGCCCTTCTCCTACAGCCTCAGACGGCTGCCCACTGGGGCTGCTGGGAGTGGTGCTACTGTCAGCGGTGCAGGTGGCAGTGCCTGCGGCAGTGCTAGCCACAGTGCACATGGTGGTGCTGGCCATGGTACAGGTGCTGGTGCTACCAGTGGTGGGTGAGGCCCAGCCCTTCTCCTGCAGCCTCAGACGGCTGCCCACTGGGGCTGCTGGTGATGACAGTAGTGGTGCTTGCGGCGGTGCAGGTGGCGGTGCTTGGGGCAGTGCTAGCGGCGGGGCTGCAGGCAGTGCTGCCCGCGGCGCAGGTGGCAGTGCTGGCGGTTGTGCTGGTATCCACCAGGCTTTCACCTGCAGCCTGGGACGGCTGAAGTGCCTTGCCTGGTGTTTTGTGCCCCTTCCTCACCTTGGTAGATGGTGGTGTCACCTTGGATCTGGCAGCTGGAGTCTTTGAGGTGCCCTTGCTGGGTGGTTGGTGCTCCTTCCCATTGCTGCATGCTGTCCCCCGCTTCACCTTGGCAGGTGGCGGAATTGTTTTGTCCTTGGCAGGTGTTGGTGGCACACTGGCTGGGCTGGCGGGTGCCCCCTTTGAGCCTCTGTCAGTTGCAGGAACCACAACAGACGTCCACTTGGTGGATGAGGTGCTGGACTGGGTTCTGGACACCCTGGCCCGAGGGAAAGGACGTGGGGGGAGGTGGGGGAAGAGGTCAATGTTTGCCAGGAAAATCTTCTTAGAGACACTCGGGCGGGAAGAGGGAGAAGGTTTGGGAGTGGAGGAAGAGGGAGTGGTTGTAGGAGGTGTCTGTCTGCTGTGTTTGGGTGCAGGTGCATGGGCTGGATACTGTTGTGAAGTGGATGGCTGTTGGGTGGGTGGGTGCTTGCGTTTGTGTACTTTGGGAGGAGGGGTCACAGACAAACTTGAAGAGGACACAGGGGACGTGTGCATGGATGTGGGGGTAGTGACTGCCAGTGAGGGGTGTGTTGTGATGGGCGTGCTGGTGATGGAGGTAGTGGATGAGGATGTAGTGCATGCAGGTGTGAGTGGAGACGCTACTGGGAGGGTGGTGGACAACGAAGAGGAGGGGGACACAGTGGAGGCAGTGGATGTTGGTGTGTCTGCATGGGGATGGTGCTTGTGTGAGTGCCTGTGAGATGTAGTGTGGTGCTTGTGTTTTCCTGAACCACTTTTGTGTGTTGATTTGGGTGAATGCTGGTCTGAAGGTGTGCTTGGGATAGGCTGGGGTTGAGGGGATTGGGACTGGGTAGAGGAAGTTGGAGGGGGGAGGCTAGAGACAGGGGCAAGGGCTGCCATCAGGGAGGAGGCCAGAGCCTGAAATGCTCTCTGTTGGGCCGCCACGCCAGAGTGGATGCCCTCCAGGTATGCATTTGTTTGTTGCAAATGCCTCTCTACACCCTGGATGGCACTCAGAATGGCTGACTGCCCAACAGTGAGGGATCTCAGGAGGTCAATAGCCTCCTCACTGAGGGCAGCAGGACTGACTGTGGCAGGGCCTGAGGTGCCTGGGGCGAAGGAGATGCCCACCCTCCTGGGTGAGCGGGCACGGGAAACACGCTGAGGGGCTGCTGGGAGGGCGGTGCTGGTAGGGGGGTGGCGGCTGTACCCGTTGTTGGGGTGGGCACAGAGGTGTCCGCCACTGCCAGGGAGCTTCCATCGGAGGAGGAGTCGCTGTCTGTGGTCTCCCCTCCTGTCCTCGTCGTGGTGCTCCCCTCCGTCCCACTGGTGCCCTCACCACCTCCAGGCCCATTTGGCATGCAGCTCCCTCCGTCGCCGGTGCCTCTGCTCCTCTGCCAGATGATGCTAATGCACACAAGGACAGGGTGACAAGACAAAAAGGGGGGAGGGAGGCAGAGGATACACTTGGTCAATGGCAGTAACACCACCACCGTTGGCGTACACAACACACAGGGAGCAGCCCTATGCACTAGGCCATGCACTACCAGTTACTAAGATAGTCACTAGCCGTTGGGGTACAATGCCTACCGCCATTAGCTGCACACCTGAAACCCACAGGACCCAGCCCCGTAGTGGATGCCCACTAACACCATTGGGGTAGAAGTGCTTCAGAGCCTGCCCAACAAGGGACCTACCCTGCCAGTTCGACCTGCCCTAGGGGCACCCACAGCCCACATCCCCCACCCAGGTAAAACCTTAACGCACGCAAAGTCAGGATTCAGAATCTGTACTCACCCCATTGTGGCTGCTGTGATGCCTTCAAGCGCCCATCCAACTCCGGATAGGCCACCGCCAGGATGCAGAACATCAGGGGGGTCATGGTGTGATGGGCACCCCTTCCTCGTTGGGAGGCCAGCCCCAGCTGGGCCTCCGCCGTCTTCTTTGCCCAGCGGTGCACGTCCTCCCACTGTTTGCGGCAGTGGGTGCTCTGCCTGCCAAAGACCCCCAGGGTCCGCACCTCCTTGGCAATGGCACGCCAAATACCCTTTTTCTGGTGGGTGCTGACCTGCATGGAAAAGATAGCAGAAAAGGGAATTAGTCAACCGTCCAGACTGTCACACTCATGGCCCACCAGATCCCTCCCATTCCCTGACGCACATACATTGACCACCATACATGCAGCACTCTGGACAGGACGCCTCTGCACCCCCCTACATGTGGCTTACACACACAGCAATCCATACATTCATGGCCCACGCATCATGCTCACAGTGTACTCACCTGTTTGTCTGGAGGACCGTAGGGTAATGTGTACTGGGGTAGGACCTCATCCACCAGTTTCTCCAACTCCTCCTCAGTGAGGGCAGGGGCCCTTTCCCCAGACAGTTGAGCCATTGTTGCTCCCAGACACAGGTCACAGCAGCACTTGCAGTGTAGGTCATCTCCTGTTGAAGGTCAGGTAGCAAGTGAGTGAACAGATAGAAAATGGCGGTTACGTCCGCGGCGGTGCATACCGTCACTGCCAGCGTACATCGCCATCGGCTCCTGGAACCCATAGGGCCCAATGATAACCAATGCAAACTTGCGCAGCGGTCTTCGACCGCCTACCGCAACGGTGCACAAAGCCAGCGGAATTACCTCATTTCCACTTGTCCCTCCTCACAGGTCAGGTAGCCGCCATTTCAGGGGGGCACAAGGCATGGCACCTAACTGCGTCACAATCCAAGAACTGTGCGCCCAATTGGATCCAGACCTGATGTCAGCTATCCGCCAGCCCACAGGTATCCCCCCTCTAGTGCAGGTCCTGTCAGTGCTCCATTTCCCTCCCTCCACCCCCGGAGAAAGGAACAAGTTTTCAGGAATAGAAAAACCTATCACTCTATGAATGTGCAGATGGTGTGTTTGGCGGACCAGTACATCTCCCATGTGAATGCCACGTATCCTGGCTCTGTGCATGACGCCTTTATCTTGAGGAATAGCAGCATCCCATATATGATGGGCCAACTCCAGGGGCACCGGGTGTTGCTAATAGGTGATCCCAAGGTCCCCACCCAGTACAGGTAGGTGTCTGGATATGGGGTTGTCCCTAAGGGTTAGTGTGTGTCTAACAGTTGTCCCTCGATATTTGCAGGTGACTCTGGTTACCCCAACCTAACATGGCTACTGATCTCTGTGAGGAATGCCAGGACAAGGGCAGAAGAACGTTACAATGAGGCACATGGGTGAACAAGAAGGGTAATCGAGAGAACCTTTGGCCTCCTGAAGGCCAGATTCAGGTGCCTCCATCTAACAGGTGGATCCTTATGCTACTCACCCAAGAAGGTCAGCCAGATAATAGTGGCATGCTGCATGTTGCACAACCTTGCCCTGAGACGCCATGTGCCTTTTCTGCAGGAGGAGGAGGCTGGAGATGCCCGTGTGGCAGCAGTGGACCCTGTGGACAGTGAGGATGAGAAGGCAGAGGACGGGGATGAGGAAAACAGAACAGCAGTGATACCACAATACTTCCAATGACACACAGGTAAGACAGTGTTACTTCACATTTCATTGTCATGATGATGACATTTTTTGGCACTAGCATGCTGTTATTTCCCACTTCTATGCTCACTCACTGTACCCTTTGGCAATTCATTTTACAGATGTTGGTGCCCCATTATAGCTCCTGCTGTGATCACTGCCTATGGACACATTTACTGTACAGTTGAATTGAAATGTTTGAACCTGGTTAAACAAATACATACTTTAAAAATGTAACATACTCCATACTTGTATTTTTTCCAAGGGTGTTTATTGAAGTGCTAAGAAGAAGAGGGGCAAGTGCATTGGGATGGGGTGATGATGCAGGAGAGTGTAGGGTATTGTTCCAGTCTATTTGTAGCACAGGTGCATTGTCCAAGGGGACATAGGGAGGGGAGCAATGGCAGTTCAAGGTGGACAGGGTGGGACACAAGGGTGACAATCCCCTGGCGGGGGTCTTGGCAATAGGCTCTGGCTTCTGCCTGGATCACAGGGAACGTTTGCGTGGTATTTCTCCTTCTGCAGGGGGAGGGGTGCTGGTGGCCTGTTCCTGTGGTGGGGCCTCCTGTCCACTAGCGGCAGTGGAGGTGGAAGGCAGTTCAAATGTCTGACTAGTGGCAGAGGCTCGCTGCTGTGAGACTGCCTCCCTCATAATGTTGGCCATGTCTGCCAGCACCCCGGCAACGGAGACCAGGGAGGTGATGATGGCCTGCAAGCCCTCCCTGATCCTCTGGTACTGTCCCTCCTGAAGCCACCTGTTCTGCTGCACATTGTCCAGGATCTGGCCCATCATGTCCTGGTAATGTTGGTAGGCTCCCAGGATCTTGGTAACTGCCTCCTGGAGAGTCAGTTCCCTGGGCCTGTCCTCCCCCTGGCGCACAGCAGTCCTCCCAGTTTCCCTGTTGTCCTATGCCTCTGTCCCCTGAACAGTGTGCCCATTGCCACTGACTCCAGGTCCCTGATTGTCTTGGGTATGAGGTGTGCCCTGGGGTCCCTGTAGAGGTGGACACACTGCTGATTGACGTGTCCTGGGGACAGAGGTATGGGTACTCTGGGTGGGTGCTGTAGTGGTGTTTCCAGATGGGGGAGGCTCTGTGGTAGTGTGTGACTGGGCCTGGGTAACCGACTGTCCAGAGGTCCCTGTTAGGCCAGGTTGGTCATTGAGATCTAGGCGACCAGAGCTGCTGTCATTACTGTGGGCCTCTTCAGTTGGGGGACTGGATAGTGCTGGCACCTCTTCTCCGGTGACATTGGCTGAGATACCCTTGGGGATGTAAATGATGTGTTATTGTTTCTGTGTGTGACATATTGTGCATCGGTTGGTTGCCCTCTTTGGTTGTATTTGCCCTAGCAGCTTTAACTTGTGTAAGTTGGTATGTGGTGGGCTAGCTGATTCTCTCTAGTGTGCATGCTTTGGTGATAGGTGTCCATGCAGGGCTGTGAGTGATGTCCATGCATTGGTAGTGCATGCAGGGCTTGGCACTGGAATGAGTGGGATGTGACAGTGAGGTGTGTGGGAGGTAGTGGAGCGATGGGAGTGAGGGTGAGGGTGGGGGTGGGGGTATGTGATGACATGCAGGTAGGGGGGTGATAATAGTAGAGAGTTGAATTACCATAGTCCAGTCCTCCTCCTACTCCTGCCAGGCCCTCAAGATGCATGATTGCCAAGACTTGCTCCTCCCATGTTGTTAGTTGTGGGAGAGGAGGTGGGGGTCCACCGCCAGTCCTCTGTACAGCGAGTTGGTCTCTTGCTGCAATGGAATGCACCTTCCCCCGTAGGTCTTCCGCCTCTTCCTGATGTCATCCCTTGTTCTTAGATGCTGTCCCACGGCGCTGACCCTGTCCACGATTCTCCGCCATAGCTCCATCTTCCTAGCTATCAATATCTGCTGCACCTGTGCTCCAAACAACTGAGGTTCTACCCTGATGATTTCCTCCACCATGACCCTTAGCTCCTCCTCTGAGAATCGGGGGTGTCTTTGTGGTGCCATGGGTGTTGTCTGAGGGGTGTAGGTTAGGGTGTGTAGGATGATGTGTTGGGGTGTGTGATGTGGGGTGCCTGAGTGGTGTATAGGTTTGAGTGGTATGTGGCTCTGGTTGTGTCTGTGGTCTTGCTGTCTCTCTCTCTGGTGGCATTTATTTGTAATGGTAAAGGGTTGTGGGTAATGTGGGTGTGTGTTTTATAGTGGTGTGAGTGGGTGGGTGTGGTGTGTGTATGGGTATCAGGTGTGTGTTGTTTGAATTGTCCAATGTGGTGGTGTTTTGTTTGTGTGTGTGTGTATTTTGAGCGCGGCTGTATGTACCGCCAATGGTTTACCACCATTGAATGTCTGCAGTGGTGATTCGTGGGTCATATTGTGATGGGCGTTGTTCTGTTGGGGTAACGGTGTGGGTTTGGATACCACCAGTTTATCACTGACCTTTGGTGTGGCGGACTTGTGTCTGTGGCTGAATAGTGACGGATCGGTGTGTGTGTGTCATAATATGGTGAACGGATATCCGCGGCGGCAGTGTGTTGGCAGCAGTCAGCATAGCGGTAAGTGAGATTTACCGCCAATGTCATAATGAAGGCCTTAATGACCGCCTTGTAGACTGCTTCCTAGTTGCTAGTTGGAAATAAATGCTGGTTGGATTTGAATGCTGGTTGCAATGTCCGACAATGTCAAGAAAGACTGAGCGCCACCTCAACCCCTGCCACTTGCTGCTTTTACTCTACTTCACTGCGCTTTATTACTTCATCAATTCATCAATTGTGTTAAGGGGGGCACGAGCACTCTTATTCTGCACGTCTCTAGCTGCTCTATACTATTGGGAGGCTATATCCATAGCTGTGGCTATGACTGTCGTTGGGCCGTCCCCCTGGTGAAAAACAATATGTACACCAACACCAGCACCACTCTAATACAAGATGCAGTCACACCTGGCTCCACTCCGCCTCTGCTCCTACCTGGGCTTCGTACTTACTGCCTCTGTTTGGTAACTTAAGTATTTATCGACAGCCACCTCCACCACTGTCATTAGTGCACTCCGAGTTCACTCCAGGCAGTCCTGGCAACGCACCCCGTGCACAGACCTCCCAGGGCCAGTAGAAAGTTCATGTGCTGGGAGTGGCCGGGGGCTCGACTTGAGCTCGGATTTGAGCGGACTTGGGTGGCTGCCAGAGCTCAAGCGGAGCCATGCGCTCCCTGTGCACAGACCACCGGCGGTGCGCATGGCCCGCAGGTGACCACACAATCCAGGCAGTCTGGGTGCCTGGGAGCAGACCGCGGAATGCACCGCCTCTGAGCCGCATCCTAGCTACTCACAGTCTGGGCTCAGGAGCGGTCCCGTGGTCTGCGCTGGTTCTAAGCCTCTACCCAGCAGCCGCTTCCGCTTCCCAGCAGCTCGTGCACGATATGCGATGAGCATCCGGCAACCAGCGTCCGATGCTGCCTTTATGGACCCTCCGAAATTTCAGCTTGTCTTGCGTCCGTTGTGGTGCATTCCAAGACTCCAGCAGGGCAGTCCTTCTTCTTCTGATGTTCCAGGCAGTGATCTGAAGAGCTCCTGAAGCTCTCCCATATTTATCTTCCATCCTGGGCTGGCAGGAGGGGGTGCGCCCCAATCAATAGGTGTAAAGCTACATCCCTTTGCTATAGCCACTTCCTGTGACATTTGGCATATTTTTGATCCAGAATGCATTGTTGTCCCAAAAATCAAAATGGAGAAATTCTCTCCTTGGTGTGTCTCTCTGTGTACCCCAGCCCAGAGCTGTGGCTAACATCTGACTACACTCCCCTTCCAGCACCTTTCCTAATCTAATTAGGGGGGGCCTATTTAGCTGGGGATGAAGGGAGTGGGGGTTGGTCCTATGACATCTATTCTCCTGCCTTTAAAGTCTAACGTATCTGCCCAGCCCCCTTCCTCTCCCTGGCTTCTCAAGGAAGCAAATCACCTCCCACCAAATGGATGTATTGTGGCAGCCCCAGGCCTTTCCACAGCTACTCAGGTAGCAGCTTGGCTCAGGATGTAAAAGGCTGACCAGTCAGAAGAGGCTGCTCCAAGGCTGCTTTATGTAACTTCAGGATAGTAAGTTCTAAAACTACTTTCCTATAATAGCTCTAATAAATCCAACCTTGGCAAGTTATATTTATTGTGACCATTATTTTGATACTTTGCATGGTATGTCTAGCTGGCTGTCATTATCCCTTCTACTGCCACAGCCTGTCCATGCAAGGTCATTGTAAATTTGTATTAATGTGCACACACTGTAATCCCACTATGTGCACTATGTGCATGTCCTGTAGAAAGCACTTATTTTGATCATATAAAAGAGTGGCCCCTCAACCCCGGAGTTTATTGTATGATTTGGTGTAATGGAACATTATTGCACTCAGTTTTGAACAAATACTGCTTAATAAACGTCGATTTATCCCTGGTGGCAGTGGTAGGTCTAAACAATTGCACCACGTGTTAAAATACGTGGTGGCAGTAGGAAATATTCAACGGATAACAGACTTCTTACACGTGGCCCGAGACACTGCCTCAAGCATGCTCTAATGGCGGCATGTGTGGTGGTGACCATTTTGGGAACGGCAGTTATTGAAAGTGCGCACAAACGCCAAACACTGCTTGGCCTTGACTGCATTGCACTCACCTGCTCCTGCGACAGTCTTCAGCTTGTGGCCTGGCTCCCACACCGATCCCAGCAACGGCCCAGCTCATGCGACAATCCCAGCAAAGGGACAGCTTCCACAGCAATGGTCTCAGTAACGGCTCATTTTCTGCAACAATCCTCAGCAGTGGTCTGGTTCTTCGGCTCAGTCTTCACCCATCCCTTTTCGTGACACACGCGCCTGAAGGAAAGGAAAAGACAAGTTACTGAGGTCTGTTGCAAACATGCAGCTCTACGTGAGACTCTTTAAAAAAATTAAATAATAAATAAAGCTATGGCAGGCCAGCATATCCAAAGGCAATTGATTTTATGAGAAAAAGACAACGTATAAGGATTGATACCATATTTTGAACTAATTACATGTGAACTAATCAAGTGAATCTCTGGCATGTGACTAAACCTAACTACACTAACTGTCTGTGAACTAATCTCTGGAACTAATTATGTAAACTGTATTTACTGAAAACAAGACACTTGGGGCCATATTTATACTTTTTGACGCACAACTGTGCCAACGCAGTTGTGCGTCGAAAATCTTAACGCCGGCTAACGCCATTCCAAAGCGCCATGCGGGCGCCTTATTTATGGAATGACGTTAGCCGGCGAAGCTGACTGGTGTGCGTCAAAATAAATTACCCACACCAGGCAGCGCCGGCGTAGGGGAAAATGGAGCTTGGGCGTCAAAAAATGGGGCAAGTCAGGTCTGAGGCAAAATATTGGCCTCAACCCGATTTGCGCCATTTTTTTTGACTCCCAACCCCCATTGAAATGACTCCTGTCTTAGCACAGACAGGAGTCATGCCCCCTTGCCCAATGGCCATGCCCAGGGGACTTATGTCCCCTGGGCATGGTCATTGGGCATAGTGGCATGTAGGGGGGCACAAAACAGGCTCCCCTATGCCACAAAAAAAAAAAAAATAATAATACTTACCTGAACTTACCTTAAGTTCCCTGGGATGGGTCCCTCCACCCTTGGGCGTCCTCCTGGGGTGGGCAAGGGTGCCAGGGGGTGTCCCTGGGGGCATGGGAGGGCACCACTGGGCTCCTTCCGAGCCCACAGGTCCCTTAACGCCTGCCCTGACCAGGCGTTAAAAAATGACGCAAAAGTGGCTGGACGTAATTTTTTTTGACCCGCCCACTCCCGTGCGTCATTTTTGCACGGGAGTTTAAATAAGGCGCACATGCCTTGGAGTCATTTTTTAGACGGGAACGCCTACCTTGCATATCATTAAAGCAAGGTAGGTGTCCACGCTAAAAAATTACGCAAACTCCAAGATCTTTGGCGCTAGACGGGTCTAACACCAAAGTATAAATATGGAGTTAGCTTTGCGTCGGATTTGCGTTAAAAAAAACGACGCAATTCCGGACCAAACAGAGTATAAATATGCCCCTTGGTAACCAAGAAATTTATTATTTTTTAATGCTTCAAAAGGCGTCAGTCCAACCGCATATGTTATGCTGTTTACTGAATGTGAAAAACCTAGGAAAGTGAAAAGCTAAATAACCGGTAATCTCTCAACCCTGGTTCTTACAATTTAAGGTGATGTTATTATTCTTTGCAGATTCCCGGTGCTGCACCTCAACTGCATTCCAGTGGTGAAGTAACAGATCAGGCACCAGGAGAAGAAATCCTGCCGCAGATATTTGTCTTTCTTTGTTATTGCCACCCTCAGGTACTATCGCCAGTGCAGAGTCCTTCATGAGGATACTGCTCAGGTGGTCCAGCATCTTCCCATCACAACCACCTTGAGTTCAGGTGAGTGGCACCACCTTGCAGCTTTGACAATAGCTCCAATCAAAAGTTAGACTGTATTAAGTTTAATAGAACCTTCCCATGTTAGCCTATGGGGCTAGCAGCACTACAGTAGGGAAAAACAAAGTTGGATGTTTTAATTCACCTTGGTGTATAAACCATGAATTATATTCTCCCTGCTTTTTATAGCAATGCACCCTACCTTTGGGGCACCTAGGGCAGACCTTAGGGGTGACTTAAATGTAATAAAAAGGTAGTTTCGGACTTTGGGAGTAGTTTAATTCCGAAGTCCAATTTGAACACAGTTTTATTTTAAAATCAGCTTTAAAATGACATCAGACACCACAGCAGTACACACTGTTTTTTATTAACACTTTTTATAGGGTTTTTCATGTGAAATAATGTAAACATAACAATAGAAATGCTGCACCCCAGGACCCATCTCTCTGGTCCTCCCCCACCCCCCAATCCCAATCAATGTTCTTGGAGTCATACAACACGTCTAGATAAGAACCTTTGTCCTGCATACAACCTGATTTTGTTGTCAAGATTTGGGATAGTAGGATGTCTATCCATAAGGACAGTGCCTTTGTAGTCTGCCCATGCCCCCCAAACGTTCCCATGTTTCTGAGGGCACCCGGGGCCTCATAAACTAGCTGCTTACTGGTGATGCACTGATCCATGAGGTTCTTTCATACAGTAACTGACAGACGGGACTCTGCCTTCCAATGAAGTGCAATATCTCTTTTGGCTAATGTGAGACCCATCCAAAGAAGTGTGAGGCCGTACTGAGTCACTTCAACACTGCTGGTGATATGTAGAAGGATAAGCTTCAGGTTGTGTGATGTCGGCTACCCCAGAACATGTCCCAAATAGGTCAAAACCCCCTCCCAAAATGGATGGAGTTGTGGGCACCCCCATGTGATATGTAGGAAATCCCCCTGTGTGTCCCCGGCACCACAAGCACAGGGATGAGGCAATCACCTCCATCCGGCAGAGCCTGGTGCATGTAAAGATAGGTCCAACACAAACAGTTCAGCTGAATAAGATGCAGCCATGCAGAAATTGCTATGGTCCTTGGCGATGCCCAAGACTCCCTAGTCCATGTCGGACAGGGCCCCCAGGTCCTGCTCCCATGCAGAGCAAAGCACGGCAAATAAGTTTGGCATGTTCCGTACCAAGGAGTGTTAGACTTTGAACACTTTGTGGTCGCCCAGGTCACCATGCAACCGTTTGTCCACTAAAGGATGGAATTCAAGGAGTTTGTCTACGTTTGCAAGGTAGGGGAGGAGGGCATGCCACATCTGTAAGTATCAAAAAAATGGACTGTGGTGGGAGGCCATATTCTTCCTGCAAGGTTTGGTATGATTTAAGCATCACCCCTTCAAGCATGTCATCCAGTGTGGAGATTCCAATGATGTCCAGCCACGAAACCCACACAACAGGGTCACCTGGGGAAGCATAGCAACTACCCACAGGGAGTGCAGGTGTGGCACAGGATTGCATCGTGGTCTATATAGTTCAGTACCTGTGCTATCATGGGGAGGGAGCCCGGGGGACAGTTGCTGAGACAGGGCTTGGTGCACCCATACAATTATAAAGCAAGGTGACAGGAATTCTGCTGGCAGAAGAGAACGCAGCCATTGATCTAAGAACTTTTTGGGTGAGGGCCCCTCGCAGCCCTCAAGTAATCCCATAAAACTGAGATTGTTCCTCCTCTCTCTCCCCTCAGCGTCTTCCACTTGCATGGCTAGTTATTTAGTCATGGAAACCAGTCCTCTGCATGTCATTGACAATGTCTTCCACATCAGAAACCCTGATTTCGGTTGCTGGTATCCTGTCCACAGCCTTGCGCAAATCCTGTCTAAGTAAGGTAAGATCGATGCTGATCGCCTCAATTCTGGCCTCCATGGTGTCATGTGATTGTGCAATGGCCATGAGGATCACGCTTCGCCTTGAGAACATTTATGAATGTTACATGAAATATATAGCAAAAGCATTTTCTGAGAGTTGACACAACTGTTCTACATTCTACATTACAGGAAAAGAATTAGTGACGCTATAGAGAACTTGAACTATGTAACAAGACTGGTGCTATCTCTTTTAGTTGCATTGTGGGAGGTGTAGTACAAGGAATTAGTACTTATCTATACCCATATAGTATGTTGCAGAATATGACATTGTTAATTTTGTTCTACTTAGATAACTGGTATAAGGGAAAGACAGTCCTCAAGAACCAGGTCCCCTAAAAGAAATGAAGAAGGGGCACAAGATATTCAAAGTAGAATAACTACTATTAGAAAAGAATAGACATAATACTGCAAATGTGAAATATCTAAACAAGCATTCTTTTGTTTCCTTCAGAAAGAAACCCTGCACTACCAAGTAGAAGAATTGGTCAGGACCTGGTTTCAGGTCGACCCTTCGTCTTGGTGGGACAGGTGTGCCCGCCTTTGAGTTCGCTTGGCTTTTTGGGAAGTTGGGAGCTGTGTTGTGCACGTTTCACTCCTGCAGAAAAGGTACAAGCCTGACACCAGAGACCAGGCAAGACCATGGCCAGCCAGCCCATAGCACCAACAGAGTGCATCTGCGAAGACAGCGGGTGCTTTTGCTCCGGGTCTGAGTTGCCTCCTTTCTCGCCGGCAAACCACAGGCCGCACTGCACCAATGACCAGATCTCGCTGAGCAGTACCTCGCCATGGCGGTCCCAGGTGCACAGCAAGCCTCCGGACTTTGCAGGCTCAGGAGGGGGCTCACTTTAGCAACACAAAAGGATGATGGACGGAGTGTTGAAACTTTTTAAACACTCACCCCCGGTAATAGATCTGGGTTTAATCCATCGTTCTTTGCTCAACATGCCACCACAGTTTGGACCCAGCCATATGCAAATCTGTCTTGACCCTGTTCCCCATGGGAACAGTCCAGCCTGAACTGCCAAGCCAGGTCCTCCCTGGACTGGAAACAAGTATCTTAGGACCGGTTTCAGGGTATCACCCTTCATCAGCTAGGCTAGCTTGAATCCAGTGGCACACTGAGCAAGGGACCCACGTCTGGGCATACCCTTCCCACTTAGGGCAACTTTAGCAATACAAAAGGATGATGGACAGAGTGTTGAAACTTTTCAAACACTCACCCCCAGTCACAGGTCTTCCATCATCTGTTGTTTTTGCATTTGTTGCCCCAAGTTGGAAGGGTATGCCCAGATATGGGTCCCATGCTTGCTATGCCACCAGATTCAAGCTAGCCTGGCTGATGAAGGGTAACACCCTGAAACCGGTCCCAGGGTGCTTGTTTCTGGTTCAGGGAAGACCTGGCTTGGCAGTTCGGGCTTGACTGTTCCCAGGGGGAACAGGCTCAAGACTGATTTGCATATGGCTGGGTCAAAACTGAAATAGCATGGCAAGCACAAAAACTGATGGATTAAACCCAGATCTGTGACTGGGGGTGAATGTTTGATTTGCTCTGCATTCCGTCCATCATCTGTTGTTTTTGCATTTGTTGCCCCAAGTGGGAAGGGTATGCCCAGACGTGGGTCCCGTGCTTGCTATGCCACCAGATTCACGCTAGCCTGGCTGATGAAGGGTAATACCATGAAACCGGTCCCAGGATGCTTGTTTCTGGTTCAGGGAAGACCTGGCCTGGCAGTTCGGGCTGGTCTGTTTCCAGGGAGAACAGGGTCAAGACTGATTTGCATATGGCTGGGTCCAAACTGAAATGGCATGGCAAGCAAAAAAACTGATGGATTAAACCCAGATCTGTGACTGGGGGTGAATGTTTGATTTGCTCTGCATTCCGTCCATCATCTGTTGTTTTTGCATCAGGAGGGGGCTCAGCAATACCCAGTGCAGGCAGGGTGAAGAAGGGTTCACAGCAGAGAGTGTGGAGCAGAATTAGCGTGTGACTGCCATCTTGGCCAATTCTGTCAGCAGTGCACACTTAAGTGCATTAAGCCCACTAGGATCTCTAAACCTACATGCCCTACCATATACAGGTAGGTTATCTTGCCCAATTACAATGATATCAACTACCACATACCTGTGAAAGACAGAACACTGGCCCTGGGCCTGGTTAGTAGAGCCCAGGGCACTTTCAGAGTCAGTAACCACTGTCAGAAAATGGGGGTGATCAGGGCAGTGGCTTTCCTACATGGCCACCTGACAAAGGGGATGGGTAACTAACCTACACCCAGGTAGTCCTCATCATCTTATTGGAAAAACCTGGAAAATCCATCTGCATTGGCATGGGCAATTCCAAGTATGTGTACCACTGTAAAGTCTATCTCCTGTGGAGAAATGGGCCACCTCAACAATTTTGGATTCTCCCCCCTCATCTGCATGAGCCATCTGAGAGGTCTGTGGTCAGTTTGAACATGGAAGTAAGTACTAAACAGGTATGGTCTCAGCTTCTTCAGGGACCAGACCACAGCAAAGGCTTCCCTTTCAATGGCACTCCATATTTGATCTCTGGGAGTAGTCACCTGCTAATGAAGGCAACTGGTTGATCTTGGTCCTCTTCATATACTTGTGCCAGTACTGCACCAATTCCTTGCTCTGTATCATTTGTCTGAACAATAAACTGCTCATTGTAGTCAGGGGCCAGTAAGACTGCTGATGAACATATAGCATCCATCAGAGTGTCAAAGGCCTGCTGACAGTCTGGTGTCAAAATTACCTTTCTGGGCTGCTTCTTTGAGGTAAGCTCTGACAGGGGAGCCACAATGGTCCCATAATTCCTTGCAAACCTTATGTAGTACCCAGTCAGCAGGCCAAGAAAGGTCCTGACCTGTGCCAATCCAGGAGCTTCCAAATCCAGAATGATCTGGACCTTGGCCTGGAGAGGTTATACATGGTCTCCACCTATAATGTGGCCCAGGCACACAACTGAACCTTCGCCTATCTGGCATTTGTTTGCCTGTGCCTGCTGCAGGGCCTGAAGCAGTTCCCTCAGGTGGACCAGGTGCTCCTCCCAGGTGGAACTGAATACAGCTATATCATCCAGATAAGCCGCACAAAACTTTCCAACCCAGACAGGACTCTGTCCACCAACATTTAGAAGGTAGCAGGGCCAATCTTCAAGCCAAAGATCATAACTTTGAACTGAAAGTGAACTGAAGGAGGTCTGGCAGAGGGTAACTCTTCTCCTCCCCTCTTTCATCTGTGACCATCAGCATTGTCTTGTCTGCCCTGTCTTGGGTTTCAATCTGATGACAGAGTACCCAGTGGGGACTCGTGAGGGGTGCCAAGGTCTACTAAGTAGGTGACCTAATTAATTTTTTCCAGAATAGGGTAGGGTCTAGTCCACTTATTCTGGAGGCCCCTTGGAGCCAAGTGTCCAACAGCCACACCAAATGTCCTGGATGGTACTAAGGCATACCAGAACTTAATAATCCCCTGTATGGCCTCCAGTTTGCTGCTTGCTCTCTTCATGTACTCTGCCATGCAGGACCATAGTCCTAGCACATAGTCCAGCACATCGATTTTGGGCTCCTTTAGAGGCTTTGCCTAAACTTCTTTAACCAACCTCAATGGCAGTACAGGGTGACCAAACATCACCCCAGGGGGGCTAAGAAAACCCTCTTCTGTGCCACCTCTCTGTAAGCAAACAGCAGGTATGAGAGGATAACATCCCACCCCCTCCTGCCCTTGTCAGATAAGCCCTTCATGGTCTCACTGAATCATTCCACCAGACCATTGGTCTGGGTAAGTTATGGGTGGTAATCTTGTAGGTTGCACCACATTCATCCTACATCGCCTCCAGGTAGGCGCACATAAAATTAGTCCCCCATCTGAGACTAATTCCTTGGGAAAGCCCACTGTGGTGAAGATTCCAAGTAGGTTTGGGTCACTGTGGGAGCAGTGACCGTTTTTAAGGGTATTGCTTCTTGGTATCTGGTGGCATGGTCCACTACCACCAAGACATATCTTTTCCCAGAGGCAGCTGGTGGGTGTAGGGGACTAACAATATCAATCCCCACCCTTGCAAAGAGAGTCCCAACCACTGTCAGTGGTATCAATGGAGCCTTTGACTTTCCCCCTGCCTTGCCACTGGCTTGACATGTGACATAGGACCTGCAAAACTCCTTTACCTTGTCAGACATAAGGGGCCATTAGAAATGGTTGACTAGCCTATTCCACATCTTGGTCTGTCCCAAATGTCTGATGCCACGAGCCAATATGAGGAGGAACTCTTTATACTTCTGAGGAATCACCACTCTCCTGGTTGCCCCAGGTTTAGGATCCCTGGACTCAGCATAGAGGACTCCATCCTCCCAATAGACTTTGTGGAAACCACTATATCACCCTTCTCTTGCCTGGAGGCAGTCTGCCTCATGCCCTCGAGAGTGGGACAATTCCTTTGTCCCTTGCACAACTCCTCTCTGGTGAGTCTACCAGATCCTTGCAAATCTGCCAAGTCAGACAGATCTTGCAGAGGAGGAGTCCCTCCTTCTGAGGCTAGATCCTCCCCCTCAGTATTAAATTCCTCTTGGACCTCTTCGACTGATTGGGCTGGCTCACCAGACCCTTTGCCCTTTCTCTTTGAGACTTGGTCCATTCATCCAGGGTCCAAGTGTCCACTACTTCCCTGATGTGCAGCCTGTGCCCTTATCACAGCACAAATCCACTCAGGGAGGTCCAACATCTGAGCATGTTCCTGCCTTTCCAACTCTCCCTACTCAGAAGCTTCCAGATCATTTCCCAGTAGACACTCCACTGGGAGGACAGGAGACACAACTACCTTCAGAGGGCCAATCACACCTCCCCTTTCCAAGCTCACCATTGCTATGAGATAGAGCTTGGCTCTCTTCTCTGCGTAGGTGACCTGGTGAAAGTCACTTCTGCATACTCTTTCCCCATATCTGGGCAAACCTCCACCCCCACACCTACACTAGCAATCCCCTTGGACTTGCTACCGAAAGGGGCCTTCTTTTTGCAGGCTGCATCTCGCCTTTCATGTCCAGACTGCAAGCAATCAAAATAAAACCCTGTTTTCGTAGGATCAAAATGTCTTCCCTGATACCCTTTCCCTTTGTAAGTGGACTGGCTATGTGAACTCCCTCCTTGGTTAGTGTTTGGGGACCTTTTGAGGAATCTTTATGTTACGAATCTTGGTTATCCAAGGCTCTCCCCTGGGAGGGGGGCCGGTTTTTATTTCTTCTGATCAGCTCCCTGGTTCTTCTTGGTCGCCCTGGTGTGAAACCAGTTAAGCTGCTGTCTCACACATTTCCCTGGGACTGGACAGCTTAGAGTCAACTAGATACTGGTGTAACTTCTCTGAGGGGGCAAAGGTCAATATGTGCTCTTGATCAAATTGCATAGCCCCTCATAGGTACTTACCTTGTTACCATGTATCCAGCCCTCTAGTGCCTTAACAGCTATGTCTACAACATAAACCCATGTTTGGGTAATGACTTTCTGGGTGTCCCTAAACTTCATCCTGTACAGCTCAGGGGTTACAACAAACCTTTGATCAAGATCTGCTTTATGTGAGGATATGATTCAGCCCCTTCTCCTTCTAAGGTCAAGAGCCTATCTCTCCCCGCCATTGGGATCAGTTGTTGCGCCGACAGGACACGCAGCACCATCTGATCGGGTTGCGGCAGGGGGCCCGGTCTATTTTATGGGCCGTGGGGCCCAGCCGCCCCCTTTTTCCAGCCTTGCGCCGTCCTTGTCACTGCGGCGGGGACTGGAGCCCAGACTTGGGCTTCGGTACTGAAGTTGGGTGAAAGCCCTCTGGCCCCCTCCGCCTCAGCCTTTTACTTACCTGGGATTCTCTCTTGGGCTTTCTTTTTCTTCTCTTCTCGTGGGAAGCCATTTTTTCTGCTATCCCATCATACCTTTTCTTCTCTGGTACCCTGCATGCACCTGTTTCCCTTCTTCCTTTGGCATTTTTTCCTATTTGGTTCTATTACCCCTTCCCAATCCAAGACAGCCATGTTTCCTTTTCCTGTTTATCACTTCCAGTTTAAGGGTATATAAGGGCATTGATTTCTTTTCTCTTTGCGTTGCAACACTGCTCCGTGGTGGTCACGCTCCTGCTGGCCTTCTAATTTTTATATCCAGTTTTTGCTCCAGTTTTTTCCTGTTCTCCCTGTGTTATTTCCTGGTTTCAAGATTCTTATTGTTTCCTTGTGTCCTCCTTTCTTCCAAGGAGTTCCCATCTGGAGGTTTTTTCACTATGGGGTTTTTCCTCAGGGACTCCTTCTGGAGGGCACAGACTGTAGTGGCGTATAACTGTCAACAGCACTGTGGCTACCGGAAGGGGTCGCCCCTACCTCGGCCAGATCCGGACCTGCAAGAACCAAGGCCGTACTCCATCTCCCTCTGGTCTGGACGGTAAGCCAAAGACAAAGCTTGACATCACTTCACACAGGAGTGAACCCCAGTATTGAGAACTCACCATCCTCATCTAGAGGGCCCTCTCAAAAGCTGTCAGCCATTTGTCAATGTCATCCCCCTCCTAGTACGTAGAGACAATCCTTTTGGGTAGCCTTGGGTCAGACCCACCACCACTGGGCACATCTGTCTCTTCTCCGCTGCCACCATCTTCCTCACTACCACCTGTTGTGGTTCTCCTCTCCTCACCTGACCACTTCTTCTTGGCCAGGGGCAACTTCTCTGCTTCTATGGCTATATAAACCAGCTGTGCCTCAAGCTCTCTTTCTCTAAAGGACAGTTGTGAAAAAGTAGTGGTCCTCAGTGAGGTCAAATAAATCTTCTTTATTCAGGTAAAACACTACAACAGCAACGTCTCATCCATGTCAGCAGCAGGGACCATCTGGCACCAACATTCCATTGTTGCTTAGAAACTCTATTATACATTCTAAGTTCTCTACAGGCTATTACAATACATTGGCATGGCTACAACTAGAGGCAGATACCAAACAGACAAGATACTACACACCTTTCCCCCAACATCCTTAAACAAACTTTAACAATAAAAACATTTTAAACAAAATCCTTCAAAAATGTACAATGTAATTTTGTGCGCTCACTTCTCCGTAAGGTTAGAGGAACATGTTTAACCTCCCTATTATAATTGAGACTTTTAGAGACAACCAATAACAACAGCGATTCTGCTTAAGTTCCAAATGCGATTATCACTTAATTTAACAGCATTGTGAAATAATTTAATTTCTTCAAGAGGTGAAGAATATTTAGAAGACGCCCCCTTTTGAGGAAAACGCACTCTCACCATGTGTCCTACTTTTACCTTGGTTGATGAGGCAGCATGTCTCAAGTCAAAATTTAACTTAAGTCGCTCTATTTTATCATCTTGAACCACTTCCCAGTCATCAGAGACTGCACCCTCACCTACTTCCATATAATTCATCCATGTGAGACACATCATCGTGATAGGTTTACGACCCGAAATAATTCAAACAGCATTTTTTTTGTGACTAAATGAGGGGTGAGACGATATAAGTACACTCTTTCAATAATTTCAGATTTCCAATCCCTGTTCCGATATTTAGCAAGTTGTATGGCCTCCTTTAGCACGCGGTTAAACCTCTCTACCATGTCATTAGTCTCTGGGTGATAGAGAGAAATTTTTCTATGTACAATTCTATGCTCTGATAAAAACTCCTCCACTCTTTGGAGACCAACTGCACGCCATTATCAGTCAAAATACACTCAGGTAAGCCTTCCCTGTTGAACAAACCGCTAAGAAATTCAATGACTTTTCGTGTTTCTATATTTTGAGTAATACAAATTTCTGGCCACCTTGAGTACATGTCTATCAAGACTAAAACATAATATGTCCAGTCTTGCTGGTCACTGGCCCTAATATATCTAAGGCCACTTCCTGCCAAACCCTTACAGGTTTCTGTCTAACAACAATGTGTTGAACTCTGCTCTAACACACTTTATCACTGGAAATACAGTCAAAACAATCTTGCACAGCCCATTCAACTTGTATATTAATACCAGGCCACCAGAAGTACAGCCTGATTCTTTATTTGGTCTTTGAAATCCCCTGGTGTCCTTGATGTCCAAGTTGGATAATCTCTTCCCTGATTTGACCAGGAGGCACAAGTTGTGTGCCCCTCCTAAGAAAACCTCATTTGACAGAAAGCTCATTGCGAACCTCCCAATATTTTTGGACTTCATTGCACAGCCCATTCTTGTTAGACCACCCATCAGAGATTTGTATCAAAACTTCCTGTAAAACAACATCTTTTGCAAACTGTGTTTTCAATTTTTCCTCACTAATCACTCCATTGGTAACCTCACAGACACTGAAGTCATATAATTCCCACCATCTTCTTTTGAATCAGTCTCAATTTGTTTAGAAACAAGACGTGACAAACAATCAGCTACCTTGTTCTCAGGTCCAGGAATATACTCAACACTGAAATTGTATTCTTGTAATGCAATCACCCACTTGGTGATAGGGGAAGAAATAGCATCCAGACCTTTCTTACAGGAAATCTCTCTCAAATGTTTATGGTCAGAACTTACAACAAACGTTCCATCCCATAGAAACTTCTTGAGTTTCTTAATGGCCCAATAAATACAGAGAGCCTCTTTCTCAATCACGGAGTAGAGAATTTCAGGTCCTATTAAAGCTCTAGACAGGAACATTATAGTTTCTTCCTTACCTTCTTTAACTTGTTTCAAAACAGCTCCTAGACCTTTGCCACTAGCATCTGTGACCAAAATGGAACGTCCTCTAATGTCAAAGCTTTGTAACGAGGGAGCATTTAGCAAACCATTCTTGACGTCCTGAAATTCTGATTCACACCGAGTACACCAAGAGATCTTTATACCTTTCATGAGGAGCGTTTTCCTGTAAAAAAGTGCGACTTGAAAACTTGGGCACAAACTTATTATAATATTCAGCCATGCCTGGAAAAGTGACTAGATCCTCCCTGCAGCTAGGAGTGGGGAGTCTTTCAATAGTCTCCACCAGTTGGTTCTTTGGCCTAACACCATCTTTAGTAAGCCAGTGACCAAGGTACTCAATTTCTGGAAGACTGAACCTACACTTATGCTCCCTCAAAGTAAGACCTCTTTCTTTAAATGTACTCAAAACTTGTTTGATTCTGTCATTATGTTCCTCTTCTGTCTTCCCAAACACTAAGACATCATCTTCATATACTATAACTCCAGAAAGGTCCCCCAAGACATTTTCCATGACCCTTTTGAACACAGAGGCTGCAGAGCTCAAACCAAAAGGCAGCCTCGTGAACTTGAACATCCCAAATGGTGTAATGAAAGAGGTCAGGTTCATAGATGTATCACCTAACTTGATCTAATGGTAAGCCGCCCTGAGATCTAAAGTAGAAAAAACAATAGCTCCCTCAAGTGAAGAGAGCATCTCCGATATATTTGAAAGGGGATACTTATCAGCAATTATACTCTTATTAAGACTCCTGAGGTCTATACAAAGTCTAATTTCACCAGACGCATTCCGAGCAAGAACAATGGGCGCAAACACTCAGTTGCCTCCGTCTCAACAATGATGCCCTCACTTTTCAACTTGTTAAGTTCTGAGAGCATGGCATCTTGTAATGCCAGAGGTATAGTCCTCACCTTACAAGATACTGGTAACGCCCCATCTTTAAGCACAATTTTATGAGTGTATTTGTTAAGACAACCCACTTTGTCAGTAAACACCTCTTTAAACTCATTTCGCAAATTTGTAATCATTAGTTCATCTCCTCCTCCCACCTTGTGAACATCCACCTTAAGAAGAGATTGTTCTCTGTGTATTCCTTCTTAGCTCTTTTCTTCAAGACAATGCAAGGTTCACTACTTGGATCTAATAGGATCTCAAGATCACCTTGGTGTATTCAACTGATGATGCTATCTACTTTACACGAGACATAGATTTTACCTGCAGATAAACAACTTATACTCCAGGTCACCCCAACAATATCCTTGCAATCGGTTGACCACCATAAGCAAGTGGTTTAATATCAAGCTTTAGTAACTGGACTTTTCCTTTAAGTTTTTCTAAATAGAATTTTCTTGGCACTAGAGAAATGTTCACCCCAGAATCAAGCAACATCTTAACTGAAAAACCATTGACTAATACACTGTCGAGGAGACCTTTGTTTCTGTGACCATCAATCTGGAGTATTCCCTCGCCACAATGTACTTCATTATACTCACAACTCCAATCATCACCACCATCAACACCTACTCCGTTCACACATTTAGTTTTTGAAGACGATTTGCAATACTTAGCAAAGTGTCCAATTTTCCCACAACACTTGACAGAAAAGGCAGGACAGGATTTGTTATTAGAGAGGTGTACACCACTTCCGCAATGTAAGCACTTCTTTTTACCCATGTTCTTGTTGCCCACAGATGAGGAGTTATCAGTTATGATAGAAAAACTTCCCACATGCTTAGTAGTGGTGCTAACAATTGTCTGTACCTTCTCAGAACTAGCAGTATAATTATCCTTTTTTAGCACCTCAACACAAGCAAGACAATGCTCACAGTGTTTGGCAACAATAAGTACTTCATCCAAAGTAGGATTATCTTTCTGCCAAATTTCATCCTTGATTTTTTCAATACTACATCCCACCATAAATGGGTCACATATATGTTCTTCTAATAATCCCTCAAACTTGCATATTGCGCCTAACCTTCGTAAGTCTGTGATATAAGATTCAATTGACTCTTGTGTTCTTTGCATGCATCTACCAAAATAGTAGCGCTCTAGAATTGTAGTCACCTTCAGTAAATAATGCTTATCTAGTTTAGTTAAACAAACCTCAAACTCATTTAGGTTAGCTGCTTCACTATCACTTAAGTCTGGTAAATTTTCAAAGAATTTCTGTCCCTCTGATCCCAAACAGTGAAGCAGTAACAATGTTTTCCTTTCAGCACTTAGTGAAACACCACACACACGTGCATAATGCAGGAAAACCTTCTTCCATCTGGCCCACCTCATGGGTGGATCCCCTGGATTTGTAAAAAAAAAACGGTGGCAATCAGACATTTTTCATTTTCTGAATTGAAAAAACAATACATATAAATAAAGTGACTACAAAGTCCACAGTCAGTATTGGTAAACCAATCAAGACGAACAAGTGAGTATGTATGTATCAAATACAGAGATAAAAGTATACAACCATTTGACATAAAAAAAAATGGTAACAGTTCAGTATATAACCAATGAGGTGAATAAACAGCAAAGGAATGCAAATCGCAGAGATGTTAGAGGTCCATCAATAGCAAAATGAGTATATCACCAAGAAGTCAAATGTGCAACCTGGTGTGCACATCACAGAGGAGAAATACATGCATTCATGGTGTGTACATCACTGAAATCTACAGTGACTTGATGGAAAAGGAAATAGTAGTCAAAATAGCATGTCACAATTGCAAACAGCATGAAACTACAGCGTCAAATAAGTTAATTGTGCAATCTGGTGTGCACATCACCGAGGAGAAGTACATGCATTCAGGGTGTGTACATTACCAAAATAAGTTAAATGTGCAATCTGGTGTGCACATCACCGAGGGGAAAAGCGTGCATTTATGGTGTGTACATCACCAAATCCAGTGTCTTTATGAACGAAAAATAGAAGTCACAGTAGCTAGTCACAATTGTAAACAGTAAGACATCGCAGGTCGAATTCAAACATTCTAGTCCAACAAGAATGTTATGTGCAACATTAACCAGCAGAGGGCAGGCTGGTTCTTCTAAACAATCTGAAACTGTAATATTTAATTCCTTAGAAATTACGTGCTGAAAAGTGAACTCCTTTGTGAAAGATTTATGTACCTTCAGTCAGCAGAGGGCAGCTTCCTTGAAACAAAATATTAAAACCAGGAATTCTCTACTTTGTACAAGCCACTTCATACAGGCAACATTCATTATTTGCTGGTAAGGTGTGACCCCCTGACCTGCTTTGGGCCAGGAGTACACTCGGCTCCACATCCTGCCTCCGTGCCCCTGACCCCGCCGTTTGCTGCAAAAGAAGTTTGAGGCCCTCTACCACCCAGAGGCACCCACCTGCGCCTCATCCCTGGTGCCTAGTGGTAGGCGTGTCTAGTATACTGTGTATTTTGTTTCCATAACTCGTATTTCGTTTCTTGTTTTTGTTTTTTCATTTTTCACACTGTTTTTACCGTAAACTGTGCCCATTTTGTGCTCCACTTTCTATTTGCACTCTGTATTTGTGCCCGTTATCTTTTCCGGCTCTTGCCGGTCTCTCTCACCGAGCCGCTGCGTCCCCGCCCCCCTCGTGCCCCCATTGGACACTCCCTCTCACCTCTCGCCTCCCAGCTGCTCCTCCCTCCCACCTCCCCTTCTTAATGGCGGGTGCTGTGCGGTGCCTAATGTGACCCCCTGACCTGCTTTGGGCCAGGAGTACACTCGTCTCCACCAACCTTCCTCTGAGCCCCTGACCCCGCTGTTTGCTGCAAAAGAAGTTCGAGGCCCTCCACCACCCACAGGCATCCGCCTGCGCCTCATCCCTGGTGCCTAGTGGTAGGCGTGTCTAGTATACAGTGCATTTCGTTTCCATAGCTCGTATTTTGTTTCTTGTTTTTGTTTTTTCATTTTTCACACTGTTTTTACCGTAAACTGTGCCCATTTTGTGCTCCGCTCTGTATTTGCTCTCTATATTTGTGCCCATTATCTTTTCCGGCTCTCGCCGGTTTCTCCCACCCAGCCGCTGCGTTCCCTGCGGTCCCACTCCCCCTCACGCCCCCACTGGACACTCCCTCCCACCTCCCAGCTGCTCCTCCCTCCCCTTCTTAATGGCAGCCGCTGCGCGGCCACGCAGCGGGCGCACCAGAGGCAAGCTCGTCTGCACCCGTCCGCATCTGGCCCGCGCCCAGCGCCCATCCCCCTGGTCCACGCTCCTCCACCCTCCCCCCCCCCAAGCGCCACTACTCCTCCACAGAACTCCTTGCTCTCAACCCAGGCCAGCACCCCGCCTGAGACCAGGCCAACCCCAAACACACACACGGACCTTTCACATGCCACTCATGCCATTTCTCCTACACTCACACCAACACCAGCAATCCCAACAAGCACCACAACAACACCAAACCCCCCAATCACCTCAACTGCATCCTCCTTAACACCTGCTGCGTCCACAAGCACGCCATTGAGCTTTGGGACCTGCTCACCATAAACGCTCCTGACATCGCCTTCCTCACTGAAACATGGATGAACTCCTCATCAGAACCCGACATTGCCATAGCCATCCTAGAAGGTTACAAAATCACCCGTAGAAACAGCACCAACAAACCAGAAAGAGGTATCGCCATAATACACAAAAACTCCCATCAACATTTCCACCAACACCACCCTAGACAACGTAGAACACCTACACATTCAAGTACACATCAACGCCAACACCACCCTAAGAGGAACCCTCATCTACAGACCACCAGGAACCCGCCCCCCATTCTGTGACACCATCGCTGATACTATCAGCTCCCACGACCTCACCTCCACAGACTACATACTCCTTGGTGACCTTAGCTTTCACCTGGAAAGTACCCACGACTGCAACTCCACAGCCCTGCTGGACAACCTCGCGAACCTCGGCCTCAAGCAACTAGTCACCTCACCCACCCACTCAGCAGGACACACGCTAGATGCCATTTTCACCTCCAGCAGCCACATCACCTTCACTCACACCACCAACTCCACTGGACTGACCACCGCTTCTCCTTCCTGAAACCCACCACCCACCACACCCTACACCCTACCATAAGTGGAACAAGATCTCCAAAGAACACATGATCTCCAACCTCGCACAAGCTCCACCTCCCATCACCAACGACCCCAACACCGCTGCCCTCAACCTCACACGATGGCTAGAAACCTGCGCAGACTCCCTCGCCCCTTTGAAAACAAACAACAGCACCCGCACCATCAAGACCGCCCCCTGGTTCACCACAGAACTTCAGTCTTCCAAACGAGAATGCTGAAAAATTGAGAAAGCCTGGCGCGTAGAGCCCCTTAATAAGCAACTTCTCCGCCCTCAAAACAGCCATGCGCAAACACCACCAACTCATCCGGACCACCAAACGGTCCTTCTACAAAGAACGCATAGACAACAACACATACAACAGCAAGGAACTTTTTGCCATCATCAAAGAACTCACGAAACCCAAATCCTGCACCACCGACCCTCCACACTCCCAAGACCTCTGCAACTCCCTCTCCAACTACTTCCACCACAAAATCGCAGACATACACAACAGCTTCACATCGTCAGCACCCACCATCACCACCACCGACACAACCAACACCACAACACCCTGCCGCACCAACCTACTGAACACCTGGACCCCCACCAACGACGAAGAAATCGGCAGAACCATGAGCTCCACCCAATCAGGCTCCCCAACAGATCCTTGCCCCCACCACAACTTCAACAAGGCCAGCTAAATTATTGCTCCCCAGCTCCGGGCCGTCATCAACAGCTCCTTCGACTACGCAACCTTCCCAGATATTTGGAAGCACGCCGAAGTCAGCGCTCTTTTCAAACAACCCAAAGCAGACCCTGAAGACCTCACAAACTATTGACCCATTTCTCTTCTCCCCCGATCCCCGCAAAGGTCGTGGAGAAGATAGTCAACATACAACTGCCTCGCTTCCTAGAAGACAACAACATACTCAACGTCTCGCAGTCTGGATTCCGCAAGAACCACAGCACTGAGACCGCCCTCTTCGCCTGCACAGACGACATCAGGACCAGACTTGACAAGGGCGAGACCGTCGCCCTCATCCGCCTAGACCTCTCTGCTGCATTTGACACTGCATGCCACCAAACCCTCAGCGCACGCCTTTTCGACACCAGAATTCGCCACAAAGCCCTGGACTGGCCCACCTCCTTCCTCGCCGAAAGAACCCAAAGAGTCCGCCTTCCTCCTTTCCGGTCTACAGCCACTAAAATCATCTGTGGGGTCCTCCAAGGATCCTCCCTCAGTCCCACCCTCTTCAACATCTACATGGCTCCTCTCGCCAACATCCTCCGCCCCCGCGGCATCACCATAATTTCATACGCTGACAACACCCAGATCACCATCTCCCTCACTAGGAACCCAGCTACCGCCAAGAATAACCTGCACGCCGGACTCCTCGACATCGCCAACTGGATGACAGCAAGCCACCTCAAATTGAACTCAGACAAAACAGAGATCATCATCTTCTGCCCCAACAAGGCAGCATGGAACGACTCTTGGTGGCCCACCACCCTCAGACCACCCCCAACACCCACGCACCCAACCTTGCCATCATACTGGACTCGTCTCTCTCCATGACCCAGCAAATCAACACCATATCATCCTCCTGCTTCAACACCCTTCGCATGCTACGCAAGACTTTCAAATGGATTCCTTTAGAAACAAGAAGAACAGTCACCCACGCCCTCATAAGCAGCAGACTGGACTACGGCAACACCCTCTACGCAGGGACCAAAGCCAAGCTTCAAAGAAAACTCCAGCGAATCCAGAACGCAGCCGCACGTCTCATCCTCAACCTCCCTTGCCACAAACACATGTCCACCCACCTCAGATCCCTACACTGGGACCCATCAACAAAAGGATCATTTTCAAAATCCTTGTCCACGCTCACAAAGCCCTCCACGACACTGGACAGGCCTACCTCAACAAACAAGTCAACTTCCACATACCAACTCGACAGCTCCGCTCCGCCGACCTCGCCCTCGCTACAGTCTCCCGTATCCAATGCACCACCTCCGGTGGCAGATCCTTCTCCCACCTTGCTGCCAAAACCTGGAACTCCCTCCCCACCAACCTACGCAAGACCCTGGACCGCCTAACCTTCAGAAAGCACCTAAAAACATGGCTTTTCGAGCAGTAACCACCCCTTCCAATGCCTTGAGACCCTACCGGGTGAGTACTACACTTAAGAAATGTATTTGATTGATTGACTGATTGAAGGCAACTTTGAAGACAAGTATCTATTAAATGCAGAGAAATCCTAGTGTGTAAGCCTCTTCCCTGCTGACGACAGCACAAGGCAAACACGTGAGGAGAGAATGACGTGATGGGTCTCAGTGGACAAAGAGAGAAGAAGGAGCCCGAGGACAAGTCTCTGACAGTCAAAGTCATGGCATGAGTCAAACCAGTGAAAGCTGAACTGAATTGCGTAAAGAGAAATGAAAGGTTTAGCTAAAAAACACAGTACCTTTCTTTCCCACCAAACTATGTATCCTGAGAGAGGTTTGTGGTATCTAAGCAATGTCGTAGGTGTTCTGGGTTCGCATTCTGATGATGCGATCCAGAACGCTGAGGTTGGAATGTACGGGGAGAAGAGGACCATTGAAGGGAGGAACGGAGTTGGAGGTTGGCATAGGGCTTATATGAGATCTCATTTAGAGAATAAACTCATCTATTATCACGATGCTGTGCTACTTTCCTTTGCTATCCGGATGTCTCACTTCTCAAGTTTAATTTCAGGAACTCATGTTGAGACATTTCTTCACATTCAAAGGAAAGACTGCTGTCATCCTTCTTTAATACATGTGAATAAATTCCTTTGAGATAGCTGTAGTTGACTTCTTTCTCGCTCGTCGCCAGTGTGAAAAAGCAGTGGTCCTCTGTGAGGTTAAATAAATCTTCTTTATTCAGGTAAAACAGTACAACAGAAACTTCTCATTCATGTCAGCAGCAGGGACCATCTGGCACCAACATTACAGTGTTGCTTAGAAACTCTATTATACATTCTAAGTACTCTACAGACTATTACAATACATTGATATGGCTACAACTAGAGGCAGATACCAAACAGAGAAGATGCTACAACAGTCCTGGCTCTCCCTTGGTGGATCCTCTTCCTCCACTAGCTCTAGGCAGGGCCCTGGTCACTGTGTATGTGGAGTGGTGTTCACTTCCTCATCACTGAGGTCTAGGAGGCTTCCGTGCTCTTTTCTTTTATCTCTGGAGCCTCCTCTGTCTCAGAGGCGTGATCCTCTAGCTGGGCTTCATCCCAGGCTGTAAGAGCCTTTATCAGCACTGCCTTCCTGAAATTGGCAGGTGCTTTTAATCTCGTAGCTACACAGGTCCCTAAGCTTGGTGACTTGGAGCGTGGGTAGGTTAGGTAGATCAAGCTACATGGTATCCCTTAGTTTTGGGTCACAAAACCTTTTACAAAAATGAAATTTAAGTCAGGGTAATTTAGAAAAAAATAAAAATGAATCAATTAATACTAGTCCAGATTAAAAATCAAAAGCAATTTTTGCTCTTGGTCAATTTGGATGATTTTTAATTGTCCAACCTAGATACTGAATGGTGTTACTAAACACAAATTCTTGAAGCCACCTCTGCTCTCCAGATGTAGGAAAGTAGGTTGTTAGCAGGTTGGGGTTTTCACCATCAACTAGTAATACCACAATCACTAATAGATCAAGGCAAGTCTCAGTGAATTAATCCTTGCTCAATCTTTGGCAGCTTAGCAAACAAGCAGTCAGGCTTAACTTAGGGGAAAGGTATGTGTAAACCATCTAATACCACCAAAACAGTAAACAAGTAAAAGGCACAATGCAATTAAACTCCCACACCAATTTATAAAATGAGAGAATACTTGTTCTCCTTAAAATGACATCAAAACAACAAAAATCCAATGTAGGGAACCGAAGACATGACTTTTTGAAGAATAAATCACAAATTGTGTATTCTAGCTGCAAAAAGCAGAAAGTGCCACTCAAAGCTATCTGGTTGCAGTGGACTGGGACGAAGTCAAAGTTTTAGGCCAACAGCGATGGAGCGTGAGGTGGATGGGTTGAGATCTAGGTCCAGTTCAAAGGTTCACCTTTGGACGTACGGGCTAAGTATGACATTGGAGGTCCCCCAACGGGGCCGCCAATGCCACGGGGAGGACGCTGCCGTCATGCCAGCTGTGTCCCTTCCCCCATTGTATTACAGTGTTCCCGCCGGCCTGACCGTGGGAACACTAAATTACAATATTCCCGCCGGGCTGACTGGTGGGAACAGTGCTACAATATGGTCTCGGCTCCCTTAAGGCCAATACCGTGGCACACCAGCACTCTCAGAATGCGCACTCCCTGCAAAGCAGACATTGCCCATTCAAACGGTTCTGGACTGTGGTCCCAGGCACTGCCTTTCCGCCAGCCTTTCCATGGCAGGGTGGCCGCCATGTAAAGGCTGGCCGAAAGCTGTGTTGTAATAAGCACCATATTTATGCTCCATACTGGGCTGGCAGGAGGGGGGAAACCTCAGTCAATAGGAGAAGATGTGACTACTTCCTGCAAAGTGTGGCATATTTATTTATCCCAGAATGCATTATTCTCCTAAAACTCTAATTGGAGAAATTCTCTCCTTGGTGTGTATGTCTGTCTAACCCAAACCAGAGGTGTGGCTAACATCTGATTATACTCCCCTTCCAGCCCTTCTCCTAATCTAATTAGGGGGCTCCCATCTGGCTGGGGATCAAGAAAGTAGGGGTTGACCTGGTTCGTATGACATCTTTTTTCCAGCTTATCTTCCTAGCACCGTTCTTTTCCCTGCCTTCCCCAGGAAGCAAATCTCCATCCACCAAATGGCTATATTGTTGACGCCCCACACCTACTCAGGTAGCTTGGCTCAGGATGTAAAAGGCTGGCCAGTCAGAAGAGGCTACTATAGGGCTGCTTCATGTAACTTAAGGATAGTAAGTTGTAAAAATACTTTCCTGTAGTAGTTATAATAAATCATACCTTGGCAAGTTATGGGATTTATTGTAACCATTACTTTGGGACTTTGAATGAAATGTCTAGCTATCTCCAATTAAAAGTTAGACTTTATTAAGTTTAATAAAGCCTTCCCATGTTAGCCTATGGGGGTAGCAGCACTACAATAGGGGAAAACGACTTTGGCTGTTTTTCCTTATGTTCCCTTTTTTGACATCTGTAAAGACGAGGTAGTTGGTTCAGTGTGATGTTTCTGTGTCTTCCATGTAGAACATAAAGTCCCCCTTGGTTGCAGAGTGTGGGATGTAGTCTGCATGAAGTGTTTTTGAAATCCTTTGTTCTTTATCTTTCCAGTGTCTCATTTAACCCTTGTTTTTTTGCGGGCTAGGTCTCTTTTGACCACTTCTCATTCTAGGCCTCTTTCCATATCTCTCTTTAGATGTTTATAATTTAATAGCTTTTTATCTGTCACTTTCTCTTTTATCCCTTTTTTTCTCTGTGTTGCGCCTTAATTCTTTCGACCATTCCATTGATTTATCTCTTGCACTTACTTTCTTTTGAATTAAATTCTCTTGCTTTGCCCCCTTCTTTTGCTTTCTCTCATCCTTTCACTGTCTCCATAGATTTCTCAGAGATTTGCTTTATTTTGATCTTTTTCACTCTTTCTCCTATAGGTCTCTCTACCATCTTTATTTATATGTAGCTCTCTTTTACCCTTTCAGCTTTCTTGGGGACTCTTCTTTTCAGTTCCAATTCCTATGGGATTATTTTTGTTCACTTCTTTTCCTATGACTCTGTTTATATACTCCCCTTTCTCCCTCTCTTTTTACCTATCCTTTCTGTCAATCCAATCTCTTTAATTTTCTTATCATATTTTAACTCCCCATTTGGTCTTCTCATTCCCATCTTTCTGCCCGTCTCTCTTTCATGATATTCTCCCTCAACATCTTTTTAGCATTCTCTGTGTCTCTACTGCTCCATCTCCATCCCTTTCTCTTGTAGTTTCTGCTTTCATCTAAGTGCAAGAACACAAAAATACTTATGATAATGTGTGTTGTGGTTTAGTGATTATGTTACACCTACTTTAGTTTGCATAACCAATGTCACTTTTACTGTCCTCAGGTCGAAAAATATATGTAGGTGGTTGGGTTTGAGGGACTCCTTTGTGCCAATTCGCTCCCGCAGGGGTCAGACTTCTGCAGAGCTCTGATTGGCTGCAAGCAACATTAAGAAAAATGTTTGATGGCAGACATTACAGGTCTCTGGAACTCAGTCCCCTGTCCTGAAGTTTTAAAGTAAAAAAAAAAAAACATAAGGGAGCAGGTTAGGGATACCCTGCCCCCTACGCTCTGTGGAGGGGACCCAGAGGGACCCCTGAGCCCAAAATAAAATAAATCTGCAGTTTGTGTCCTGCAGGACCATGGCAGAAAGAGAAGAAAACAAATTGGGAAGATAAGAACCCCATCTTCTGGGGCCAACTCATACAATAAGTAGAGGGAGCGTACGACCCTCCTCCTCAAGCTTTTGTTGGTCCTTGGGACCGCGTTCCCCAGTGACAGCTCTGTTACTGTGGCCCCGGGAACCCACCACCGGGACAGAGTAGCTCCCCTGACAGCATCAATATGGGCAGGGAAACAAAAGTTTACTCCCACCTGGCAGGAGCTTTTTTAAATCTCTCACCAGGTGGGAGCAAACATGCCTTCCCTGCCTGCAGGCGAGTGGGCAGGGAAGCATGTCTGCTTCCAGCTGGCTGGAAATGTAAACTTGCTCTTCTTGAGTGGGAGCAGACTTTTGTTTCCCTCCCCTTGCTCCTGGGGGCAGGGAAGTAGATATTACTTTTTCCCAGAGGGCATTTACAAAGAAAGCTGCTCCCTCGGTGCAGGAGCAATGCCAGTTCTTGCATTAGGCGGGGAACCGGCTGGGGCCAAGGGCCCCCGAGGCTCCTCCTGTAACCCCAAACTTTAGGTTTGTGGGTGATCTGGGTTGGAGAGGGGTACTGCACGCCCTTGTTCCATTAAATATGGAATTAGGCCCTGAGGGAATGGTGGTCCCTAAGGATTAATAAGGCTCTGGGAAGGGTGCTGAGCAGGCCCCCTCCCCTTTTTTAAGCAATTTGCCTCGGGGGATGGGGTCCCTGGGGCCCAAGAAGACTCAGGGAGTGGGCCACATGGCCATTCCCTCTTCTTTGCTGCATTTTGCCTGAGGGATGGGGTGCCCGGGCCTAATAAGGCTCAGAAAGGGGGCTCCTAATAGAATTCAGCCTTGGAGGATGGGTCCCGGGGCCTAATAAGGCTTGGGTAGCATGGCCACACGCCCCCTCCTCCCATTTTTATGACATTTGGCCCTAGGGATGGAGTCCTCTGGCCACAACAGGCTCGAGGAGAGGAACTGTGTGAATCCCACTCCCTTAATTATGGTAATTGACCCCAGGGGATTAAGGCCCTGGGACCTAATAAGGCTCAGGGAGGGGACCTCATGGCCCACTCCTTTATTATTAGCGGTTAGCTTCGAGGGATGGGGTCCATAGGCCTCTAAGGCTAGGGGAGGGAGGCCACATACGCCCTTCTTTTTTTTCCATAAATCTGTTTGTTATTATTTTTGTTAGTTTACATTTCCCATCTTATCTCGGTTAGTGTTTAATACAGTACAGTATAATGCATTTTTATTATACATATTTGTTGCATATTTTTATTATCACAGTTTCTTATTTGTACGACGTTTGCTACGTTGTATCTTTGCAGTAGTTTTGCTGTTAATCACATCTGCAATTCTTGTATAGGTGATAATATTTTGTTCGGGATACCAAACTGCAGTATTTAATTGAGAAAAGTATGTAGGGCAGTCATTGTGTTTTTCGGATGGATTAACTTTAAAATGAGGAAGAATGAAAGAATAAAGGAACTTGTATAACAATAACTTTAACTTTAGCCGATGTCCATATCTATGTGATTGATTTAAATTTCACTGTTTTCATGCCAGGTTGGGAATTTCTAGTGACGATTCAGTTTGTAGGTGAGGAGGTTGTGGTGTTTCGTGGGAGTCGCTACTTATACTCTTCTCGGTTCTTAATGTCCTAATTTGTTCGGTTACGATGTGTGTTTTATTCTCTTACGTGGTGTGGTCTTCTCGCATGTGATTTTTAAGTTAGCAGGTGTGATTCGGTGTTATGTAGTTGGGTTAGGAGGTCTTCCCAGTCGACAGATATCAGGTGCTGATGTAGCCCTAGGGTTTCTTTGCGTTTAAGTGCTAGGTGCTCTGCTCCCGCCCATACCCTGAGTGAGCGTCTCCAGGCCTGTATCGGTGGGTGGTCTGGGGATTTCCATCTTTGGGTCACCAGCCGTTTCGCGACTATTAGTCCCAGATCTACGAAGCGTGTTTCTGCTCTGTGCTGCTTGCCTCTCGGGAACAGTCCCAGGATGCAAGCCTCCCACGTAAAGGGTATTTGTTGTGTAATGCATGTGGCTAGGTTGTTAGTCACCTCTTTCCAGTAGGTGCCTAGGTTAGGGCAGGACCATATCATGTGCAGCATGTCTACTCCGATCTCACGGCATCTAGGGCAGGCTGCGTCTTGGCGGTTAAAATATTTGTTTACGCGTGCAGGTGTGAGGTAGGCTCTGTTTACTATATAATAGTGGATTAGCTTAAATCGCGAGTTGCGTGGTATGTTAAGGTGGCCTGAGATGGCAGTTCTCCATTTTGTTATCGCAATGGATTCGCCCGAGTCTGTTTCCCATGCCATACGTAATGTGTCGTTTTCAGTGGCAGTTTGGATTCTCAAGGCGTCCGCTAACCAGCTGACCTGATGTTGGCCGCAGCCCACCACTTGCAGGTATTGAATCAGCAGGTGGGTGGGTGGAAGTGTTGTGATGTCTCCCCACCTGGAACTCAAAGATCCCACCAGTGAGCAGTATAGGAGGAATTGGCCGGGCGGAAGCCCCATTTCTTGGAGCTTGGCAAACGGTAATAGTTGGTTGTCTTCATATATGTCACCTAGTGTGTGTAATTCTAGCTCATGCCATGTGCGCAGTTCTGTGTCTGATGTGACCCTAGTGCCCCTTGGTGTGCCCACCAGTGCTAGTGCTGGTGCGAATGGGATCAACGGCTTCGTAAGGCGAAGTGATCTATGATAGCATTTATGTGCTGTTTTAAGGAACATTTGTCGAGGGGTTTGCGGGTGTGTGATCGAGTGGAATAAATGCTGTATTTGTTGGAGCGAGTATGGTCTTGTCTCTGTTGCTGTATCGGTCAGTTGTTTACCAGCCAGCCATCTGGATATCCATTGAAGTTGGGCTGCTAGGTAATAGTGTTCCAGGTTGGGGACCGCGAGCCCACCCTTGTCAGTCGGTAGGTACAATTTTTTAAGGGCTACTCTACAGCGACCATTATTCCATATAAATTCTCTCAGCCCTGTTTCCAGTGTCTTGAAGAAGGCGGGGGAGACATAATGTGGTAGGTTAGAAAAGAAATATAAGAGTCGCAGGAGCACCACCATTTTTAGGAGTGCTATCCTACCCGCCACTGATAGTGGCAGTGTTCTCCAGGAGGTCATTTGGGATTTGACTGAGGATGTTGCTTTTACTAGATTACCCTCGAATATATCTTCTTCGCTATGGTAGATCCTAATGCCCAAGTATCTAAAGGTGTTTGGCTGCCAGATAACTGGGCTTTCGGCTAGGGTGAGTCTTGGGTTTGATAGGCCTGGGTCGAATGGAAAGAGGCTCGACTTAGACCAATTGACCCTAAGTCCTGATAACTGCGCAAATTGCCGCAAGAGTGTGCCAATCCTCTGAGGGATACGCGTGATGTCTCTAAAGTATAGCAGGAGGTCGTCAGCATATAGCGACACTATGTGTAAGCCGTCTCCCAAAGGTATTCTCCAGTTGGATCCCTCTTCGCGTAGGGTGGCCGCTAGAGGCTCCATTGCGAGTGAGAATAGTAACGGTGAAAGGGGGCAACCCTGTCTCGTGCCTCTGCCTACCCGGATTGGTTCTGATATCTCAGGGCCCAGACCCACCCTTATTGTTTGTCTGGTGTATAGTAGTTTAGTTAGGTGGGTAAAAAATGGTCCCATGACGTATTTTTGTAGCACTTTGAACAAATAATGCCATTCCAGAGAATCGAAGGCTTTCTCTAGGTCGAGGACCAGGCAGCCCGCTCGTGGCCAGGTCTGTCTGGCATATTCCATAACCTGGAACAATCTTCTGATATTTTGGGAGGTGTCTCTGGCTGGTACAAATCCCTTCTGGTCAGGATGTATCAGTTCTGGGACGCTTGGTGCCAGTCTTGTCGCTAATATCTTGGCTAGTATTTTATAGTCAGTGTTTAGCATTGCTAGCGGTCTGTATGAGCCCATATCTATTGGATCTCTTCCAGGTTTAGGAAGAGAGACAAGTAATGCCTCCCTTTGTGTTTCCGATAGGTAACCCTTTTGCTCGGCTGTTTCGTATACCCGAAGTAATTTAGGCGTCAGATGTATGGCAAATGCTTTATAGAAGTCTGCTGGTAGCCCATCTGGGCCTGACGTCTTGCCTGGATTGAGATCCTTGATACTGGCTTTGATTTCCTCTAAGTCAAGAGGTGCCTCAAGTGTTTCAATCTGGTCGCTTTTTAGTTTTGGGAGTTTCACTTTGGCAAGGAATTCCACACTGGGGTTTTCTCCAGGGGTTATCCTTGTGGTGTATAGGGTGGTATAGTGTCTAGTGAATTCGGTTTGTATCTCTGCAGGTGTGTATACTATTTCCCCTTTGTGTGAGCGGATTTCCATTATTGGTTTTCTCTCACAGTCCCGTCGTATCAGCCAGGCGAGCAATTTACCTGCCTTATCCGCTGATGCATGCGTTCTCGCGGAGTGTGCGGTGTAGTTTAGGCATCTCAGACGCTCTAATAGTGTCTGGTGATCTGTGTGCGGCGCTGCTAGACTCGTCTTTTCAGTTTGGTTATTAGTGGTTTCATTTTCTGATTGTGGTAAAACCCGCTCTATTTGGGCCAAATCGCGTTCGATGGTTTTACGCATGTTGCATTGGGTTCCTAGGCAGTGCCCTCGGATAAAGACTTTAAATGCATCCCATTCGATTAGTCCCGAGGTGGCCGTGCCTTCATTTTGTTAAAAATATTCTAGAATTGCAGTGCTTAATGATGCTCTGAAATCAGCATCTTCTAGAAGTTCTGGCCTTGTTTCCAGGTGGGGATAGGCGGGCGGGAAGTTCCCCAGCGCAGCCGCGCTGTTAAGGGGTTATGATCCGAGTGTGTGCGCCCCATGTACACCGGGTTCTCTATTACTGGGGCAAGGTTCGTGGTGCAGAATATGTAGTCTAATCGTACGTGTAAGGAATGCGGTGCGGAATAGAAGGAGTAGGTTCTGTCCTCTCTGTGCTTTTGTCTCCATACATCTATTAATTGCCATTGTTGAGTCCAGTTTACCAGGCCTCGTGAGGCAGCCACCACTGGGGAGGTTGGCAGTGGTGGGAAGGAGCGGTCTAGTTCTATGTCTTGCACGCTGTTGAAATCTCCCCCAAGTATCCACGGGAGTGTGCTCCAGTGTGCCAGGTGGCGTGTTAGGGTGTGTAGAAAGGTAGTTTGTTCTGTATTTGGGGCGTATATGGAGCCCAATATGATTGTGCGTCCTGCCAGTTTCACTCTGACGAGTACATATCTACCCTGCGGGTCTATGATTTGTTCTTCCATCTCAAAGGGGATGCCTGCCCTTATCCAGATAAGCGTACCCCCGGCATAAGCAGAGTATCCTGTTGCGTATAATTGCCCTCTCCAGCGCTGGCGTAGTCGAGGAATCTCTTGGTCTATTAGATGTGTCTCTTGTAGGAGTGCTATTTGAACTGTGTGTCTTTTAAGGTAGGAGTAGGTGGCATATCTCCGTTTGGGGGGGTGTATACCTCTTACGTTCCAGGTAATTGTTGTGTATGTAGCCATATGTGAAGTGTTAGGTCTTTTTTTCTCCTCGCCCACCTGTGTTTCCTACGCTGTGCTATTTCGTTAACTCTCCATTCCCAGTTGGAGTTTAAAAAGGTTATGTATGAACATCGGCAAAAACAAAACTCGGTTAATACTATCAGAGCAGTTAAACAACGGGTCACCGCCCAAACAATGCAACAAAGACCAGGACGTGCAGATGCATGTCTATGCATTTCCAGACTCCACTGGTAGGAGTGTAGAGGTAGGCCAAGTATGCCGGGCGATGGTGTAGTCTTTGGCTTTGTAGTCCGGCTAGGACAGATAACTAAGATGATCGGTAGGGGGACAGGAGGGACCCCCAGTATATATGTACATCAGGGAGAAGAACCGATAACAATGCGAAAAAAAGGAAAGGGGGAGGGGGGTGGTTCCGTGACCAAAGCCCGTTACTGTCATCATATGCGCGTTTATAGTTTCTCTTGGGTTGACATGGGCGTCTCTTTGCTGTGTTGGCTGCTTGCACGCCCATCGGAACGCCCTGTGCGCGTGCCTCAGGTTGAGTGTCTTTTATTAGATAGTGTGATTTTACATTACGCAAGAGTTTTCAGAAGATTTCGTCCGCAGTGGCCGGTGTCACAGAGGGTCCCTCGATAGGGCCCAATTCCGATAAACAATCCGGCGTAGGGGGACGGTCGCTGGCTGTTTGTGAGATTTCTGTGTCCGAGCAAGAGTTCAGGGGGGATGTGGCCATTGCTGTCGCAGTATGTATCGCTTCTCTTCTTTCTCGGATTAGTTGTTCCAGGTCTGGGGCACATTTGGTTGGTTCTTTACGGGTTGTATTTCTATTTCGGTCCCGTTTGTTTCGGCCGCGCCTGACCTGGGGTGCTTGTTCGGTTCGTTCCAGCGTGTCACCTGTTGACAGTCCTGTCGATTCGAGCCATTCCGATGTTGCCTCAGGGGTGGAGAAAAAGTGCGTTTTGTCCTTAGCTACTACACGAAGTATGGCTGGGAATAGTAGTGAGTAGTTTAGGCCCAGTGATCTCAGCTTACGTTTCACAGGGAGATAAGAGGCCCGATCCCTCTGCACTGTTAGGGTGTAGTCTGGGAACAATAGTATTTGCATGCCGTCTATTTTGAGTGGCGCTGCGCTTACTGTTCGTAGTATAATGTCTCTGTCCGCGTAGTGGAGGAGGCGTATTATAAATGGGCGCGGAGCGCTCCCCGGTGGTCTGGCACGGGTCGGGACCCGGTGAGCGCGCTCTACAGAAAAAAAGTGGGTGAGTGTTCCATCTGGTACCAACTCTCGCAGCCAGGTCTCCGAATAGGACATCGGATCTCGCCCTTCCGTGCCCTCTGGTAGATTTACCACTCGTATATTGTTCCTTCTGGACCGGCCCTCCGTGTCCTCTGCTCGCCGCTCCAGTTCTGTCACTCTGGCTCGTATGTCTTCCATTCCTGTTTTCAGCTGGGTGGTCGCAGGCGTTAGTTCCTGTATTGTGGTTTCGATCTCCTTGGTTCTGTCTGACAATTTGCGATGGTCCGCGTGTAGGAGAGTGAGATCACTTGCTACTCTGTCTATCTTGGCTTCCAGGGACGTGCGAGCACGCTCCAGGGAGTCTCCGATGCGTTCCACCGCAGCCAGCACTGCATCAAATTTTTTGTTATCTTGAGTGGTGAGGTCTTGTACTTTTCCAGATCCAGCTCCAGAGCGGAGCCGTCCAGCTCCGGCCATGGTTTAGTTTGTTGGGGGATTAGTTTAGTTTCTGGCCGCCCCCCCCCACGCTCAGACCGCTAACGTGCACACTATATGTTGCGGATTAATGTTCATTGGCAAGTTGTTGAGGGGGTATGCTGTGCGTTGTTAGTTTCCGGCTGTTTGGTGACGGGTTTCCGTATTATTAGACTTTTCTGGGTCTTTGGCGTGGATTCACGTTTTTAGGTAGGCCTGCGAGAGATTACTGTTGGGGAAGACGTCTCAGTAGTGTTTCGTTTGTCTTTCGAGTGTAGTGGGTTGCGTGGCTTCAGTGCTGTAACTTCCTCGCTGGAGTCTTGTGCTTGATTCAAGGGACCAGGGCCAGTATTGACTTGGAAGGGAGGTCCATGCAGCCCCCTCCCCTTTATTTTAAAGAGTGACCCTGGGGGATTGGCTCCCCTGGGCCTAACTAGGTTCAAGGAGTGGGGTATATGTGTCTTCTAGTTCCCTTTGAATGAAAAAACATCCCTGGGGAATGGTGTCTCCAGGGCATAGCGAGGGTCAGGGAGGGAGGGCCACATGACCCCCTCCCCTTTAATTATAAAAAAGGCCTTGGGGGATGGGGTCACCAGGGCCTAAAGGTACTCGGGCTGATGGGGCACACTGCTCCCTCCCCTTTTTTGTAAATTGTGGTCCAGGTCTGGGCTCCCCGGGGCCTGTGATGGGTTGGGAGCGGGGCACTGCAGCCCCCTACCCTTTAAAAAAAAAGTCATTGTGGATGGGGTCCACAGGGCCAAGTCCTGTGGCCATCACTCCCTGCTAAGCATGGCTGAAAGCCGTGTGCAGCGTGGGATTGGCCAGCCCCCGCCATGCAAGAACAAAGGCCCTGCGCAGTGTCAGGGTGGCTGCCTGCTGGGGGAGCGGGTCGTATGACCCCCTGTTCCCAACCCATTATTGGCCCCAGGACCCCATGTCTAAAAACATTTATATTAGGGTGAGGTGCACGGCCCCAGGGACCCCATCCCCCATGGCCATATACCAATTATATGGGAGTGGCTTTGTGGCCCCCCTCCCTGAACCCTAAGAGGGCCCAGGGACCCCACGCCCGAGGCCAAACATATTTATATTAGGGGAGAATGGAGCATGCTCCCCTTCCCTGAGCCCAAAATGGGCTCCAGGAGCCCTGTCACCTGGGGTCAAAATTTCACTACAGAGTGAAGGGTATGTGGATCCTTCCCTGAGTCTTAAGGAGCAACAGGAGCCCCATCCCCTGGGGCCCAAAATAATTATTTTAGGGTAGTGGGGTACATGCCCCACTCCCTGAGCCCAAATGGGCTCTGGGGACCCCATGCCCGAGGTTAAAGAATAATAACAGGGGAGAGGGGCACATGGTCCCCCTCCTTCAGCTTTAAGAGGCCCCTGGATCCCATCCCCCAGGGTCAAAAAATGTTATTTTTTGGAGGCAGCGTGTGGACCCCTCCCTGAGCACAAATGGGCCCTGGTCCCCATTCCCCAGGGCCAACCACTACTAATATGGGAGGGGGCACCTGGCACCCCTCCCTGAGCCTTAAGAGAACCCTGGGACCTCATCACCTGTGGTCAAACTAATAATAAAGAAGGGAGTATGTGGAAGCCACCTAATATGGCGGGCGCGAGCTAGAAGAGCTCTGCGTCGCAGCCGGCGAAAAGAACATCTAGGTGGGGGCGTGGGAGGAATGCGGCCCCCTGCGCTGATCGCCTGAGCTCGGGAGAGGTATCGGAGCTCCCTGGGCCGCTCTCCCGGTTGACCAGATCCCTGGAAGCTCCCGCGGCGGTGCGGGCCACGCCGTGGACCGGAGCAGTGAGAAGGAGAGCGCGAAGGAAGAGAAGCGGCGGGAGCCGCATACAGAGATCGAACTGCGGCTGGTCTCCCCGCCGTGCACGCCTCAACACAAACGGTGAGAGGAGCATCCCCCCCCCCCTTCTAGCACAAAATAGAGGACAACGGGGCGCCCAGCCGAGGCAGTAACTTGACTGAGAGCGATACTCGGGGCCCCCCCTCTTCTCCATGTGCTCTGGTGCGGTCGGCCCCTGGGGACACAAACGGGGCCCTGAATGAAACGACGGACCGGTGGGGGGGAACGAAGGGCCCTACTGCAAGGGCATGCAGAGGCTGGGAGGCCCCCCCTGGACACCAACCTTATATAGGGGGAGGGGCGGACGGCGAGAGGAGGAGGGAGAAAAAACAAAAGGAAAACGAACACAGGCCCATTAAGAGAGCTATTGCATACCACGCCAAGAGACACCCCTTTGCAGCCGGACTCAGAAAGCCGAACCTGGTAGCCACCCACTGAAAGGCCCAAACGTGTGCATAGAAGTTGACCTGAGACGACGCGAGGTCCCCTCTGTGGCGGAAATTCAAGAGGAGGTGTTAATCAACAGGGTTGCACGTGCTGTCGTGGGGACACGGTCTCAATACCCCGACAAGCGGGCCCTCATCCCCCAGGGCCGGCATCATTAAAGGTGGATGCCCTGGTGCCCACCTAGGGCACCCACCATATACTTGATGTGGGACGAAGGAGGAGCCCCAAGGCCCCTGCAGCCACAGCAAGCTCCATGTATGCATTGGGATCTGGCATTGCTCCCACCCAAAGGGAGCAGCTACTTATGCTGCTCCTTCAGGGTACGTGCAATATTTTGATGTGTTTCCATCCCCGCCAGCTGGGAGCAGACTTTGGGCCTCATTACCAACCTGGCGGTCACAAGACTGCCAGGTTCACGGATGGCGGTTGGACCACCACCAATGCAGCGGTCTGAGCACCATATTTCAGCCCTGGCAGGCGGGCCACCAAGGGACCACCAGCTCTGCCCCCTAATCCGCCAGGACAGCGCGACAAGCAGCGCTGCCCTGGGGATCGGCCAGAGGTTTCATGGCGGGACCACCACCATGACAATGCTGGCAGAGAACGAGTGCAGGGGCCCCCTCCACTGCCCATGCACTTGGCATGGGCAGTGCAGGGACCCCCATGGCCAGCACCCTTGCAATGTTCCCTGTCTGCTTTGCAGACAGGGAACATTGTAAGGGTGCTGGTGCACCCTGCACTCTACAGCATTTCCACTGGCTTGTTTACGGGCCAGAGACAATGCTGTAGGCTAGTTCCCATTAGGCCAGCGAGCGGAAACCTGACCGCCCGTTGACCTAGCGGGAAACTCTTAATGGGTCCAGCGGGGAGGTAGCCAGTGTGACAGCAACCTCCCCGTCGGAAGTGAGGTGGACAGTGAAAACTGTCTGACGAACTCCTAATCAGGCCCTTTGTGTTTGTGTCCACATGGTGGTGATTTTTAAAATGTTCCCACCAAGTGGGCTCTCTGGGACACAGCATGTGAGCAAGTCATGAGGGATGGGGTCCCCAGGGCCATTAATGGCTCGGGGAGGGGGGCTCTGTGGCTCCCTCCCCTAAAAAACATATTGAGCCCCTGGGTATGGGGTGGCTTGGGGAGGGGGGCATGTGCCCTCCTCCCCCTAAAAAGCAACATCAGACCCCAAGGAATGAGGTCCCTGGGGCTGCACGCCCTCTCCGCCTTACTAATATGTCAGGCCCTGGGAGATGGACCCTGGGCTGAAAGTGGCCGAATGATGGGGGCCACATGTCTCCCAAAAATATATATCTGGCCCCGGGGGATGGGGCCCCTGGGGCCGAAACAAGCCTAGTGAGGAGGGCCATGTGCGCCCCCTCCTTAAAAAAATAAAACATTTTGTTTCCCTCAGGCTCTGGCACACCCCTGGGGGGTTTAGAAAATAAGTGAGGGAGACTACACTTCTTTTTTTTCATACAAAGTGTGCTGCAGATTTGCAGATCCTCAATGAATTCTTGGGAAAACTGGAAAAAAAAACATTGTTGAGCCCACCACCAGGCCTGGGGGGTCAGGGCATCTGTACCCTGCCCCCTTATGTCTTGTTTTGCATTTTGTATAGTACTGAGCATGAGTTCCAAGTCCTAAGATGACTGCCACCACTTCCTGGTTGAGGTGATGGCAGGAAATCAGATCTCACTTTGAGATCTGTCAGCTCCGTGGATCCTTCGCAGCGTGAAATATATGAATTGTTTCAACCTTAGTTTCTCCAGAACTACTGAACAGATTTACACCAAAACATAAAATGCACTCTTTCTGGATCAAGATCTAGCTTCCTGCCAAATATGTTGCAAATCTGTTCAGCGTTTTAGGCTGTCGAGGTGTCTAAAGTTCCTATGGAAGGATGGGGAAAACATTTTGGGACCCCCCCTCCTTTTTCACGGTCACTGCTTAATGAATCACCCCAAAACTTCCCATGCAAAAACTGGTCAAAAAGTAGGAATTTTTTGTAAACTTTTGTGGTGATTTGGCAAACAGGGCCAAAGTTATTAGCAACGCAATTTATTTTCCTTTGGAAACATGATCCTAACTGTAACTACCTTTGGCAACTGCTACTCGGTAATATTACCCAGTGCTGGTCGCCATTAGGTAGTTACAGTTAGGATTGCTTTTCCAAAGACACAGCGTTTTTTGGTTTGCTAGTAACTTGTGCACTGTTTGACAAACCTTGACAATACTCCAAAAAAAAAAAGCAAATTCACTTCAGCTCATTCCTGGAAAGTTTTACTATGATCCTTCAACTGGGGGCTGAGAAAAAAGGGGGGTCCCAAAAGCAAATTTCCACAGAGGTCGGCAGAGTGCGCTGCCTGTGGTTTGGTGTAAATTCATTCAGTAGTTTTTCCAAAATAAAGGTATAAAAATATTTGTATATGTGGACTGTTAGGTCCGCAAGGATCTCGTGAGAGTTTAGCGGGAGCACCAATTCCAAAACAGAGCTTTCTGATTGACCCAAGGAGCTTTTTTCCCTTGGGCCATTTCACTCCTGTGGGAGTCAGACTGCCACGGAAGCGAGCGCTCTGTTTGGTTGCCAGCAACATGAGAAACATCCAAAGAGGGGAGCTCTTACTAAAGGTATTGACAGTGGGATCTGTGCTACGCATAACATTACCTCAAGTACCCTTGTGCATTTGGATCACTGACATAACATCATGGTAATCAATATCATTGACAAAAATATTGTGTCAAAAATATAATTTACCACAATATCATGCTTCTATACTTGTAATGGTAAGAACAAAAATATCAGAAAAAAGTATTGCTGACACTAATATCGTCCAAAAACAGACAAAAATATTATTTTTGTCACATAAATTGATTTAAAAGTAATTATTATTATAATGTAAATTAAATATATTCCACTAATATTTAACACTATGGCCCTCATTACGAGTGTGGTGGTCTTAAGACCGTTACACTCACGGTGGTGGTCAGACTGCCACATTACAACCGTGGTGGAGGCGCCACGGTCCGACCATCGGCACCACCAGGTTACCACCAGTCGACAGCCTGGCGGTCTCTGCAGTCGTACTTCACCAGGGAAATCGCTGCAAGCAGTGCTGCCCTCCAGATTATGAGTCCCCTTTCCGCCAGCCTTTGCATGCAAAAGGCTGGCGGAAAGCGGGTGTCAGGGCCCCATGGGGGCCCCTGCACTGCCCATGCACTTGGGCAGTGCAGGGGCCCCCATGGACAGCCCTGTCACGATTTTCACTGCCCGAATTACGGGCAGTAAAAAGCGCAATGGGTGCTGTTGCACCAGACGCACCGCAACATTGTCAATGTTGTGGTGAGTTTCCCTCTGGGCCGGCAGGAAACCCGTAATAGGGCCCCTGGAGGGACAGCCGCAGAGCTGTAATGAGCCCCTATATATATAAATATATACCTCTATAAACATACAGACATACATATATTTGTTTGTGTAGATATATATATATATATATACATATATATATATATATATATATATATATATATATGTATAGCAAATCATGCATATAAATATTTATTTCACACTATATGATTTTTTATATTAAGTTCTTTTACTATGAATATGTATATATATAATGTAACTAATACAAATGTTTATTTTACATTATACTTATTTTCTTTATTTTAAATGTATTAATATGAAAATACATGTGTATATTCATTTTAATATGTTTAAAATATTAATAAAATTAACATGTAAAATACATGTTTTATTAAATGTTACTATATATATGTAGATATATATATATATAACATACTTACACACATACATAAACATTCAGACACAATAACACCATGAAAAAAATGTAATCAATTGAATAAGAAAAAATATATTAATTAATGAAGACTTCACACAATAAACAAAATATCAAAAAGTGAAAAATCCAAATGACACTTTTACAAAAAATACTATAAACATTAAAATAAATATAAAATATAAACAAATAAAAAATGAATGCTATAAAATTTATTTCACCAGTATTTTGAAAACTACTGGAGTCTAAGAATATTAAATATACTATATTAATTGAAGTTTATGCAACAGCAGAGAAAGCGTTGGACTTTGGAGGTGTTAGATTTACTCTTCCTACTCCAGTCACCACTGTAATAGGAAAAGCATTGGACTTTGGATGGGTTAAATTTACTATTCCCAGTCCAGTCTAAGCAACAGTAGGAAAAGCGTTAGACATTGAAGGGATGAAATTTACTACTCCTCCTCCAGTCCACACAACAGTAGGGAAAGCATTAGATTTTGGAGGAGTAAAATTTACTATTCCCACTCTAGTCAGTGCAACAGTAGAGGAAAGTGTTGGGCTTTGGAGGGGTAATTTTTTCTATTCCCATGCTAGTCTCCTCAACAGTAGGGAGAGTGTTGAATTTAGGAGGTGAAATTTACAATTCCCACTCCAAACAGCGCAACAGAAGGAAAAGTGCTGAACTGCGAAGAGATTAATTTTCATAGTACTACTGCAGTCTAAACAAGAGTAGGGAAAATACTTCACTTTAAACACATTACGTTTATGAGTAACCCCATGAATTTAGAAAAAATGTTAAACTAATAAAAATAAAACAATTAACGTAAAACAAATATGTATGTATTAAAAAAACTAAAAGCAATGTATCAATTTACATAACTACTATTTCATTAAAAAATATATATTAATTAATAAATGATTGTTATTCAATTATTAAGTAACCCAACCTGTTCCCCTATAAACCTAGCAGCCCATACCTAACATATAGCTAAAAAATAACTATTCTATAACTTAAATATTTTAAATAAATTTAATAATTAGTTTACAATTAATAATTAATTGGTAACTAACTATCCCACCCGAGAACCCTACAAACCTAGTATCCTGAAACCAAAATAAAATGAAAATAATTAGGTAGTCTCGGTTTACATATTTAAACTTCAATTACATTATTCATTTACAAATAATAATTAATAGTTAATTATTACTTAATCAACTTCCCACCCTACAAACCAACAAATGTGGCATCCCACAACTAAAACAAATTAGTATTCCATATTTTACATAAATAAACATCTTTTAAATAATTAAGAATTATTATTTAATCACAATTAATTATTACTTAATTAACTCCCCACCCTACACACCTACATACCTAGCTGCTTACATGTAAAATATAAGTAAAACAAAATGGTATTCAATAAATTATATAATTAAAAAACAATTAAATAATTATTAATTAATTGTTAATTATTACTTAATTATCTTCCCACCCTATTCCACTACACATTTAATAGCCTGCCAACAACATACAGCAAAGATTATTACATAAATTACATAATAAATATAAATCATATAAACACATGTTATCAAATAATTCTTAATTATTACCTAATTAACTTCCCACCCTATCCCCCTACAAACCCTACCTGATACAACAATATAAATTGCTATTAAAAATGAATAAAAAACTGTAAATCATTTCAAATTTCAATCCATGTTTTAAAAACACTAACATTTCTATAAATAATAGTAGCATATAAATTAATATCTCAACTAAAACACATTAAAATATTAAAAAACATTTGTAACCACTATATTAATGAAAATGGTATTCACACCTTCATTATTATTTACAACAGTATTCTTGTCAATGATATTTGTGCATCATGATAGTTGTGTGTCATGATATTTAAATTCTGCTGTTTCTGTCTCTCATTATTTTTAAAATTTATATTTTGTCCAAACACAGAATACTAGGGCAAAGTTAACTGATTAGTGATCTCCCAAGTCAAGTGGGGTCTACATGTTTCAGCCAGATTAGCCCAATGCAGGCCTTATGTCTTTCCTTAGGACCTACAGATATCAGATCCTTATTTTCCTATGTGTGAGGATAATTTCATGCACTAGATGTATGAAAAAAACACTAGTTGTGGTAAAACAAAATCATGTCACGATGTGTGAGACAATTACACACATTCATGTAAGTCACAAACGTACACACTCTTAAGGTTAATTGGCCCTTGTGATGCCTGTGAATAGAGAGAGAAGCACATTAAGAATATGAAGAAAGGGTAACATTCTCCTTCCCTGGATACATTGTCCTAGAACTGACGGCCATGTCACCAATAGTGATCACTGCAATAACACCAGTAGTGAGAATTGTGTGATCTCACTCAAGCAGGCATAAAAACTTGCATAATTCTCAGGCTTTTTGGTGTAAACCATAGAGGCTTAACTATCCCTTCTAGCTGTGTAGTATCCATGATGGGTTTGTGTACCCCAGACCCATGCAATTCAATATAGATATCAATGGTGTATAACTGGCAGTGGAACATACCTCAGAAAGGGGCATCCCAAGACCCCCTATGGAAGCTAAAGTCGGGCAGACCCTGTAGTCACACAATGCAAATGGGACGAAGTAACCTTGAAAAAATATAATTCATTATGGATAGCGATATATATGCCCAAAAACTCTGCATGCATCGCAGCTTACTTTATCAAGTGAACCATCCCAGGCATTGCACCAACTTGCTCCTCTAATGTCTGCATAGTACAGAAGCCGAGAACTTGCGTGACCAAATTGATCAACCGGCAAAGGTGCATTGTAACTCCACCTCTTTCATGTGCAGCCATACTATGATGTGCCATCTTACCTCACATGCCTGTGGGGTGAATAGCGGATCTATCTACCTCACTGTATGTAGAAAAAGATCCAAAAACAGTCCTATGTTACCCATTGACAGACAGCATGGTCAAATGTATGTAGTGTGGTCAAATTATTACTGCCAATGCTGCGTGTGTGAAAGAGTGAATGTATAGTCTGCAAAGGACCTATGTTTTGTCATAAGTGTGGTAAGCAGAGGATATGTAGTATGTGCAATGGTGGCAAACAACAAATTGTATGCACCTTGTCTAGATAAACTAGCAGGAATTTTTCTTTTCCGTTAGTTTCGTGATAATCCACATTTGAGTGGAGCACATGTCAAAGAGACAAGATATTCCTCTTTAAAAATACCAGCTGTGGTAATGCAATGGGTCTTGCGTTTGCTCGAGTTACAGCTGTTAAAGTGGTAAATTTCTAACTTGACTTTTCTTGCCACAAATTGAAAATGAAAAGTAAAACAGTTGACATAAGCAAGCAGATTTAAAGTGCCATGGTCACCATGAGCGCGAAGGAGAGACACAAGAGAAAAAAGAAGTTTGCTTGCTGTCAAAAGTATTGTCAAACATGCAATTATCCATGTTACAGGGTTGATGGCCAAGGCGGTAACAAAACTGCCCCAAGGAGGGACAAACGCAAAGAATTTACCAATGATAACAAAGGATTTTTGAAAGGCAACCCCATGAACAAGTGATAGTGATGGGCGTGCTGTGGATGTGGTCAAAAGCCCATGGATAGATTGCAACAGGTCAGAGCACTTTCACGTTCAAACTAAAATATTGTAAGTTCCTACAAAAGTGCAGTTTGTGAATACCGAAAAGTAGTAAACAAACTCAAATGTGTAAGTAACCTTTGTGAATCTTAGTAGCAACTCCTCAGTTCTAGTTGATTGAGACCTGTGTACAAAAAAATATTATGATGTTTTGCTTTTCCTAAAGTATGAGTAGCAATTGTCTTTAAAAATACAATAAGATTAGGATTATGTTTTAGCAATCGTCTGCTGGAGTAGATTTTAATAATATTTTGAATGTGCAGGGACAGCTTTATATGTGCAGGGATAACTTTACTTAATTTTCTCTTTTGTTGCTGTATGCTTTTTACCTCTTGCTCCTCCTTTATTGCCTTGCCTGGGGTGCTTTGTCTTCTATCCCTCTTTACATTTGTTGGTTTCCTCTTTGTTATATTGAAGTATGTATATTTTAATTATTATAAAGGATATAAACTCGACTTATTTGTGTTTTTTGCCTATTTATTGTATTTAAATATCTGAAGTATTTCTGTACGTTATATGTTCGTGCTTTCACTTTTTGTTATTATTATGGTTCGATACCGTGACCCAATTTTTAAAACAAAAAAATACATAAAATCATATTAAAAGATCTTTTAGCATGACTACAGGTCTATGTGAGTCAGGTTTGGGTAAAAAAAAGAAGATTATGGTGAGATTAAAGTTTAGCAGAACTTTTGTAATTACAGAGTCTTATTAAAAATAACTATATGCTAATGCCACACATGCTTTAGACCTTGTTTCCAATTTGAGCTGCAAATCCTGTCACAGAATCTTGCACGTAGCCTCATTAGTATAGACTTTAGAGCAAGGTTCATAATTCTGATGAGACATTCCTAAGGATGTGGGCACTCCTAACAAATTTCATGTGTGTTCGCACCCTCCTCGGTACACCCCAGCACCTTGTCGCACTGAGTCACCATGGTTAGGTCGCCTCCTATCACAGCCCGAAACCTCTCACTCATTTAGTGATGATTAGATCGTTTTTGGAAGCATTTATACGTAGATAGTTTCAAAAACCAAGCTGAATTGCATCACTGCACGGTCAGTTATGACTGTATCAAAGAGGGCCAGACATAGGGCTGATTCCCTGGTACCCCCTTCCGTTCTGATTTTACCAGCACGCCGTCACCTGTTGGCCACAAAGGCTCCTTTTGTGACAATGTTTCAGTTCGTTTACGTGTCACACAGATGACGTGCGTCTCGCTCCATAGTCTGAATCAGATGGCAGTTTCTGCGCATGTTGGCCCATCAGGGCACAGGCAGTACGGCATGAACTTTAATCCACTGAAAACATTAGCGCTGCTGTTAGTTGGACAGAGCCTTCCGACGGAAGTTAAAAGTGCAAAGATCCATCTACTACAGGCAGATGATTATAAATGCCGCAAACCTTCCCAAAGTCAGCAGGGAAAACAGAAAAGCCACCACTCGCAATTTTTATGCTAACCCGAGCTGTGAGCATTCCACTATCCGGGCAGCGTAAACCATTGACGTCTTGTCCGCATAAAGAAGCTGACAAGTACACACGTGTAACAACGTGCAAAGCTTCACATTCTCCTGCTCTTCCACAGCTGCAATGCAGCTGTGTAATTCAGTGCTAGACAGAGCTCCCTTGTAAGTGTGCTGTTCTACTGCTCGGATAATGGAATCCTGTAATAGGACAGCTGGTAGCGCATGAAACAACTACAGTGCACAAGGGGCACTAGTGTACAGTGAAATAACACTGTGCCAGGCAGACTTCCCAAACGTAACATTTCTGGTATTCAAGCGTCACTGCAATGCACCTGTAAAACTCGGTGCCAGGCACAGTCCCTTTACAAGCTGCTGTTCTAGTGTTCATATAATGGAATCCTGCTATAGGACAGCTAGTGGTGCATAAAGCAATTGCAGTGCCCAAGGGGCACTGGTGTACAGTGAAATAACACTGTGCCAGGCAGACTTCCTACACTTAGGATTTCCAGTGTTCAAGCGTCACTACACTGCACCTGTGTAACTCGGTGCCAGTAGCTACTGCTCTAGTGCACAGATAATGGAATCTTGTAATAGGACAGCTAGTAGTGCACTTAGGAATTCCAGTATTCAAGCGTCAGTGCAATGCACCTGTGTAATTGGTGCCAGACACAGTTCATTTAGAAGCTGCTGTTCTAGTGCTCAAATAATACAATCCTGTAATAGGACAGCTAATAGCACACTTAGGCCCATATTTATACTTTTTTAGTGCCGCATTTGCGCTGCTTTTTGATTGAAAAATCGGCGCAAACTTACAAAATACAACTGTATTTTGTAAGTTTGCGCCGCTTTTGCATCAAAAAAGGACGCAAATGCGACTCTATAAAAGTATAAATATGGGCCTTAGGATTTCCAGAATTCAAGTATCACTCCAATGCACCCGTGTGACTCGGTGCTAGTCACAGCTCCTTTAAGAAGCTGCTGCTCTAGTGCTGAGACTTACTCCCTACTAATGTAATTCTATGCCAAGCATCCATTGTCTCATACCTTTCCAGTGCCCAAGGGGTATTGAAAGGCACCAAACTAACACTGTGCCAGACAGACTGGGGTTGTTCTAATGTGTAAGGTTCACTGCAACAAACCCGAGTAACTCTGTGCCAGGCACAGCTACTTTAGAAGCGCGTCATTCTCTTGCTCAGCAAGTGTAACCCTGTAATTAAACAGCTGGTACAGCATAAGGCAATTCCAGCGCCTAAGAGACACACCAACAAGCTCCAGGACATCTACGACAGCTTCCTGTCACCTGGCACCAGAACCTGCAACACCCCCACCCCCCCAGGAACCTGGCCAGACCATCCACGACTGGTCCACGCTCACCACAGAGGAAACAGTCAACATCATGATAGGCACCCACTCCAGAGCCCCCTCGGACCCCTGCCCGCACCACATATACATCAAAGTCACCGCATCTATCGCCCTGAAGCTTTGTAACACAATCAACTGCTCCATTAGCATGGGCACTTTCCCTGAGGACTGGAAACATGCTGAAATATGCCCTTTCTTGAAGAAACCTTTGGCTGTCCCATCAGAACGAAAGAATGTCCGGCCCATCTCGCTGCTACCCTACCCCGCCAAAGTACTAGAGAAACCAATCAATGCACACCTACGGAATTTCATCGAGGCCAACAGCTCCCTGGACAGCTCCCAGTCCAGCTTTCCCAGCAATCACAGCACGGAGACAGCACTCCTGGCAGCCATTGATGACACCTGATTACTCCTAGACCACAGCCACACCGCACCACTCATACTCGACCTTTCACTAGCTTTCGACACGGTCTCCCACAGCACTCTGCGCAGTAGACTCCACGACATAAGAATCAGCGGAAGAGCCCTGGAATGGATCCACTCCTTCCTCTCCGGGAGGACACAGAGGGTCAATCTCCTGATCTACGCATATAGACCCACAGGAGTCAGCAGTGGAGTCTCCCCATGGATCCTCACTGAGTCCCACACTGTTCAAAGTATACATGGCCCCTCTTGTTGCCATTGTCAGAAGCCATGGTATGAACATCGTGTCATATGCTGATGATACACAACTCATCATTTCCCTCACCGAAGACCCGGACACGGCCAAAAGAAACTTTCACACATGAATGGAAGCCGTCGCCACTTGGATGAGAGAAAGCTGCCTCAAGCTCAACTCCGACAAGTCGGAGCTCATCATCTTCGGAAATGCCACCTCAGCTTTGGATGACTCCTGGTGGCCCACATCCCTCAGCACCCCCCCTGCAGCGACCAAGCACGCCCGCAACTTAAGAATCATCCTCGACTCCTCCCAATCCTTGACCCACCAGGTAAACTCTGTCACCTCCTCCTGCTGGTACACACTCCGCAAACTCTGGAAGATCTTCATATGGATCCCAGCAGATTGTCCCAGGACAGTCACCCACACCTTAGTCACAAGCAAGCTCAACTACGGCAGCGCCCTCTACGCCAGCACCTCAACTAGGAACATAAAAAAAATTAAACTCATCCAGAACGCCGCCATCAGACTCATTCTGGGCCTCCCTCGCCGAGAACACATCTCCCATCACCTCCACTGGCTCCACTGGCTACCGGTCAAGAAGCAAATCACCTTCAAGCTTCTCACCCACCCGTACAAGGCCGTACACAACGCAGGACCAGCCTACCTGAACCACTTCGTCTCCTACCGCACTCCTGCCAGATCCCTCCACTCCACCACCATCCCTTGCATCCGCAAAATCACCGCTGGAGGACGATCTTTCACCTACACTGCAGCAAAGAGCTGGAACAACCTCCCCCTGCACCTCAGACAAAGCCCGTCTTCCGGAAGAACCTCAAGACCTGGCTCTTTGGATGAGGCCCCTCCCCCCCAGCACCTTGAGACCTTCACGGGTGAGTAGCCGTGCTTTACAAATACTGATTGATTGACTGGAACTGTGCACCCGAGTAACGGTGTCAGGCAAATCATGGTCCTGATTTGCCCCCATGTATCTCTGGTAGAAGAATATCACTACCATACAATATATTCCTGTGCTCCATGAATACAGCAAAGCCAGTACCCGTGGACTGCAGCCAGAAGTACCCATATGCCCACCTGCTTGCTTTTGTGTCAGACGTTCCCCACTCCCCATACTGCTCCAGGGGCACTGCTCACGCTATGTGCCCCTGTACCCATGGAAACATACACCAGGCACAATTCTCATGCGCTGCTCAACCTGCACTGCTGGTACTGTGTGCCCATGCACCAATCAGCGCATGCACCTGGCAGAGTTCTCCTATCCTCATAGTGGTCCATGGACACTGCTAATCAGGCCTTTAAGAGAGGCAGGCCCCTCTAGATCTCAGTCCGAACAAAAACGGATCTTAAAAAGGGTCACTATTGGGCCCTATCTTCGTGTCCCTGGTTTGATAAGAAAAAAACACTGATTGACTAATTAACAATTACTTTAAAAACCGTTAAGATAATTAATGTCAAAGATGTAGTTCTTCATTCCATTTCACATTTTACTTAAATGTGCACACCTTAGGAGTGTTGCCTTTTCAGCATGTTGTGTTTCTATAATTGCTTAGTAAAGTGCAAGTATTGAACTAAGAAAGTGCTTCACAGGTAGCCCGCAGGTATATTTGCACTCTACTAAGCATTTGATACAAATGTCGACTTTTGTCTTTACCCTGGCAGAGACCATACGTATGCTGCTCAGAGGTATGTTTGTCCTGAGAGCTCTATAAAATAACACAAGGGCCGAAACATCGACTGTTGGAGTGGGACTGTCTGAATGTATAAATTATGTTGGACACAGTAATCGATGATTATATCTCAGGCTGGCTGTTCTATACTAATGTACATTTTCAGAAATCTCTTTGTTGAATTGGATCACTGTAAATAATTAACTTCACTGCACTTTTTGAGCACTGTGCCGTTTGCAATTCACTTGATTTTGAGGACATGCATATGGGTGTTTGAGAATAAAACTGAGCAATATTAGTGGCTGGCGTAAAGATATGATTTGGAGTGTTTTTGTATCATTAAAAAGAGCCACACTGAACCACTGTTGTTTCTTTGTACATGATACCCTGGTTCAGAGTGGGCACGTGGGGTTGGTCCTGTGAGTAGGTAAATACCCAGAATAGCAGAGGCCGCTAAAGTCTGAATCCTCGCTCTCTGTTATAATGGACAATATTGATGACCAGAAGACTCCAAGCTTGGGGTGTGACTAATGGATATGTAATACAGTGTCCAGGTCTCCGCACATCTCCAGCAAGCACTTGGGTGTGTTCTGCCTATAGCACAGCCTGAAGGGAGTCTCGTGCCACCTGCTGCCAAATTTTCTGACCACAGAAGGATATTAGACTCAGGTGGTCATTACGAGTCTGGCAGTCTATGGACCGCCATGGTGGAGGTGGTGGTCACACCACCACAGGCCCGGCGGAGCGGACCACCATATTATGAGCACAGGGATAGAACCAATAGAACACAGCCAAGTCACCACCTAAACCGCCACCGCGGATGGACCTCCTCGGCAGGCGGCAGGCAAATTCAGGCCGATGGTGAGGCTGTGTCCTACGACCCTATTACGAGGCTGCACACCACCAGGAATTCCGGGGCGGTTGCACCGCCACGAAAAGCCTGGCGGAAACTATTCACTCAAAAGGGAACACTCACCTTCAGGAACAAAGGCACGTCTGCAGGTGCCATGGCACGCGAATTGCAAGTCTTTCCAATGCTCCTGCTGGCCATTGAACTCCAGGACCAGCGACAAAGACACCAACCTTAAGTACACCCGCCTAGCACACAATGGAGGGAAGGATATTAGTACACAAACGGCATGACAAGCCACGGCCCCACACACACACACGCAAACAAACACCTGTACCTACACACACACACATATACACACACGCCAAATTGCATATTTATCACACATACATGTGGAAGGAAAGCCAGGACAAGGTTGTTACCATCTACACCAATGGTGCAGTGCTGTATATATAAATATAAAAACATAAAAAAGCGACATAGGAAACCATGTGCAATGGGGACCAAGGCCCCGTCCATTATGTCCATTGTGCCATATGCACACTGGGCACAGAATGAAGGCCCAACTTGATTCCTGACTGCAAACTGCGGGCCTCCACTGGGCAGGGGCATCTATGGGGCATGCAGGCACCTCAGGGGAGGTATGGGAGTGGAGGTAGAGGAAGTGGTTGAGAGGTGTGTATGTGGAGGTGATTTGGATGCAGGTGTGTGCTTGGATGCCATGTGTGTTCTGTGTGACTGTTGGGTGGGTGACTGTGGGCATTTAGATGTAGTGGGGGGAGATGCAGGGAGATGGCAGGGGGATGTGTGAGTGAATGTTGTGGTGGTGTCTGCAGGAAGGGTGGGTGTGCTGCATGTGGGGGTGTTGACAGTCATGCTGAGTGCACATGAGTTGTATGGGGTGAATGTATGTGGGTCTGATGTTGTGGTAACAGTGGCAGTGAGGGGAAATGTGTCAGGACCTGGGACTGATAAGGTGGTGACTTCAGGTTTGACTGGTGTAGTGCCTGTGAGGGGTGGTGGTGGTGGGGAAGTCGGTGTAGGGAGTGGATGTTGTCATGTCTGCATCTGAATGTTGTGTGTGGCATGGCATGGCAGTGGTGGCATTTATGGTGCTTATGTCTATCCTTGCATAGAGTGTCTGTTGATGTGGATGCATGTGGGTCAGAAAATGTGCCTTGGATGGGTGAAGGGGAGAGGGATGCGGGATTGGGAACAGGTAGCTGGAGGGGGGACGGAAGAAACAGGGAGACTGGCTGCCATCAATGAGGAGGTCAGAGCCTGAAACGATCTCTGCAGGTCAGCCAGGGCACCGTGAATGCCTTCCAGGAACACATTGGACTGCTGCATCTGCGATGCCAGTCCCTGGATGGCATTTACAATGGTTGACTATCCCACAGAGATGGACCTCAGGAGATCAAAAGCCTCCTCACTGAGTGCAGCAGGGCTGACTGGGGTGAGGGCAGAGGTGTCTGCAGCGAAGGAGATTGCCACCTCCTGGGTGAGCATCACGGGCAACTGAGTCGGGATCTAAAGGAACGGCGGTGCTGGAAAGGGGGGTGGTGGACAAGGATGGCACTGGAGTGGTGCTAGATGGGTCCACCACCACCAAAGAGCCGCCATCAGAGGAGGAATCTGAAGATGGTGTTGTTGATCTTGTCTTCTTCGTGGCACTCCACTCGCCCTCCTCGGTCTCCTCGGCTCTGTTGGATTCAGCCTCCTGCGTCCCATGGGCTGCAGCTTCCCAAATCGCCGTTGCCCCTTCTCCTTTGCCAAATGATGCTGACGCACACAAAGAAAGAGGAGGAGAGGGAGGGAAGGCGGGCGGGAGAGAGAGACATGGTGCAATGGGTCAATGCCAGCACAACAGTCACACTGTTACAACATCATCATCTGCTGCCATGCCACACCATGCTCTTACCTATACATGATACAACGGTGGGAGACTATGGGGCAAACTACAGCTATGCTGATCTGTACTGCTGATGGTGGTACAATTTTACCCCATGTACTTGTGAGTCACACTAGTCACACACGCCCAGTACATGCCAACTCCACATGGCCATTTAGGAAAACAAATCCTGTACTCCTGTATCAACTGAATCCTGCATGGGTAGGTAGCATGCCTACTAAGCCAGTGACAACTAGAACACTGACATCTTGCCCCACTCTGCCACATTACACATACAGTACAAGGCAGCAGAATGAGAACTCACTCATCTGTCCTGGCACAGTTGTCAGAAAACACAGAGGACAATGCCCTGACACCTCAGATGTATTGATGACGTAGGCAGGAGCTGGGTACCAAAACTTGATGGACGGTGACCACACAAATCACACATTGGAAGTACTTGCCCTCACTGACTGCATTGTATGGGCACACATCTGTGATACCAACCCTGGCAGGATGACTGAGACCCATAGTGGACAGGCATCTATCTAGTACCTTTGCTACAGCTTCCCACAAGTCCACAACCCAAAAGCACCTAGGCAACACTTTAACGAGGTGAGAGTGTGTACTTACACCCTTGTGGCTGCCCTCAAGCGCCCATCCACCTCAGGGTAGGCCACTGCCAAAATGCGGACCATTAGGAGGGACAGGGTCCGATGGACACCCCACCCTCGTTGGGAGGACATCCCCAGCTGGGCCTCTGCAGTCTTCTGCGCCCAGCGTCTTAGGTCTTCCCACTTCTTTCTGCAGTGGGTGGTCCACTGAGCATGGACTCCCCGGGTCCGCACTTGCTTGCCGGTGGCCTGCCAAATCCCCTTCTTCTGATGGGCGCTGACCTGCATGGGTGACACAGACAGAAGGAGACAGTCATGTAGAGTGGCGTCACAGGGACAGCAGTGGACAGCACACATCTCAAGGCCACACTCAAATGTCTACACGCCACTAGCGGACAGACTCCTCACCCATCTCCGGCGAAGACGGCGATCACCATTGGCTCCGGTCTCTCATAGACAACCATGTAATCCAATGAGGAGTTGCATGGCGGTTGAGACCGCCTACTGTCATGACGTCTAATGCCAGCGGTATGAGGTCACTTCATCTGTCCTGTTCATGCAGGACAGGCAGCTGCCATTTTACGTGTATGTTGTGAATAGGGGCTGAATGTTAGCTGCGTAACGTTTTGAGGGATGTACTCCTTGCCCTGTTAAGACATCTGCCCTGCTACATCAGGTTCCTCCAACGTGCTGATTTCACCACTATCAAAGGTGCCATCTACGATTTTGCACATGTCCCTCATGTGATAGTGGCCATAGACGGCACACACACATTGCCTTGGTGCCACCCAGAAGAAATGAACAAGTGCTCAGGAACCGTAAATATTTCTATGCTATCAATGTGCAGGTGGTTTGTCTCACTGCCCCAAGTATCTGCCAAGTTCCCTGGTTCTGTGCATGACTCCTACATTCTGTATAACAGCAACATCCCACACATGATGGCACCACTACAGAGGGACCGGGCCTGGCTCTTCGGTATGAATTCAATAGTATGTGGGCCCCTGTACACTCAACTCTCTTCACACCCTGCCCGATCTCCCTCCCGGTCTTGACATGGTTTCTACCTCTGACTCTGGCTATCCCAACCTTCCCTGGCTACTGACTCCTGTGAGACATCTGACTACAGATGCTGAAAACTGTTTCAATGAGGCCCACGGTAGGACAAGGCATGTGGTTGAAAGAACCTTTGGCCTACTGAAGGCCAGATTCCGGTGTCTACACATCTCTGGAGGTGCCCTACTATATAAACCACAGAAAGTGTGCTAGATCGTGGTTGCTTGCTTTATGCTACACAATCTGGCCCTGGTACGTCACATCCCATTGCTGGATGCAGAGGAGGTGGCAGCTGGACCAGTGGCTGAGGAAGGGGACATGGGGAGTGAAGTGGATGTAGATGATGAGAATGCAGCTGACTCCAGAGCAGAGGTGATACGTCAATACTTCCACTGAGATACAGGTATGTGTCAGATGTATGTTATGTGCCCTGTACTCATGGCTGCCTTGTGACATTGATCCTTCTGGTGCCTGTTAGCACCCGTGGAATTGTGTTCAGTTCTGCATCTGGGTGGATTTGTGGGGGGTCACATTTCACCATCAGTGGTGTTGTTACTGTGCACATTTCACTTCAGTCATCTCCCGACTGTAGTGTTGCTTCACATGAGACATGTTTGTGCTTTTCCATTCTACCCTGTACTGCCACTTCAACAGCAATATGTATACAACACAGTGTGGTGTCAACAGTATTGGTACCTTTTTTCAATCCTATAGTAAATGTTGTTCCTGTCTTGTTCTACTTGCAGGGCATTTGTGTGGTGCACTCTAGTTGTGTGGTGCACTCTAGTTCCTGCATCACCTGTTGTCCCCCTTGACACGTGTCCAGCCTCTGCCTGCTCTACTATCATCCATGCTGCATTTTGCTCCCCCTTCTGCCACTTACACAAACTTTGGCAGGACAATGGGGTGACAGTTGAACATGTAATGCCGCAGTAAATAGTACTTCTTACAATACAGCACATAGACAGTAGCTGTGCTCAATAGTGTTGCTTTGTGACTGACACATGTAAGGGGGATTGGTGGGGTCATGATGGATGCACTGATCAGTGTAGTCTGGCCAGCTGTGTGTAGTCCGGGTCCAGTATAGGGGGCCATGGGAGAACAGAGAGATGACAGTGGACGGTCAACAGGGTGTATCAGTAGCACACAAGGGAGAATGTTTAGGAGAGAGTCACTTCCTGGTGGTGGTATTGGGCTTGGCATCAGAACCTGCAGGATGTTCAGTTGGACGTCATCGCTTGTGTGGAGGTCCCTCGGCTGCAGGGGAGGGGTGTTGGTGGTCTGTAGATTCTCAGGCAGGGCCTCCATTCCACTAGCTGCCGCAGTAGTGGAGGGCTCTGTTGGGATGTGGCTAGTGGAAGGGGTTTGCTGGGGGAGGAGGACTCACGCAGGATGCTGGTCAGTTCCTTGACCACCCCTGTAATGGTGGCCATGGTGGCATTGAGGGCCTGCCACTGCTGCATGGCCTCCTGATGGTGTTCCCCCTGCAGCCTCTGGTTCTCCTGCACAGTCGTAAATACCTGGTCCATCGTGTCCTGGTTTTGGTGGTATGCACCCAGGACTTGGGAGAGGGCTGTCTGGGCAGTCTGTTGTTGTGCCTGTCCCATCCCTTGGACCACAGGTCCCCTCTCACTACCCCTAGTCACCTGTGCCCCTGGAACAGTGTGCCCAATCCCATCAGCATCTGGACCTTCATGGTCTTGAGTGTGTGGCGTTGACTCTGGCCCCTTTACTGTGGGGCACACTTCTGATTGATCCGTCCCTGGGGCACTGGATTAGGGAGGAAAAGCTGGCAGAGGTGTGGCTGCCACATGGGAGGGGGAGTCCGGTGTGTCCATGGTGGGGCTGCTGGGTATGGACTGACCAGTTGTCCCTGGTGGACCAGGCAAGTCGTCAGTCTCCGGACATCCACTGTGACCTTCATCTTGGGTGGGCTGTCTGACACTGGCATCCGGTGGCAGTGGCAGAGGGACCTGAGGATGGTAAGAGAGTGAGTTCAATTTTGTAGATGTATAAGGAAGTGAGTTCAATTTTGTAGATGTCTTTGTTGGCCACATTGTGTGTTGCATGGTGTAGTCTGACTTGCTTCCCAGTGATGGCAATGATAGCTGCGGTGATGCAGAAATCGTTTGGGGGTTGTGGATTGTGCAGTTGTTTCCATATGCCATTGAGGGTTGTGGATAGTGGATTGCATTGCTGTCATTACCATGTGTTGGGACGCAGTTGAGGCTGCCAGTTAGTGTGGCATGTGGTTTGATTTTTCATACAGGTGTTCCACTGTGAAGTGGGACTGTGTTCCTATGATGTTTAGGGAGTGTTGCATTGTGGAACTTGTGGTGCTTGACATTGTGCTTGGTATCCGTGCAATGGGGGTGACTGTGTGGGGATGATGGCAGTGGGATTATGTGGCATGCAGGGGAGGGCTGGGGGATGCAGAGGTGTGGGATTTGATGGATTGGGGAGTGATGGGTGGTGGAGACGCATGCTGGGCAGGAGTGGCTGATGCCTAGGGGGTGTTGTTGACTCACCAGAGGCGATCCCTCAGATTATTCCAGTCAGGCCCTCAGGATGCATGATGTCTCTGACCTTCTCCTCCCGGGATGTTAACTCAAGGGGCAGAGGTGGGAGCCCATGCCAGTTTTGTTCAGGGCGATCTGGTGCCTGAACGCCATGGAATGCACCTTCCACCAGAGGTCGTGCCACCTGTTCCTTATGTCCTCGCTTGTGCATGGATGTGTGCCCACTGAGTTGACCCTGTCAACGATCCTCTGCCATAACTCAGTTTTCCTTGCCATCGATCCTTGCTGGACCTGGGCTCTGAAAAGGTGTGGCTTCACCCTGACAATTTCATCTAGCATGACCCTCAACTCATTATCAGTGAAACATGGGTGCTTTTGACGTGCCATTTTGGTGGGGTGGGAGTGTTTGGTTGTGGGTGCAGGTGGGTTGTGGTGCTGGTATGTGAGTGTAATGTGTGCCTTGTGCAAAATGTGCAGTTGTGTGGTGTGTGCTGAATGTGCAGTGTGAATATGCCTGTGGTTTATGGGATCTGTGTAAATGGGTCGTCGCTATGTATGCTGTTCTTAGGTTTTGCAAGAGTGTGGGTATGTGTGGGGGCTGTTTTATAGTGCAGTAAGCAGGTGTGTGTGGTTTGTGTATGTGTCTCAGGTGTGGGGTGGATTGTCCAATGTGGTGTTGCATACTATTGGTGGTACCTTTTGGAACTGCGGCGGTGCGCACCTCCAATCATGTTCCGCCATGCATGAACCGATGGGCAGGGAACTGACACATGATGGGGTGGACGGAATGGTGTAGGTGTGGTGGGGCTGGTCGGAAAGTCATTCTTTCACCACTGGTCGGCCTGGCGGTGTTGTATATCTGGCTGTTTTTAGGCGGTTTTCACTTTGTGACTCGTAATATGGCAGTCACTGTAACGCTGGCACTGACAGTATGGTGGCGGTATTCTGCACAGCCGTCTTGCATGGATACCGCCAAAGCCGTAATGAGGGCCTCAGTCTGCCTGGCCAAGGTTTGAGCATTCAGCTCACTGAGCCATCCATCTTGCCGTTTTTTTTATTTAAATCAACCTAGCGTATCTCCCACAACAACGTGCAAGTTGCACCTGCTGACACTCCTTAAGCAAGTGGGAATCTCCACAGATGGAAGACAAAAGCATGCTTGTGCCCGACAGCTCCTCGAAATCCCACTTCAGTGTGGTCTGGGATAGCCCATTCGGGCAGTATGCACAGTCTGTCATCAGAGGAGGGGGCCTAACATGAGCTTCATAGCCTCAAGTCCAACAGGAACTTTTTCCCTCACCTGTCGCCATCAGACAGCGAATGACATCCCAGCTAGTACAACCTGGAAGAGAAAGGAACGCCGGCTGCAGCTATCTTCCAGGTGCCATCAGCAAAAACCTGTTTGCGTGGGAAGCCTCCTGTCAGCTCTTGTCAGAGCTGCATTACAAACCCCTCAGAGCAGGCTGAGTGGTCTGCAGCACTCAACCAGGCAGTGCACAGGCCTCGTGCTAGCAGAACTGGAAGGGCGTGAAAGTTTTGTGTGGTAGTGAGGTGCTGGCGGAAGATTCTGGAACTGCCCTTTGCCACACTTGCCATCTACTGAACTGAGAATCAGGGAAGCACCCTTCCCAAGAAGAGTTGTGTTTATCACTGAAAACTTGTTGGTAAAGTAGTGAAATACCACTCACAGAAACACGAAAGAAGACTGCAGTGGTGTAGGACACAGTGCCACATCTATCGTCAGAAATCTGTTTGGATCTCCTACACAGAGCATGGCACACTGGTGGCCCTTCGGCAGACGGCCCATCATTTTTAAGAAAACTCAGAGCATGGGAGCCTTTCACTTTATAAGAGAGACTGACATATCCAAACAATACAGTGGGTCTCACGTTTGCTTGAGTTAAGGCTATTAGCGTTGTGAACTCCTAACCGGACTTTTCTTGCCACATTACCTGTAAATGAAAAGTAATACAATTTCACATAAGGGAGAAGATTTAAAGCACCACACATGAGCGTGAAGGTGAATAATCAGAACAAAAAGACCAATCCGGTTTCGCCTTTACATAGTAATAAAAAAATTAGTGCAATCGCACTGTGTAAACCTTGAATTCACGAAGGAGCTCTAGGATAAACAATAGAATTAAACTGGTAGTCATGAAAAGCGCTCCATTACTGCCCAGCGAGATTGCACTGCCTACGAAATAAAGGGACAAAGTAGTTTAGAAACCATGTGGAAAACATGGAGTCTCGTATGTTTTCAGTAGTTGGCTGGTGCGCTCGAGGAGGGCTAAGCACAGGAAAAGGAATGACGTATGCATGCCCTTCACTAATGAAAGCAAGGGAATTTTAAAAGGCAGGCCGACGAACCAACAAAAGTGATGTGCGTGACATGGGCATGGTAAAAGCCCAGAGAGAGATTACAACAGGGACAGAGCACTTGCGCGCTCCACCCTAAAAAGGGGAGATCAACCTATTCTAGGCCAGTCACTGTTGAGGGTCATATGGACATGACTGTCAGGGTGGGAGGGTGGGAGGGGCTGGGGTTTTGATGGGAGGAATTTAATGGACAATTACTGTAAGCCTGAGCTACTATGTTGTTAGCTGATTGTTATGAGGCCCTCCCACTTTAAAAGCAAATGGGTTATCTAATTTTTTTTAATGCCAGCCATAGAATCTCGTCATTTCATCCCCTTTTATGTGTTTGAAGGCAGTAGATCCAACATCTATCTTTTTAGATAAGAATACCTTTCGCCTTCTCTGTTGGGTTTCCCAGTTGTTCTAGAATGACCCGAATCAGGACCTTTACCGTGTGAGAATCTTTGTGATCTTCTTGAATCATATATTACTTTGCTGTTCACCTATCCTGATCTGGATCTCTTTGCAAGTCATGTGGATGTATTTCATGTTGACCGGGCAGGTGATCATATATTTCACATGTGATGATTTCTCGCTTGTATGTCTCTTCAAACTCATGGTTTCTCTAGACCCACATCAATGATGTTAATTGGAGTTGTTAGGTGACATACATTGCAAGAACCACATGGGGAGTGTGCCGTAATTGATGGGAGACCCCACAATTGTGGTAGTTTCTCTGATAAGAGTGGGTGGTCTGGTACGGGTGAACCTAGGTTTCTAAAAATATGGTTTTCCTGTATTGAGCAAGTGCCTGCTTTTGTTGGTAGTCTTCTTGATGTAGGAAGGGACTATATTATATTTGGTGACACGGTTTAGAGTGGTTTTATCCTCAGCCTTCCTTGGGGATTCTAGGAGTGTTTTGATTCCTGTCTCTCTTCAGACTTCTTGATATTGCTGACTCTTTGTAGCCACTGATTTCTAATTTTTGATAACTCTGCTGATTGATCCTTGAAACCCTGCATACTGATACAGCTAATAGGAACTGGTTATAAGGTACATTTTCATATAATTGTAGATTGTTCTTATCTGTGGGTTTTCCCTAGGTATTAGTTTTTAACCCCTCCCCCACCCTGTTCTGGAATGATGTTTATATTGAGGGAAGAAAGAGCCACTATACTAACTGTATGTTTGAATTTGAGATGTTTGTCACAGGTATTCAGTGAGGACAGAAAATTATGGACTGTATCCTCACTCCTTCCCCGATAATCTCATGCACTCCAGCACAAAATGTTGTGTGGTGTTATGGTGCTGGTATCTTGGTATAGGATCTCGTCAATCATGTCCAGAGGGGTGTCTTGAGGATGCTGGTGCACAAGCTCTCAATGTCTAGACCTACCAGAAGATTGTGTGAAGGGTCAAAAGATACATCATGTAGTACAAGGTATTTTTGTATCCTTTAGAAAAATTGGTGTCCGTTGTACAATTCATCAAAAGAAAAAAAAATCACTGGACTATTTAGGAGTTCCAGAATAGAACCTTTAGCCAAAACTATCAGGTGTTCTAGTGGAGGGATCCAGTTCTTGTGCATCTTTGGAAGGATATAGCAGTAAGGTGTGACTGGGTCCTTGTTTCTAGGGAACGCAACTTCTCTTTTTGGGATCTAATTCCCAATCTCTACCTCCTCAACCATGTTGTCATCAGACTGAAAAATATATTTCAATTATATTTTCTCCCCATCCAGGAACCACCTTTAATAACATCATAAAATGAAGGCAAGCAAACCTAATAAAAAACCAAACAGACAGAAATAAAAAGCAGCGTAATCTTAAATGTAAGATCAAAGACACTATTTGCATCAGTAAGAAAAGTGCATTTCACTAGGGATAACAGAAATACAAATAGTCTGCTGATCATCAGTCTCCTATAAAAATAAGTCTATGTGTTTCTTAATGTTAAAAATATGCAGTTTTAGTGCAGACAGATTATTTTTTTACTCTAAGGGCCTGATTTAGAGTTTGGCTGATGGGTTATTCCATAACAAACGTGATGGATATCCTGTCTGACCTATTACAATGTCCATAGGACATAATGGAATTGTAATATGGCGGATGGGATATCCGTCACATTTGTGACAGAGTAAACGCATCTGCCAAGCTCTAATTTAGGCCCTAGGGGCATCCTAATGACTTTGGTGGTCGGACCACTGGAAAGCCATTGTGGTGGTCCTTTGAACGGTGGCCGGCCAGAGACCGCCAGATTACGAGTTCCCCATGGGGATGGTGTGACTGGTGTGGGGAGGCAGCATATTGGAGCTACTTTTGGCCATGCTTCCCTACCTGTCCACATGACGGGTGGACTGTGCTCACGCACAATGTCATGCATGGGACACAGAGTGCCCCTGAACCCCAAATCTTTGGAGGGGCCAACATGGGCCCCCGCCTCACCCTCCATGGGGCCGTACCCCCGGAGCCATTCATTTTGGGCCCCTTGCCTGCCTGACTGCCAAAGGTTCCATGGTGGTGGGATCGCCATTAAAAGCTTGGCAGTCCTGCTGCACTGACTATGTCGGTGCTGGCGGTCTGCCGGAGGTCTTCTGGCGGTCCGACCGCCAAACTCATAATCTGGCAGTCCAGCTGCCAAAGTTGCGGCTGCACCCGGACTGCCACTGCTACCATGGCGGTCCACAGACCGCCAAACTCGTAATAAGGCCCTAAGGGCGTCATTATGAGTTTGGCAGTCAGAAATATCTGACCCCCAAACTCCTGACGAAAAGACCACCACGGTGCTGGCGGTCTCCACATTGGCCCCATTACAAATTTCCCACTGGGCTGGCAGACGGGGACCAAGGTTCGCGCCCATCAGCCAGGTGAGAAAGGTGGGGCACCATTGTTCCCAGCTCATAATTGGGCCAGCGGCAATGCTGCCACATGCAGGGTGTACCAGCACCTTTGAAATGTGCACTGTCTGCTGTGCATTTCAAGGGTGCTGGCCACTCCTGTAGCCCCCTGCACTTGTTCTCCCCCAGTCTTTTCATGGAGGTCAGATCACCATGAAAAGGCTGGCGGAGAACAAGGTTGTAATCAGGAGCACAACGCTGACTTCAGCACCGCCCTGGCTGATCACAACCAAGACCACGTCATCCCTTCGAGATCAGAGATCCTTGCGGAGATGGCAGTCGCCTGCCGGTTGGACCGCCAGGGTCATAATAAGGTAGCTGAACTGCTACAGCTGCGGCAGTCCGATCGCCACCGTGAGTCTGGTGGTCTTGGGATTAGCAGACTCGTAATCATTCCCAAAGTGTCTTATCTGGAGTATCTGAAATGTTTAAAAAACTTGGGTTACTCTTACGCCTGTGTTGAAAGTTAATTGCTATTGGATACCTTCATGACATTGAATGGCACCAATACGTTCTAATGGGCATTTTCAAATTTGTCTCATGGAATCACCAACATACAGTGGCTCACGCGGGCAAATAAGAACATAACCTAAATATATGGTTCTGCCATTGACAAAACGTACATAAAATGTATTGCCATTAGAATGCAGAATCATCAAGGTGTTTTGTTAGACCTGATTGCAAACATGTCGGCCTCATGTTTGTAAAAACCTTTATAGTGTAGCTAAGATTTCCTATGGCAATCTGATTCACATTTAACTCCTGGTTACAGTGTCTCACAAATTTTCAGGACATCAATATTTCACAGTAGCATTTTTTATAAAAGCGTTGATGCATAATATCATCAACCAGGAAACACTAATGTTTTTGAACAATTGACCTCCCTTTGTATGCGTTATTAATGCAAAATTAATTAGAAGTCTCAATTGCGTATTTCCTGGTGTTTATCTTGTTTACTTTGTAGTGTACCCCTCACAGTATCCATGACCGAGTGATCACTTCATTGTGAGCTATAACCAAATTCATGTTTTTATACCCCCTGCTCAAAAATGTGTTACTCATATCATTCGCTACATGCTTGTATTCTTTGTCAGATATACAGTTCCGTGTAGCTCGTAAAAATTCAGCATCTGGTATAATAGTTATCATGTGTTTAGGATGATACCTTTAAGCATGAAAAGTAGAATTAGTCGCAATCTCTCCTCGATAAAATGACACGTGCCGTTATTTATGGTATCGATCCTTAAGTCTAAATAAAAGTACCACTTTCCGACCATATGTATGTGTAATAATCAGTTAATACTGACCACGTGTTTCACAGTCCCTTTGATTGATTCCCCAGTGCGTCCTTAATAATATGTTACTGAAGGTCAAATGATGCTATTTTCATGTTGACACCCTTGCTAAGGATATCTGATCTCTTAAAGTTCTTTAATTAGGTAGGAAACAAAATATCAGTAAGAGCAGGGGCAGTGTCCCTCCAGAATGATTTTGGCCATAATAATCGTCTGGATTCATGGTACAATCAGGTCTGGCCATACATCATTAATAGTGAGAAGGCTCTGAGGAACGGATCATCTCTCATCCCTCTATTTTGCTTGGTCCTCTAGACATCTTGACTTATTTTTGATCATCTCTCTCACTACATGCCCTATACACTCTCTTCATATCTACGAGCTCTGGGAGGCAGAAGGTACCTGCAAAAAAACTGATTGGCATCTCAAAATGGCTCCAAATACATATACCTCCAGGGAATCATAATTGTCAAATGCAGTTAGTATTCACCTTCCCTCCCTTGGCAGGCTTGCCTCGCAAAGGCAACATAAATGCCTTTTGTTGCCTTTCCTCCAGACTAGAGTGAATAGGACTATGTGAAAATCCAACGGCATGTGGGGCATTAAACAAATCTTCCCACCAATTGTTCACGTCACTTTCTATGAGTTTTCACTGCAAGATGATCTTGGCCAGGAATGGCTGAAATATTTGAATGCAAAGATGAAATCTTTCATTGAAGCAAAGTCCCAAATCTCTATAATCACTGGGTCTCCAAGCCTGGGCCTTTAAGCAAAACTCAAGACTGGCCAAGATTTTTGTGAAAGTTACAGACTTGGGGCAATCCGTAGTGCCTACTTCCTTCTGCATCAAGACCGGTTGTTGAACGTCCCTTCAGCCTTGCATCTACCTACTGAATGACCTGCATGCTGCCTGCACCAAGAAGTCACCAACAGCGGGCTGCCTATGCCAGAGAGACAATCTTCCTGTCCAAACCTGCTATAGCAGCATTGTTCAAGTCACTAATGAGCCCCACAAAGAAGGAAAGAAGGGCGATGATAGTCATCCTAATAAGTATGACAGCACACTCACTCCATCTTAATACAGCCTTAATCCACAACCCAGCAGGAAATGGCAGTCCAACCTAGTGGATGACCTCCACTGCTGTCATTCAGGGAACAGTCAGAAGAATGCCTGCTCCCCTCCAAATGACTTTTTGCAAATATCCTAATACCACATTCCCTGCATTCCAGACAGACAAATACAAATGTCATTCAAAGATGCCTGTGGCCTCCTCCCAAATATTGGCCCACTGACGAACATCATTAAAGTCACTGACAATGGGCACACAGGATAACTCACTGTTTCCTATGGGCTAAAGGCTGCAGCTTTATCCCTCCTGTGTGGGGTCAGAACATTGTAACTGTTAGGGACGATACCTGTTATTTTTGTTATCAGTCTCCTTTTATATGTACAATAATTCTGTTATGAATGCAAAGGGACAGTACCCTTAAAAAGGGAATAACCGGTGGGACATTCCTATTCACTGACTAGTGATAACTGTGTTATATTTTTAATGGAGCTTAGGCCTTTAAACTTGGCCACTGCTATCATGCATAAGACCTTGGAGCTATGGAGTCTAACCTTGGCGTTTATAATATTAGCATAAAGCTAGTTTGGATTACATGCAGAGCCACCTGTGAGACTTCTTGGTGCTGGCAATTGACTAAACCAGTCTGGGGAACAGACTGATGTTACGTAAGTCTATAGCACTCACTCCTTTTACCTCCTTTTGGATAAAATACTTAGGGGCATATTTATACTCCATTTGCGCCAAATTTGTGTCATTTGTTTTTACGCAAATTCGGCACAAAACTAACTGCATATTTATATTTTGATGTTAGACACGTTTAACGTCAAAATATTGGAGTTTGCACAATTTTTTTGATGTGTGAACCTACCTTACATTAATGAGATGCAAGGTAGGAGTTCCAATCTAAAAAAATGGTGCTAACCCCATAGCCCCATTTTTATCCCCCATGCTAAAATGATGCACATATGGAAGGAGAGGCCAAATATTGGTGCAAAGCTTGCTTTGGACCATTATTTAACGCCTGGGTCAGACCAGGTATTAGGGGACCTGTGGACCCATTTCTATGATTAAATAATATGCAGTGGGTCCAAAGGTGCAATCCTCAAGCCCCAAGAACACCCCCCACCCACACCGGACGCACACCGGAGGATGGGGGACCCCATCCCAAGTAAGTAGGGTAAGTTTAGGTAAGTCTTTTTTTTTTATTAAAGTGCTATTGGGGGCCCAACTTGGGGCCCCCTGCAGGGCACAGGGTGCAATGGCCATGCCCAGGGGACACTGCCCCCCTGTGCTGGCCACTGGGGTGGAGGCATGACTCCTGTCTTTTTTAAGACAGGAGTCATGTGGTATGAATGGTTTTGCCTCAGAAAATGACGCTAGGCTGGTTCTTCTCCCATAGCGCAAACCCCACTTGGCTAACGTCATTTATTTTTTTACGCTAGCCCACCCTTTTTCACCGGCTTGCGCCATTCCATAAATATGGCGCCTGGCTGTCGCTCAGGAATGGCGCAAGTCGATACAAAACCTCTTGATGCCAAACTGCATTGGTGCAGTTTTGCATCAAAATGTATAAATATACCCCTTAGGGCCTGATTTCTGAAATGTTTGCGCCACCTTTATATCATTTTTTGACGCAAAAGCGTCACAAACTTACAAAATACAATAATATTTTGTAAATTTGCACCGTTTTTACGTCAAAAAAATGACGCAAAGGCGGTGCAAACTTTTCATAAATCAGGCTGTAAGTTAATGCGTTTGGGTTGGAACATGCGGAGGTTACACTTAGCTTCCTGCAGCAGATGAATCAGGGGTGTGGAATTTATTAAAATATCTACTTGTCCACGGGACAGGTTGCTTCTCAAATCTACTTGTCCTGTAAAAAGATCTACTTGTCCCTTTGATGGCATGTAGTGTGGCGCCAAATTATGGCAGCAATCTCATTATGTAAGAGCTCTTATAATAGCCTCTCTGATTATGCCAGGGCTACTACCATAGTAGGGCTTGAATACTTGCAGTTTCAATCCCTACTGTAGCAATTTCCTTATTTTTCCACGTTTCTGCAGATCTGCATACTGGAGCTGGAGGAAGCAGTAAGCAATAGTTCCAGGGCTGGAATGCCTTTGAGTCTGCAAACCTACTAACCTGCATGTTTTAAAGATTTTCACCAGCTTCTCTCTAATATTTTCCCATAATAAGAAAGGTTGGACATTTACTCCTGACAATGGCAGAATTAGAACTTCTTCCAGGGTTGGGAAGAAAGTGGCTGGAGGGAAAATGAATTTGCAAATGCTCAATAGATTTTCACATGAGCAAATCTACACATGCGTATTAACCCATGCTAAAATACAGTTCACAAATATTTTATAGGGGTACGACATATACCATGGGTGCACTTCTGTGACTTTAAGAATTTGGGGCCACATGTAGGTAGGTTCAGATTTGAGACCCGCAAATTGCAAGTCGCAAATCCGAATGTAGGATGGTGTCCCTGACACCATCTGTGATTCGCAAGGGCTTCGCAAATGCACACCTCATGAATAATCATGAGGCGGGTCGCAATTTGCGACCCCCTTGCAAATGGCGGCCTCACAGGGATGGTGGCCTGCTGGAGACAGCAGACCAACATGTCTGTGACTGCTTTTCAATAAAGCAGTTTTTTTGTTTTTGTAATGCAGCCCATTTTCCTTAAAGGAAAACGAGATGCATTACAAAAACGAAAAATGAAACGTTTTCGTTTCATTTTTTCAGAGCAGGCAGTGGTCCTGCGGACCACTGCCTGCTCTGAAAAAATGTTTACAGTGACATTCACAATGGGGAAGGGGTCCCAGGGGGACCCCTTCCCTTTTGTGAAAGTGTTAGCACCCATTTGAAATGGGTGCAAACTGCGATTGGTTTGCGCCCGCAAAACAATCCTACATTGCACTGCGAGTCGCAATTAGGAAGGGGACACCCCTTCCTAATTGCGAGTCGCAAACCCGTTTTGCGATTCGGTAACCAGGTTACCGAATCGCAAAACTGGGTTTGTGCATCGCAATGTGCTTTTTGCACGTCGCAAACAGCGAAAGTCGCTGTTTGCGACATGCAAAAAGCTACCTACATGTGGGTCTTGGTCCCTAATTAGGTCTGGTGTTAGAGACATTTTGTTTTTATTAAACTTCTATTTCTCTCTCTTTCGGCTGGCTTTACTGTGAGTGATCGCATTCTTCTCTTCCACAAGGAGCATATTTGTCAGGTGCTAGCCGGCGCCTACAGGGCCGATCGGGAGATTGTAGTCATTAAGGACTACACTTCCCATGAAGCCCAGCGCGGTAGAGATCGCGTAAAAGTCGGCGCACCCTGGAGAGGGTGTGCGTTATTTGTGCTAATGAGGCAGGTCGGAGCCTCAACGAAGTTGGAGCGGACGGCGTTCCCCAGGGGGGAATTCATCGGCGGCCCGAAAAGAGGAATGCGATTCAGCAAGGCCCCCTCATGGAAACTGACCTTTTACCGGTAGAAGGAGTTCCGAGCTGCTCCTCCTTTTCGAATTCCAAGTACTAAGAAGGTGGTAGGCGGCAAGCTTGCTACTTGCCGGAGGCTATCGCCTTTCTTTATTTCTGCATTCCTTACGGACAGGTTGGGGGTGACTGTCATAAATTGGAGCACTTTACTTTTTGAAGTACCATAATAAAGGAACGGCGATCTTATGAGACATAATCTTTTGGCTTTTTGTTGGCTGCGATTCAGAATGAGATTTACTGTTTGCAGGATTCCAAACAGCCGGGACAAATAATTCTTGTCAACATTCACTGAGATATGAACGAAGTACTTCTTCAAATATACGTGACATTAACGAAAGGCTTAGTGGGTTAACTGAATCATAGGAAGAAGTACAAAATAGATTTTCTTCACCTTATTCTTTCTCCTCATGTTCGTTTCGTTATACGTACTGTAGTATTGTTTAGGAGGAAGGGCGGTGAGACCCTTAGGTGATTATTAGTGGCCGTAGGTGGCTTGGGGCATCCATTGGTGATGCTGATGGAACATAGTCAGGCTTTGGACTAGTTCTGCCCTTATGAGTTATGGGCAGTCCAGGTCGTTTTGGTTTTAGTGAGACCTTATGAGAATAGACAGACAATGTGATAATTAACACTGTGTATTTTTCTTTACAGTTATCCCGTCCCTGCTGATCCTTCCCCTTCCTTCCCTCGCTTGATTACTCCAATGCACTGTGGTTTTTTATCAGTGACTTGGTGGTGTCAGGAGGTGGACCTTGTTTGCATCGCACCGAGTCTGAGGAGTACCTACACCGTGACAGAATAACGCACCCACGAATAATACTCCTCCTGCTCGGTGTGATGCAAAGATGGCATCTATGGATGATGTATTACAGGCGTTAGTGTTAGTGCAGCAAGAGTTGGCAGATTCTAGGGTGGAGGCAGCGGCACTAAGGGACAAGGTAGAAAGGCTTACTAGGAATCCCTTCGATGCCTCAGCATCTACACCGCAGATAACCGTGAACGTCTCCCCTCCAATTCCTTTGGCCAGTCCGGAACGGTTTTCAGGGGACCCCAGGAAAGTTCAGGCTTTTTTAACGCAGTTATCTCTTCAATTCTCATGTAGACCGGCGTCTTTTCCCTCTAACCTTTCCAGGGTAATGTTCGCTATTTCTTATCTCTCGGGAGATGCAGCCAACTGGGCAGTGCCGTTAGTTAGAAACGATGACCCATTATTATCGGATTGGAATGCCTTTCGGTCGGCCTTTGAGAAGGTGTTTGATCACAGAACAACCACCTTTAGTGCTGATAGAGAACTGCTGGAACTGAGACAGGGGAGGTCTGACCTGGTTACTTATCTTACCACCTTCAATAGACTGGTAGCGGAATCAGAGTGGCCAGAGGAGAAGAGAATGTCTCTCTATTATCAAGGATTAAGAGACGACATGAAGGATATCCTAGCCCAAATAGATCCACAGCCTTCCACGTGTACTGAACTTGTGAATCTTACCTTGAGATTGAATCATCGGCTAGCAGAGAGAAGGGGAGAGCGTAGAGCGGGTGATAGGCGGCCGGTCATTCCAGAAAGAGAGGGGCGACCAGTTCCTAATTCCCCTGATTTATGCGGGGAACCTATGGAAGTGGGAGCCGTTAGGGCACCTCTGTCAAAGGCCGAAAAAGAGAGTAGGAGGGTACAGGGGTTGTGCATGTATTGCGGCAGGAAGGGTCATTATGTGAGAGAATGTCCCCAAAAACCAAGAAAAAGGTTCTCCTACTCCCCCACTCAAAAGGCCGCGGTGACGTCAGGGAAGATATCAGAGAAAGAGGATTTGCCCTTTATAGAACCCCTATCGGGGTTCCGGTTGACTTCTTTAACCCTCTTGCCACCAGAAGAAAAGGCGTCACACCTGTTGTTATCCGTAGAGCTGGTGTCCCAAGATCGAAACCATCCTGTATGGGCAATGATAGACTCAGGAGCCACGGGAAATTTCATAGATGAAGGGGTGGTTAAGAGACTGGGACTTCTGAGAATTCCAAGAAAGAACCCCGAAATTGTGTTGGCAGTTGACGGTACACCACTGAAGTCTGGACCCCTTACTGAACAAACTGAGGATGTGGGGTTGGTTTTCAGTGGAGTATCTCCGGCACGCAGAGAAATAATTAGGCTAGATATAATAGAGGCTCCTCAGTATGAAATAATTTTGGGAATGCCCTGGCTAAGAAAGAGCAATCCTGTTATCGATTGGCAAGCCAAGACGGTTAGTTTTCAGTCCGTGAGGAGTGAGAAAGTCGGTTCCTTATATGATAACCCCCCCGCGTTAGCGTTGGCTCAAGGGTTACAGTTGGCCACAGTGGTGGAGAAAGCGGTGATATTGCCCTCTGTTTACGCCAAGTTCAAGGATTTGTTCGACGAAGGTCAGGCGGAGACATTGCCACCCCATCGTATATACGATTGCAAGATAGATCTGATTCCGGGAGCACTCCTTCCTTCTTGTAGGGTATATGCTCTATCAGACCCAGAAACCAAACATTTGCGAAGATATCTGGACCGTTTCCTGGAAATCGGGTTCATTAGACCATCTTGTTCTCCGGCAGCTTCTCCACTCTTTTTCATAGCTAAAGCGAATAAAGAGTTGAGAACCTGCATCGATTATAGAATGCTGAACAAGAACACGATAAGGAATAGATACCCTCTTCCCCTCATTCCTGTGTTATTGGAACAGGTGAAAGAGGCAACTATCTATACAAGGTTGGATCTGAAGGGGGCTTACCATCTGGTCAGAATCCGTGAAGGGGATGAATGGAAGACGGCGTTTAAGACCCGTTATGGCCTGTTTGAATACTTGGTAATGCCGTTCGGGTTGTGTAACGCCCCGGCGGCCTTCCAATACTTTCTGAACGATGTTCTCAAAGAATATGTAGACCACTTTGTGATCGTTTATATAGATGACATATTGGTGTATTCTACCTCCTTAGAGCGGCACATGGAACATGTTTCCCTAGTACTCCAAGCATTGCAACAGCACCATCTTTATTGCAAACTGAGCAAATGCGAGTTCCATGTACAGAAGGTTGAGTTCTTGGGGGTGGATTTAAGCCCGGAAGGGTTCTGCATGTCGACAAGAAAAATACAGGCGGTTCAAGAGTGGCCAGTGCCCACTAGTGTGAGAGACGTGCAATGCTTCCTGGGGTTTTCCAATTACTATAGAAGATTCATCTGTCATTTTTCCCACATTGTGTCACCTATAACAAGGTTGCTAAGAAAGGGAGTGTCTTTTGTTTGGTCAGAGGAGGCAGAGGAGGCCTTCTGTTTCTTAAAACAGGCCTTCTGCTCAGCGCCTATACTTCAGCATCCACAGCCAGAAGTACCTTTTATAGTCGAAGCAGATGCCTCGGATATAGCCATTGGGGCTGTGTTATCCCAAAGAAACAAGACCTCAGGACAGCTTCATCCGGTGGCGTTTTTATCTAAGAAGCTATCTGCTGCGGAACTCAATTATACGGTGGCAGAAAAAGAACTACTAGCCATCAAGAAGGCATTTCAGGAATGGAGACACTATCTCTGGGGGGCCCAACACCCGGTCACGGTATATACTGATCACCGAAACCTGCAGTATATGAAGGAGGCTAGACAGCTTACCCAGCGGCAAATGAGGTGGATGCTGTTCTTTTCAGAATATGAGTTTGTAGTAACCTTCCGTCCTGGGGTCGACAATCGCAAGGCAGATTCACTGTCTAGACAAAGGGACGCGAGGAACGTCACTTCAAGACCTGATGAAGCAATCATCCAACCGGAAAAAGTGCTTTGTGCCCTTCATATATCTCACTTCCTAGAAAAGGTCTCTAAGCATAAGTCTGCTGCTCAGTGGAAGGAGTGGGCCGAAGTAAGTCAGGACCGTACCCTTAAGCACGGAATACCGTTGCAAGGTAATCGTTTCTATTTACCAACACCTGAACTTCGAATGCAAGCCTTCAATTGGTGTCATGATGCGGTAACAGCTGGTCATCCGGGGTACACCAAAACTGCGCAAATAGTTCAACGACATTTCAGGTGGAAAGGTTGGGCTAAGGACGTTGCGACATGGGTAGCTTGGTGTGAGATATGTGCTCGATCCAAGGGAGAAAACGCGAAGAGCCAGGGCAAGCTGATGCCTTTGCCCACTCCGGAAAAACCATGGCAAACCATCAGCGTGGATTTTGTGGTAGGATTGCCAATGGATCAGGGGTACAATGCTATCATGGTGGTAATTGATAGTCTTACCAAGATGGGTCACTTTCTCCCTTGTAGAAACCTACCTACAGCAAGTCAGACCGCCCATCTAATTCTGTCTCAAGTGGTGCGGTTACATGGTTTACCAAGAACCATTATTTCAGACAGAGGCCCCCAGTTCGTTGCTAGGTTTTGGCGCATGTGGTGCAAGGTTCTGCGCATTGAATCCGCCCTATCCACCAGTTTTCACCCACAAACCGATGGCCAGACGGAGCGTCTCAACCAAACTCTGAAGAAATATCTGAGGTGCTATGCAAAAGACGCGCAGGAATCGTGGGTGTCATTGCTATGGCTGGCCGAACTATCGTACAACAATGCTTGGCATAGCTCGATAAGGGAGTCTCCTTTTCGTGCTAACACAGGGTTCCACGCGGAGATGTTGCCCATAATCATACCTCGGGATGTCACGGATCAACCTACTGTCCATGCTATGGTTAAGAACCTACAATCCATGCAAAAGAAAATACGACTTAATTTGGATAAAGCCAAGGAACAGTATAAGAAATGGGGTGATGTACATCGGCGTGAGGGGCCGGTGTACCAGCCAGGGGACCGAGTGTGGCTTTCCACCAAGTATATACGTTTTAAGATGCGTAGCATCTTTCATCCTCGTTACATTGGTCCTTATGAGGTGGTACGCAAGATAAACCCTGTGGCTTACCGTCTCAACTTACCTGCTTCCTTAAGAATCCATCCGGTGTTTCATTGCAGCCTTTTGAAGCCAGCTCTGTCCGCGACCCGGCGGGCGGTGCCTCCGGTGGTTAGAGACGGACAGCTGGAGTATGAGGTGCGCAAAGTGTTGGATTCCAAACTACGGGGGGGTAAGTTATGGTACTTGGTGTCGTGGAAAGGGTATGAGGCCGAGGAGGATTCATGGGAGCCGGAAGGCAATGTTCATGCCCCTAGGGCGGTGCAACGGTTTCATGCTTGTCATCCCACTAAACCTGGCCCTAGGAGGCGCTTTGGAGGTGGGCGTACTGTCAGGTGCTAGCCGGCGCCTACAGGGCCGATCGGGAGATTGTAGTCATTAAGGACTACACTTCCCATGAAGCCCAGCGCGGTAGAGATCGCGTAAAAGTCGGCGCACCCTGGAGAGGGTGTGCGTTATTTGTGCTAATGAGGCAGGTCGGAGCCTCAACGAAGTTGGAGCGGACGGCGTTCCCCAGGGGGGAATTCATCGGCGGCCCGAAAAGAGGAATGCGATTCAGCAAGGCCCCCTCATGGAAACTGACCTTTTACCGGTAGAAGGAGTTCCGAGCTGCTCCTCCTTTTCGAATTCCAAGTACTAAGAAGGTGGTAGGCGGCAAGCTTGCTACTTGCCGGAGGCTATCGCCTTTCTTTATTTCTGCATTCCTTACGGACAGGTTGGGGGTGACTGTCATAAATTGGAGCACTTTACTTTTTGAAGTACCATAATAAAGGAACGGCGATCTTATGAGACATAATCTTTTGGCTTTTTGTTGGCTGCGATTCAGAATGAGATTTACTGTTTGCAGGATTCCAAACAGCCGGGACAAATAATTCTTGTCAACATTCACTGAGATATGAACGAAGTACTTCTTCAAATATACGTGACATTAACGAAAGGCTTAGTGGGTTAACTGAATCATAGGAAGAAGTACAAAATAGATTTTCTTCACCTTATTCTTTCTCCTCATGTTCGTTTCGTTATACGTACTGTAGTATTGTTTAGGAGGAAGGGCGGTGAGACCCTTAGGTGATTATTAGTGGCCGTAGGTGGCTTGGGGCATCCATTGGTGATGCTGATGGAACATAGTCAGGCTTTGGACTAGTTCTGCCCTTATGAGTTATGGGCAGTCCAGGTCGTTTTGGTTTTAGTGAGACCTTATGAGAATAGACAGACAATGTGATAATTAACACTGTGTATTTTTCTTTACAGTTATCCCGTCCCTGCTGATCCTTCCCCTTCCTTCCCTCGCTTGATTACTCCAATGCACTGTGGTTTTTTATCAGTGACTTGGTGGTGTCAGGAGGTGGACCTTGTTTGCATCGCACCGAGTCTGAGGAGTACCTACACCGTGACAATATTGGCACACAAAGTAGTTTTGTTCAGTGTCAGGAACTACAGTGGCAATCAGTGACGTAACGAAACTGAAGGGTGCCCCTTTACAAAGAACATGGAGGAGCCCCCTCTCTAGACTCACTCAGGGCAGGTGCTGTGCTGAAGGGGCCCCCTGGAGGGCGGCTGCGGGGCCTTTGTTATGCCACTGGTGGCAACGTGTGCTTTTAGAGTTCAAAAACGTTTTGGGGGGGTTTTGCCAGTGTTTGTTACAATGTTGAGGGCCTGGTAGCTCCCACAACAATAAAGTGTTACAAAAGCCATGTCAAAACAAGACACGCATTGATGAAACTAAAAGACTTATAAAAATATGTCAGATCAGTTGGCTTTGTCAGTGTTTGTTTATTTTCATGCTTCCCATAATCGTGTTGAAAATGGTTACACTGATTTTCCATTACAAATATTTTTGGGAAATACTAGCATGCATCAAAACATTTTACTAAATGACACTTCATTTGCATCTAATCAGAGAGCATTCTGGGAGCATTATACTTAGCCTCATAGCCTAAACTTTTCAAACATGTGTATACACGTTTTTTTTTTTTTGTACTGGAACCATTGTCAGTAGTGAAGTGTGACCTTAAAACATTTATTTACAGCACTCACCCTAATAATGAAAGTTTTCAAATAATGAACCATAAATACAAGTTCGAACAGCATTATCTTTTGGAAACACATTACCTCAACTGTAGAGAGTTCCACTCTCTGTAAACAGGCAGCCAAAGGGTTTGTGCTGCAGAGGGTTGGGCCTACTTGTCCCAAGGACAAAGTAAACATAAAAACTTGTTGCCCTTGACCTCAAACAAGATGTCCCGGGCGTCATTCCACATCCCTGTGAATTAAAGCAGCTATCAATCAGACAGTGTGGAAGTTAAGGTGAAATGGGCATTATGTACTTCTACACTGACTTTGTTCTCCGCCCACAAAATTTGAACATTAGGCAGTGGCATAGGCAGAAGCACTTTACAAAGTTCATATAACATTTTGGGAAAGGAAACATCACCATCGCAGTTATTAGGTTTCAATGTAAAATTAAATAACAAGCAGATTTTCGAGATTTCCATGTAGTAACATTTTATTATGAAGAATCATAGGATAAAACGGAGAAGTGCTTACAGTTTTACAGCACACTACATTGGTCTTTTCCACTCTGTAAACAGGCTGCATGGTTTATTTACTTTTACTGCTGTCAGCGAAAAATCGCCTGGATTGGGCTTCACAGCTAATTTCGTTTTAGAAAAGCAGGAGTTTCTGCATAGCAGAAGCTAACACCGTTGTGGTCCAGTAGCTCTTAAAAGGTACTGTTACAGAGAACTAGCTATCTCTGCTGGAATGTAGTTCTCAGAATGACACAGCTGGATGATGCTCACTATAGCACTGAAAAGGCATTTCTCTAAGAAGCTCACAGTACTGGCATCTAAGAGGTTCTCAAATCATTTTGTTGTGTTTTGTTTTGTTTATGTTATTTTACTGCTACATGTGTGTAACTGTTTTAGTAGAGTTTATTTTATGTTTGTTTTGGTCATATATTTAAATTATTTTTATTTTAATGTTCTTATTTATTGGTGGGTTACTCAGTTTGTAAGGGAGTATGGTGGGAGGTTTTAACATAAATCATTTATAAAGTTTATAATTTATAAATCATTTATTTATTCTACATAGTTTAGTTATTTAATTAGTAATTATGTAAGCAATATAATTGTTTTAATTTATAAAAATAATGTAGTGAATTATTAATTATTTTTACATAATTAGTAGCTCTATTTATTATATATGTTGTGTGATATTTATTGTTTTCTATAAATATTTTGATTTTCTTTTGTGGGTTATTCAGTTTGTATGTGAGATGGGGGGGTATGTGTTTACCATAAATTTATACTTACTTATAGATATTTTATTTTATAGATTTTAATGTGCTAATTTAATTGTTGATTATCCACATAATTGTCTATGAAAATAATTTCATATATATAGTTATATTTTAAATGGTAATTATTTGTTTAGCTATTAATTGGTAACAAGAGTATTGTATTTTAAATATATCATCTTTTTATAGTTTTTCTCTGATAAAAGAGTGTCATGTCATGTTGGCACTTTGGTGCTCTGGTCATGGTAATGTGGCATTTACCAATCGGTCATCATCATGTTAGAATGAAAGCCTGGTGTGACTTAGCCTCAGTATTTAGGCAGAGTTACTCTAAAGTAGATTATTATTTATTTAAACGATTTAGGGCCTCATTACGAGTTTGGTGGTCAGAACGCCAGACCGCCATGTTGGCGGTCCTAAAAAGACCATCACGTTGGCAGTCTCTCAGACCACCATATTACGAGTTAAACAGGCAGGACTGCCGGCCGTCAGCCAAAAAAGGCAGACCGCCAGTGGCGCGGGAAGCCCAGAAATTGCCGGTCTAACCTCCAGCCCTGACAGCACAGCAACCAACCACTGACCGTATTACAAGGCCAAAGTCGCAGGGACAGGCATCCATGGCGGTCCGAACCACGGCAGTTGGCGGTCAGCAGAGTAATACACAGCGGCACATGGGTGGATATGAAAATAACAGAGCTGACACACATTGCCGCACTGGACACACCTGCAAAGGACACTATAAAACACACTCCTTTACAGATCACAATCCTTTGCATTTACAGTGCGAAACACAGAAGCCAGAGCCAATAGTTCAACACGGCAACACAGATACTAGGCACCACTTTATTCTCACCATCTCTTTTCACACCCAGCACACACTTTTGTCCACTTTTGCACTTCCCCTCTTTAGCAAGTCAGTGTCACTTTTTTTTCAAATTCCACCATGTCACATTCGAAAAATCCACATTTTCCTGAGGATCAGTTGAGAGTCATGGTGGATGAATTGATAAGGGTATGACCACAATTGTTTGGAGCACAACAAGCCCAGAACACTTTTCTCAGTAGGAACATGGAAATGTGGGACAGGATAGTTGATAGAGTCAATGCTGTAGGAACAACCATGCACAGAAGGGTGGGCATGAGGAAGAGGTGGTACAACCTCAGTGGCAAGGTCCACTCCCTGGTCTCCAGGCACCAGCTGCAGGCCAAGAAGGCTGACGGTGACCCTCCTAGTGCCCAATTGCATCTCCTTCTATGGGAGGAGAAAGTCTTGGCCACACTGCATCCTAGGGGCCTGACAGGAATACTTAGGGGAGTAGGGTCTGGTAAGTCACAACACAGAAAACGTCACCTAAATGCAATGTCATGCATGCCCACAGCCCACCTTTTGCCACTTTTACTTTCACTCCACTCACCAGCCCAGTGTTTACCTGTCCAAACACCCCTGTATGGCAACTCTCAATTGAAGTGTACTCATCTGGAGGGATAACATTTGTATTTGTATAGTGTGTGTAGTACAGGGACTGACATGTTTACAACTCCCAAGAGGCACTGTTACTGTTACCCACACCACCAGCCCAGTGTTTCCTTCAACAAATACCCTGGTTTATTAACCCCCAGTTGAAGTGTACTCACCTGGGAGGATAACATTTGTCAAGTGTATGTAGTACAGGGACTGACATGACTATAACTCCCAGCAGGCACTGTTTCAGCAACTCCAAACACCAGAACAGGCGTCACTTGTCCAAAGACCACAGAATGTGATATTACTAATAAGGCCAGGAAGGCCCTATGTCTGTAAAACCAACCATCAGCCCAGTGTTCCCTTGTCCAAATAACATTGTTTAAGAACTCTCAATTGGCGTAGACTCACCTGGGAGGATAACATTTGTCAAGTGTGTGTATAACTGCAACCCCAAGCAGGCCCTGTTTCTGTACCTCCAACCACCAGCACAGTGGTCATGTGCCCAAATACATCTGTTAGTGAACACTCAGGTGAAGTGTACTCACCTGGGAGGGATAACATTTGTATAGTGTGTGTACTACAGTGAGTGGCATGACTGCAACTCCGAGCAGACACGGTTTCAGCAACTCTGAACGCCAGCACTGTGGTCACTTGCCCAAATACATCTGTTAGTGAACACTCAATTAAGGGGATAACATTTGTATAGTGTGTATAGTACAGGGACTGTAATGACTTCAACTCCCAGAAGGCACTGTTACCCAAACCACCAGCCCAGTGTTTCCTTCAACAAATACCTTTGTTTGTTAACTGCCAACTGAAGTGTACTCACCTGGGAGGAGAACATTGGTCAAGTGTGTGTACTAGATGGAGTGACATGACTGCAACTCCCAGCAGGCATTGTTTCAGCAACTCTAAACACCAGAACAGTGGTCACTTGTCCAAAGGCCACTGTCTGCCAACTCACAATTTAAATGTAGTCACCTGGGAGGATACCATTTGTCAAATGTGGGACGTATAGAGAGTCACATGACTATTAAGGCCAGGAAGACCTTGTGTCTATAAAACCAACCATCAGCCCATGTTATTTTCTCCAAAGACCACTGTTTGTCAAATCTCAAATTAGGTTTACTCATGGAGGGGGATAACAATTGTTAAGTATTGGGGAGTAGTGAGAGTGACATGAATGCAACTCCTAGGAGACACCGTTTCTCTAACTACAAACACCAGACCAGTGTCCACTTGTCCAAATACCCTTGTTTGTGAACTCTCACTTAAAGTGTACTCATCTGGAAGGATACCATTTGTACAGTGTGTGTAGTAGAGGGAGTAATCTCACTGCTGGAGGCGCTGTTTCACTAACTCAAAATACCCTTCTCTACACACTCACAAATGAAGTGTACTCACCTGTGGGGATGACAGTTATCAAGTGTATGAATTAGAGGGAGTGACATGACTGCTAAGGCCAAGAGGCTCTGTCTCTCCCACTCCAAGCACAAGCCCAGGGTTTTCATGTCAAAATACCCCTGTATCTTAACTTTCTAATGACGTTTACTCATCTGGGAGCATAACATATGTATGGTGGTGGGTAGTAGTGGGAGTGACTGGAATGCAAAACCCAATAGGCCCTGTGTCCCTAATCCCAAACACAAAAAAATGTTCACTTGACCAATTCTATCAATTTCTGAAATCTCAATTGAAGTTTACTAACCTAGGTGGATATCATCTGTCAAGTGGATGCAGTAAAGAGAGTGACATGAACAGTGGCCACTTGTCCAAATACCCTTTCCTGCTAACTCTCAATTGAAATTTACTCACTTGGGAGGGACCAAGATACAGATCATGCTCAAGTCCGAGATGTGTCTGGCTACCTAGTTCCATCTTGACCTTCTAACCCAAGATTAAACTATTGAGGACAGGAAGGACACTTTACCCAGTGTGCAAAACAATAAGATTATATGACGGAACACCAAATTAAAAACAACTACTAACCTTAACAACGAGGTCGGAACACCGACCTCGTCCTTACTACTAATGATTTTACCACGAATGCCTTAACAACGATATTTCGTTGTAAAGGCATTCCTGATAAAATCATTAGCAATAGGCACCATTCACCCTACATCCCTCACCCCACCCCCCCAACCCCACCCCAAAACCTAAAACCCCCTGACCCCCCACCCACTCCCCAAAACCAAAAACGCCCCACCCCCCCAACCCCACCCCAAAACCTAAAACCCCCTGACACCCCACCCACTCCCCAAAACCAAAAACGCCCCACCCCCCAACCCCACCCTAAAACCTAAAACCCCCTGACCCCCACCCCCTCCCCAAAACCAAAAACGCCCCACCCACCCAACCCCACCCCAAAACCTAAAACCCCCTAACCCCCCACCCCCTCCCCAAAACCAAAAACGCCCCACCCCCGTAACCCCATCCCAAAACCTAAAACCCCCTGACCTCCCACCCACTCCCCAAAACCAAAAACGCCCCACCCCCCCAACCCCACCCCAAAACCTAAAACCCCCTGACCCCCCACCCACTCCCCAAAACCAAAAACGCCCCACCCCCCCAACCCCACCCTAAAACCTAAAACCCCCTGACCCCCACCCCCTCCCCAAAACCAAAAACGCCCCACCCACCCAACCCACCCCAAAACCTAAAACCCCCTAACCCCCCACCCCCTCCCCAAAACCAAAAACGCCCCACCCCCCTAACCCCATCCCAAAACCTAAAACCCCCTGACCTCCCACCCCCTCCCCAAAACCAAAAACGCCCCACCCCCCCCAACCCCACCCCAAAACCTAAACCCACCACTTACCTTCGCCAACTCCCTTCTTTGTACCTTAACCACGCATGTTCGTTGTTCAGAACATACGTAGTTAAGGCACAAAAATACGAAGTCGTGGTTAAAAAAAGCGTTGTTACGCTTTCGTTAACCACGACTTTCGTAATAAAAAAGTCGTAAAAAAGGATGTTTACCAAACAATAATCCCAAAGACCTCAAGATGCATAACCAGAATGGTATTGGCAGCAGGCACAATCACAATGCACTAACCACATGTTGACTCCAAAACAACAAAGTCCTGGGTCTGCCTACATAAAAATCAACTAGGCCTCAAAATGGCCAAATCCACATCTTGCCTAGACACTGCTTGGCCTGCACTGGTGGCAAGTTGGCATTCTCAGGCAATCCTCTCGAGGGCTAATGATCTGCACAATTCAGCTGCTGCTTGGCTTAAATGGAATTGGCATGCTTCACAAATGTGAGGTCAATCCAACCAATAGTATGGGTACCTGTCACAATAGGATAACCTGTAACTCAACTATGCAAAAGGGCTTTGGGAAATGTCACTGTAAAGTTTTGGAGGTAGATGTCAGAATACAACCAGTAACATTGTATGTTTCACATAAACAAGTTGATCTGCCACTAGCCACACAGAGCCCACAGAAGAGACTAACTACCACTACCCCCGTGGATGAAGCCCTCAGTGACGATGATACTCCTGGACCTCTGACAACCTAGTCAGACCCCAACAGTGAGTCTCACTTTGGCCACTACATCACCTCCCAGCCCAGTTGCCTCCACATCAAAGGCAGCCCTTCGCTCCCTAATCTGTGTCTCTTGGACAGTAGCAACCATCTTGTGCCCCCCCCAGTCCAGGATCCTGGGTTGCAGCACAACACCTCTGACAATGATGATCCAGGAACTAGTGGGAGAGGGCACCCTTTGGCAAGGGCACAGGGCCGTAGGGGTAGGGTGCGCGGGAGGGATACTGTTGGCCAGTGGGTGAGGCCAATAGAGATGCTCCTGGCCAGGACACCTTCAGCCACGTCTTGGGTGTCTATCAGGAGTCTCAAGGCGTGATGGGTCAGGTACTTGCTGAACTCCTGGAAATGAAGCAGCTGCAGAGGGACTTCCATTGGGAAATGTGTGAACAGTGGGAGGATGACAATACCAACATGGCCTCCCTAACAAGGGAGCTGAGGAACATTAACACCACCCTGAGCAGGGATCAACAACAACACATTACCCCTTCCTTTGGCACATCTACACGAGGCCCTTCATCAATGCCAGCCACTGGAAGGGAGGCCCTGTCAGGAGAAGAACCTATCCCAGACACCCCTGCCTCTGTAGCTTCAGATCCCCCCACAACACCAGCGGGGATGTCCAGCAAAAACTCCCAGAGGTGCAGATGGCAAGACATGTACAACCATGTGAAGCAAATGAGGAAAACACAAGATATTACAGTAAGGAAGAATATCTTACACTAATTCTAAAGATTACTACCAACACACACAAACACATTGCTACAAGTGTCTGGTCACACCAAATATTTTATTCCAGTGTACATCATGTATGCTGTTGAAATGTCTTGACTGTCCTAGCCAAGAATGGCTGACTCATTGTGTCAAGGAGGTATACATACAGAACTCCAGACCACGGAAGGAAGTGCGTTGGCAGACGTTGTCCTGTGGAATAGGCAAAGAGAAAAGTGGATGGTGTCAACAGCCTGAGAATTTTCACATACCACACCAAAGAAATTCAACATCACATAAACCAAAGTACAGACAGGCGGCAGGACAACAGTCCCTGATCACAGGCCCATCATAATCCAATGACCATGCATCTGGTGGTATGACACTAACAAATGTCAGTGTTGTGGCACATGCACTGTGGTCTGCAATGATGACACATATCGACAGCAGCATACAGGTCATATAAGAATAGTGATTAACCAGAGTGAAGGGTGAATTGATGAAAACATATTTCATACCCACATGATCACACACATGATGCAACCAATCCAACACAGCACGCTACACAAGTGCAATGTGCACTTCTGAACTTCCACCCAAACAGTGTGCAAGCTACCTTGGCACAGGTTTCATACACCCCAAATCTGTGACATACATTACCTGGAACAATCCATGTCCACTTCGTATGTAAGAACTGCATCAGATACCTGCCAATGTTACAATTCTGAAATGCTCACATGAGGATGGCATGGTGAAGTTATCTGTACAAAGACAAAACAAGGAGTATAGGCTTGAAAACATACCCATTACACAAATCACACAGCAAGCATCTGGAAAGGAAGTTATATTGCAATGAGACTGACAAAACCAATGTAGCTACATTAAGGTGTGGATATGTCAAAGGCTAACTCTTCAAGCACACTTTGGCTCAATATTGCAGACCATCGGCTCCCTAGTTGTTTCCAAAACACTTTTCTCCACATATTCTCACAACTACATTTTTTGTACAATCACAGTAATAACATCACATGACATACTTAACCTCATGAAAAGTAGCTTTTGATGAGATCTTCCCGGAAGTCAACTCCTTCCTCTTCACCACTGTCATCCTCACTTGGCATTTCAGGAGTCTCACCCGGTGGCACTGCAAGCTTCCCCTCCTCTGGGATGTACAGGATATTGCTCCACAGGGCAATGTTGTGAAGCATACAGCATGCCACAGTGATCTGAGACACTTTCCCAGGTCAGTAGAGGAGGGCTCCACATGTCCGGTCCAGACACCTAAATCTGGCCTTCAGGTGCCCAAGAGCCTCAGTCCACTACCTGCCTTGTTCTTCCATGGGCCTCACTGAAGGGGACTTCCCCTGGTGTACTTGTATTCCTTATTGGTGTCAACAACCAAGGAAGGTTTGCATATGCAGTCTCCTTTTAAGGAATGGGACATATGCGCAACAATGACTCTCTCACTTCATGATTGTAGCACCTGACATTGCACACACACACAAACAGGACAGATGTGACTTACCAACCAGCCAGGCCATGGTTGTGGATATGGTGCTGTTCTGCATTCTGAAGGAATGATGGGCTGAACCCGGATAACGAGCACAGACCTGTGAAATGTATAGATCCGCAAACTGACAAATTCCTCGCTGATGGAATGGAAGTTCGTTCTGTTGCGGTATACTTGTTCACTGGCATGCGGTGGGACCAAGCCAACATGTGTGCCATCAATGGCCCCCAAAGCATGTGGGAGGCATGCAAAACCATAAAAGTCAGCCTTCACATGGGTTAAATTCTGACGTCGGGGAAGCTGGATGTAGCTGTCCAGGTTCTTCAACATTGCTCAGAAGACATCCTTCAACACCAGACTGAACATAGGTTGGGACATGCCAGCTGAAAGGGCCACTGTATGTTGGAAGGACCCTGTGGTTAGGAAGTGCAATACTGACATGACTTGTACAGTGGGTGGTATGCTGATTTCATAACTAATAGCTGGCATCAGATCTGGCTCCAATTGACGACATAAGTCCACTATTGGTTGTCGATTCAGATGGTAAAGAAGGATTATGTGGTGTTCTTCCATGGTCTGAAGGTCTGGCAGTGGACGGTAGACAGGAGGTTGTTGCAGCCTCTCTCTTCCTCGATAACTATGTATGACAAAACATGATTTCTAACATTAGTCATTGGGGGCTATTACAACTTTGGAGGAGGTGTTAATCCGTCCCCAAAGTGACGGTAAAGTGACGGATATACCACCAGCCGTATTAAGAGTCCATTATATCCTATGGAACTCGTAATACGGCTGGTGGTATATCCATCACTTTACCGTCACTTTTGGGACGGATTAACACCTCCTCCAAAGTTGTAATAACCCCCATTGTGTCCACAGCAACATGCATGATGCATGTCAACGATATCATGTGACAAGGCTTTTCAGAAGGGATAGTCAAGGCAATCAGTACACATCGCAGCTGCAAATTACACAAGGGTCACATGTGACTCCCATGGTTTTCCATACTTGTCTACACAACATGTATCTGGACCAAACTCAAAGATGTGCAACACAATTGCCCCTCGAAATGTGACTGGATATCCCAACAGCCAAAACGACCGTCAGCGGGAAGGACTGTGCCCCACTGTCAGGGCCGGCCTTAGCGCTGGTGGCACTCTGTGCGACAATGTTTGTTGGCGCCCTCATTGGCCACCTACGCAATGCATTCCCCCATTACCACCCTTTTACAGTGCCTCTCAAGTCTCCATAACTACTCTCTCTCAGATGCATTTAATTAGTTTTGTAGCACCACTCATTCAGTGTAGGGTTTTAGAGCACTTTACATCGCACACACATTACACAGAGACAATCAGTCATAGGTTTGCAAACCAGTGTGTAAGAAATGTTACATAAGACAGACAACTAAAAGATGTAGGAGTTACATGTCCTCCATAGTGGTAGGCTGTATAGTTTAGGAGTTCTTAGTCTGAAGAATCACAAACTCAGAATTTTAAACATAACACCATGGTTGGAGGTTCTCTTTAACGATAAGAATTGATTTATATCCAAATGAACTCTTTTTGCAACATTAGGATAATGAAAGACTGGAGAAAAACAATGATACTCTAATCTGTACTTCAAGGAATGTATGCAGTTCTTTGATAGCTGTTAATACCTACTGTTCTATATCAGGATTGTAACTCATAAACTATAAGTAATTAAAGGACCACTCTGACGAAAGCAGTAACCCACTCATCCATTTGCATCATATTCACTTTGTGATCTACATGGTACAAGTTATTTGCAGGAGGCATATTAACCTACTGTACTACCTTATAATCCACACTAGAGAAAACTCAGAACTCTCACCAGGAAGAATATTAACCTCCAGAGTTATCTTTACATTTTCATTGTTGCCTAAAAATTCCTGGAGGCAAGGAACGCTGTAGCAGGGGCTTTTACACCTATAATATAGTTGCAAACACTGCACCCCCCTCCCAACGTCAGCATCTGGTGCAGTGGCACTGGTCGCACTGGCCTAGAACCAGCCCTTCCTACTGGTATTTGATTGGTAGGACCTACATGACAAGACAGGATAAGTATGCTTGTGAGCTCAAAACAACATTTTAGGAGGTGTGATGCAGTTTGTGAAGCCCAGTACATCATTTCAGGCCTGCAAAATTGCAGCTGCCTGACCTACTCCACTGGACATTAGGAACTGCATATGTGGAGGACGTGACTGCCATGTTCTGCAGATTCACTTACTTGACTCCTGACTCTTCTGCAAGCAAGACCACCACTACCTGAGTTGCTGTGTACTGCCTCTGGGAGCAATCATGCCACATCAAGCAGGAGATAGGACCCCTGCCTTCTCTCCAGAGGAGCTGGAGAGGCTAGTGGATGAGGTCCTATCCCTGTATGGATATCTCTACGGTGCACCAGAGGAGGAAGCAAGTACCTTATGTGCACAGTTTTCTCTGTACTTCACCGTCCTCCCTCATCACAGGCCAGAATATGGCCATATGTGCCAGGTTAACTATTCATGTGCCTTTTTTGCAGTCTGTGTGGCATCAATGGGATGTACAATGTGCAAGTATTGATAGCCAGTGGCATATGTAAAGTTCATTCATGTTGTGTGAGTTTTTTGGGTTCCTAGATCCTGCTTGTGTTTGATGCACATAACTGGGTGAGGAGACATTACTGCCATCCACTGACATGTCTTTCCTCATGATTGCTGTAAATGTCAGACAACATGTATGTGCATGATAGCATGAACTGAGTATGCATGTTGTATGAGTCAGTTGAGAGTAATGTGAGCAAAGTGTATGGTGCCACAGAGATTTCTTTACAGATCTGACCCTTGCTAAACTGTGGTTTGAAGGCATATCATGACTCACTTTGCAGGTTTTCACACACACCACATGCCAAATTGCTGTAGGCTACATGATGTACTGCCATACGTGAACGTGTAGGTTCTGTATGCTTAGCCTGCAGAGACTAGGGCCTGTCAAATGTGTCTCCCAGTATGGGTCCTAGTCTAAGCTGAGATAGAGTCACTGTGGCTATGCAGCTGTGGCTCTGTGCCCATTCCCTGTACCCCAGCAGATCCTGTCATGTGGCCAATATGAGGCTCTGGTGGCAAATCCTGCCCAGAATGCCTCATTCCTTTGGATAAGGAATGAGTGCAGAGATAATTTATTAATCTAAGCCATTTGTGCACTTTGGATCATTGTCAATGTGTGTTTTTGAGTCATGACAGGTACCTTACTCCCACAGCCCTGTTGTCACATTCACACAGGCCATATTTGTCCTCTAACGGCTTATTGCATGAATGACAGTTGCGTAGTGCAGACAGTGTGTTGATTGCAGGAAGGCCATGATAGGTGAGTCAGTAGCTTGGTCCCATAGCAGAAACTGTACAACGCATGCCTTTGTTTGTTGGATGCCATCTCTGTAGGATGGACACATATGTTTAAAGGAGTGTTCTGTGGTACAGGTACATACCACAGAACCCCACACCCTGAAATGTCATGAGTCTATTTATTATGGCACATGTCCACACATGGACAGGGAAGACACTTTTTGTATCCACCATACCAGTTCCTTTATTGTTACTCATGTGTAATGTTTGAGTTTGTATCCTGGCAGTTGCCTGTAGGGACTGTCTGCAGAGAGTCATTGTGAATGTGTTGGTCCATTCATGCCTAAGGAGTTTACCCTTCAGAAGCCACATAGGTGTGATGTGTTTCATAGTGGCTCACATCATGGTCAGGTTGCTAAAACATGGGCTACATGATGTCAGTAAGCTTGCTTAGTCATTGTAGGGCCACAGCAGGGTAGTGTGTTAGTCTGCAGATGACAAATATATGTCCGTAGTCATGTTCCTGTAATTATTGGCTTGTATGTGTCACACTTGGGGAGTATTGACAAATAGGAAAGTCTCAGCATGATGTGACTGACATGTATATGACTCAACCATTTGTGATTAAACTTGTGATCATGATCTCTTTATTTCTCTTTTGCATCCATGCAGATCAACGGCCATCAAAAGAAGGGATTATGGAGAGCCTTTGCCAATAAGGTGCGGACCCTAGGGGCCCACAGCCGGCAGGAAAAGGTGGGATGACTGGGACGCTGAGCCCAGAAAATCTCAGAGGCCCAGTTGAGGATGTCCTCCCAATGTCAGACCATGACCACCCTAATGGCCTGCATTCTGGCAGTGGCCTATCCGGAGCTTGATGTGCGTTTGAGGGCAGGACAGCAGCCACAAGGGGGTGAGTCCAGAGCCTATTCCTGCCTGTCTCATTGTCAAGTGATTGAGTTAGGCTCTGATAGCTCTCCCTGACAATTAGGGATGAGCCATGTGTCAGATAGTAGATGAGTGATTGTTTGCGTAGACATGTAATGAGGTGCATACTGATATGCCTTACATATTGGCCCAGGGACCTAGGATACAAATGAATAGAATCCACAAACCACTTGCTTTGCAGGGACAACATATAGCAGGGAACATTGATTAAACAACTACTGTTTGTTGTTGTAGTGTGTGTAATTTATATGAAACAGACCACTATTCCTAAATGTTACAGGCCAAAGATAAGTAGGTGATGGATCACTGTCCTCAGCCATGTGAGTGGGTAAATGTGTATATAGGCATCTGCCACACAGAAGCTAGTTGTCTTTAGCCTATGATGGGTGCAGCTGTCTCACTGCAGTTTATAATGTGAAGATGTCCATCATACATGTGACAGAGCTTACATTGTTCTTAGGATACAGCTATTGGTCAATACTTTCCCTTGGTAATTGGGGAATGTCCATTGACAATATTTATATGCCAACACTGTTGCCAACATTCCTGTGCCTACATGTCAGCGTGTGTCCCCTTCTCTTCTGAAAAACATCTGTAAACTGCTGTTTCATGCATTGTCTACCTATGTTGATGGGATGATGTCTGTATTCCCTCACATATAGGTGCATGGCAAACTGTGGAATAGTACATTTACAATGGGGGTATGTTTCATGTTGTGCCACAGACAGGAGTGTGTCACCATTGTTTATTGGCTAACAGATACCATCAACCATCATAGCATGTCTTCGGTATGTACAACTGCAGTAGCAATGGGGAACATGACAGGTAAGCCTAGATTGTCGAGTCACAATGTGAATATCTCTGCCCTTGATGTGGCACCATGTAGAAAAAAGCACTACACATGTGTAATGGGCATGGTTTGTGCCCTGACTGTTGGCCAGCATCATAGAGTGACTTGCACTTACATTGAAATTCCATGTGTTTGGATACAAGTATTCATCCAACGACAGACATCTGGGACTGCATGACCATAATGGAGACAATGATTTAGCTTTCAATTGGGCAACATGTTGAGGGCCCTCAACAAGTACTTGAAAATCTCAAGGCTTCTCCAACATCCAAGGGTCTAGTGGTGTCTGCTGATGCACTCAGCATATGTCAATCTTAGGGATGCCAGACATTAGTGCTGATTAGCCTGGGGCTTGCTGATTCATTTTGCTGTGGCTTTTAGGGAGAGCTCTCCCTGACAATTTGCACATGATGTCTTAAGTGTCCATTTCCATGCCACACGTGTGGCCTATCTTAGCTACATTTATACTACCTTCACGACCCTGTTGGGACAAATATCACTTGGTGAAGTGTGTAGTGTGACATGGGTATTTCCATGTCGCCTTCTCCAGGCTATTGTGCTTTTGTCATCAACATGGCAGGATTTTGTAACATAATTTCTTATTGTTGGGCCATTATGTATGTGACACAAAGATGTGTGCATGATCTTGTGTGGGATCTGTGGAAATGCATTTGGCATTGGCCTACTATTTTATCTCAACAGGTAACTGAGGTCTGCTCCATGGGGCAAAGATTTGAGGGTGATGGTGTCTCCTACTTGTTGAATGGTTATTTTGATTGCAAAACGTCATCCATGCAATTGTAGTTATCTGAGTTCCTGATTGTCCTGTGGGTAACTGTTGATAGTTCAGATGGCAAGCATGAATATGGTATGGTACATGTATGGGCCACTTAGGTGAAGTTTGTTGCTAGGGCCTACTTGATATCCTAGTAATGTTTGCTAATCTCAACTTTTTTTCAAGTGTGATCATGGACATGTGTTGACTTTATTTATTTTTGTATTTGCAGCATCAGCACTGGCAAGCAAAGGAAACGGGGCACTGCCGAGTAGAGAGGCATCTGGCCATAGGACCTCGGTCAATACACCACCGACACAGATGGACCTAGTGGCCTGGAGGGTGAGGGAAGTGCCACGAGGGAGACCTGAACATCCTCATCATCATCATCGGATTTTTCCTCCAGTGGACACTACCGAGTGGTGGCAGACCCATAGGGGCATCCCCTTGAACCATCTTTGTCCACCATCCCCCATTCTATCGCCGCCCACCCTGTTGCTCCCCACCCAGAGCGGGGGTATCTCCTTTGACGCTGGCACCTCAACCCCAGCCCCTGTTACCCCTGCTGCCCTCAGTGAGAAGACTATTGACCTTCTCAGAAGTATTTCTGTGGGTCATCAGCCATTGTGAATGCCATTCAGGGATTGGCAACTCAGCTACAACAGACAAATGCATTCCTGGAAGGCATTCATGGTACAATAACTGGCCTACAGAGATCTTTTCAGGCTCTGGCCTCCTCACTGGCAGCAGCCAGTCACCCCACACCTTCCGTCAACCCTCCACCTCCTTCTTTCCAATCCAAAATCCCCCTTCCCTACCTACCCAAAGCACACAGACATGCATGTGTACAGATCAGCTTGCATCCACATCAACACACAAGAGCATCACACACAAACACAAGCACCATAAAACACACCTGCATGTAAGCAAACAACAGCCACCCACAGACACAACAATCACCACTTCCACAGACACCCCTTCCACCCCCAGCATTACACACACAACATCTAGCATTCCCACAGGCACTACACCAACAGTCGGTGACACACCCAGCATACCCGCAGACACCACCTCACGAACCCCCTCGGGTATCAACTACAACCACCATACCCACAGATAACACAACAGACACACATACATCCACCACATCCAGCATACCTGCAGTGACCATCCCAACAGACACACACACATCCACCACTCCATCCCCAAGCACCTCCATCTCCGAGATCACCAAGACATACAAACACACTCACTCACTCACCCAACAGACACCCACCAAATGCAAGCATACGTCCGAGAAGCATGCACCCACAACATCCACACCAACACAACAAACAACCACTCCCTCAACCTCCAAGACCCAATCCCCTTCTGCTGGCTGTCCCTGTGTCCCTAAGAAAGTGTTTTTGTTTGACCTTTACCTTTCCTCATGTTCATTCCACCCTGTCCTAAGTCCAAGAGGCTTCCACCTACCTCCCAGCACATCCCTTCCACCTCCACAGCCTCCCCTGCCCCCCTGAAAGCACCCATACCCCCCTCCCAAATCCAAAGCCACCAAGGATGATCCCTGAGGTGCCTGCATGGCCCCTTGATGCCCCTTCCAGTGGAGGCTCCATGGCAGTTAGGAGTCTTGGCATAAAACGGAGGGGCGGAGCTAGCCTGCCGGCAAGATGGCCGTCACTGAGTGAGGCTCTGCCGGACTTAGGGCTCTAAGTCAGCATTTCTCCTGACGTGGTGGAGCTGGGAGTGTCTCCCTGGACCGGGAGCCGTCCAGATTACGGGGGTGCCGTTGCCGGTTTTCGGCTGCTGGCGAGCCTGTGTGTGAGCGGCGTGGGGGCGGGCTCCGCCTGAGTCGGTCCTGCCTGTGGAGACGCGTTCGGCTGTGCGGTCTGCCGCGCGCTTTTGCGGGCGCCAGGCAGAGAGGACCTTCGACGGTCTCGCCGGGCCGCGGCCCCCCCCGAGACAGATCTACGCAGCCTCCAACTCGGGGAGTGCGACTTGGAGGCACAAGGTCGCGTGGTTACGCGGCCTGGGAAGCTGAGCCTGCCCCGCCCTGGGAACAGTGCAATTGACGGCGGCGCTGCGCCGGCTTGGAGGAGGCTGGCGGGAGCCCCCTGGTTCGGCGTTCTTCTCAGGGTGCAGGGGCCCCCGTGATTTGATGCTGAGGCTCCGTCCTGTGTGGCGGGAGACCGGGCCCCGTGGTTGGGCGGGCCTGCTCTGGCCTCCTGGCGTCGGGCCCGATAATATTGGTCGCCGGCCGGGTCGGGCCGGGGGGTGCGGCCTGCATTGATTGGAGCCATTTTGGGCTGCTTTGGGCCTTTTGAGGACTTTGGCCTTCATATTGGACTGCTGCCATTGCTGGTTGGGCTGCCGGAGGTGGCTGAGGACACGTTAGTGGAGATGGTGGTGTGAGAGAGATTCCTGGCTTGCACTTAACGCCTCTGGGGAGATCATTGATTGGCCTGGAGACCTCTGGTACTTACCTGCTTCTGGAAGAGCGCTGTCCCCGGTTGGTGGGTGCCGCCTGTCTACTGGGAGCTCTGCTGGGGCTCCCTGTCTGAGCTCTGCACTATCTGGATGAATTGCCTGTTCACTGGAGTTGGGTGGTGCGTCTGGGGCTGGGTTCCCGGTGGAGCGCGGTATGGGCAAGGCGGAGCAGTGGCAGGCCAAGCTTTCCTTAGATGGCAGCAGGTGGAGGGGGGACACCCCCGTGCCATCGTCTGGAGAGGTGCAGATGGATGAAGGGGCCTCAGACGCTTCCGTTCGGTCCATGTTCGTGGACCTCAAGAGCAGTTTGGCGGGTATTGGTGCCAAGCTGGACCATTTGACGGAGCAGATGGATCGCATCCGGGCCCGGGTGGATGAACATGATACCCGCTTTGAGCAACTTGAGTCGCGCACCTCGGAGATGGAGGACCAGAGACATGGTGAGAGAGAACGCTTGCTGCAGATGGAGCGGGTGCTGGGGGTAATCAGGAATAAAAATGAAGATTTGGAGGCGCGGTCCCGGTGCAATAATGTCAGGATGCTTGGCCTTCCTGAGTCCACGGACATGGGCAGAATGGAAGACTTCATGGAGAAATTGCTTGTTGACTTGTTCCTGGGCGAGCTTTATCGAATTCTGGTGGTGTAAAGGCCTTATCGATCGTTGGGACCTCCCCCCCCCCGGGACCCCGCCGCGTCCTGTCATTTTCCGCCTCTTAAACTATCGTGACCATGACAGTGTGCTGCGACTGGCCCGGGAGCGACGCCCGGTGCTCTATGGGAACACAGAGTTGCATTTTTTTCCTGACTATACTCCGAATGTGCAGGCGGCACGCAAGGCGTTTTTGCCGATCAAGCGCTCTTTGAGCCTGACCGCGGCTCGTTTTTCGCTTATATATCTGGCAAAACTTAGGATACAGCATGGCGGTACTCTGCATTTCTTTACGGACCCGAAGCTGGCGGCCAAGTTTGTTAAGACGCTTCTGCGGTGCTCTGCGACTAAGGGGGCTGGAGATCCTGGCTCGGAGCGGGCGAACCTTAGTGACACTGATTGACTGCCTCTGGCCCTGAGTCGCCACTGGATCTTGACTCCTGCTGGGAGCTGTTGTTGCACTGTTCTTGATTTCCTATTTAGGAGCTGCTATGTCAGTATCTTTGCATTTTTTGCCCTTCGTCCTCTCTGGCCTGTCTGCTCTGCGGATGGGTTGGATGGCTAGCTCACGACCCTTGGATGAGTCCCTTAACTATGTTGTGGGCCCTTGAATGTCTTCTTTGGGGGATGGGCGGGTATCTGCTTTGACCCGTTTGGGGGTCTGCGTGGGTGGGGGTGGGTGTGTTTTCTGGTTGGCTGTTTATGTGCTGTTTGGAGATATTGCTATTGTCTTTTTGTGGTGAATGGATCTGGCAGGCGGCGACGAGTGGCCTGATGGCGGGATGTATGGAAGCGCTGCTAGGTCGTGGTTGGAGTTGATGGCGGCGGTTAGTTGCCTTACGTGGAATGTGCGTGGCTTGAATGATCAGCGTAAGGTGCGGCCCATGTCTGCTTATCTTCAGCGTCATCATATAGATGTATGTATGCTCCAGGAGACACATCTGGATGCTTCCACGGTGCAACGCCTGAAGGCTGGGTGGATTGGCGAGTGTCATGGTGCGGGGTTTTCACGATACGCCACAGGAGTGGCGATTTTGTTGCGTAAGGGGCTGCAGTGGCGAACTCACCGAGCGATAGTAGATCCGGAATGACGCTATGTTTTGTTGAGTGGCACCCTATTAGATTGGCCCTGTCGGCTGGTGTTGGTGTATGGTCCGAATGTCGATGACCCTGGCTTTTTCTGTGAGGTATGGCCCCTGGTTGACTCAATGGGGAGTGGGACTGTAATTTAGGGGGGAGACTTCAACGTGGTTTTGGATCCGGAGCGAGACCGGGAGAGTGCAACTAGGCCTCGACACTCTGCTGCGGCGTTAAAGACTGTCATGAGCGATGGAGCCCTAGTTGACTTATGGAGGGTGAAGCATGGGGATCAGAGAGAGGGCACGTGTGTCAACTATGTACATGTGCATATGCAGACTTACAGTAGTGATACATGGTAGTTAGTGTGTACTCTAACTTCCTTTATAAACAACATATATTGCACAACGTATAACAATAATGGTGTGAGAAATGTTCATAGAGACATACTATGTTATGGATAATCATGTGGCGTAGTCATAAGTGTCTAGACAATACCAGGTATTGTTCATGCATATTGTTTGGGAGACTCCATTTCACACATGGGCTGCCTGCAGATGGCAAATTGCAAATGAGTTTTGACTGAGAAGAAGGTTATGTTTGCCTACTTAGTGTGACTGAAGTGTTCTGACCACTTGTGTTGGGATAGTGCATGTGGACATAACTTTCTCCTTTTGTCTGTGTCATCCATGCAGGTCAACGCCCATCAAAAGAAGGGACTCTGGCGTGCCATCACCAAGCAAGTGCGGATCCTGGGGGTCCACAGCCAGTGGAGCACCCACTGTAGGAAGTGGTGGGTGGACATGAGACGCTGAAGACCACAGAGGCCCAGGTGGGGATGTCTGTCCAATGAGGGAGGGGTGCCTGCCAGATCGTATCCCCCCTAATGGCCTGTATTTTGGCAGAGGCCTGCCCTGAGGTGGATGGGCATTTGAGGGCAGCACAGCAGCCACAAGGGGGTAAGTACTGACTACACAAATTTACATCCCTCTGCCATTTCAGTGTATAATGTGTAAGTATTTAAGCTGTGACAATGTGGTAAGTGCTAAAGGCCAGGGGTCCCCTAGGTACACCGGTTACAACATTGACATACAGGTGTGGATATTCTATTGTGTACATACACCTCATCAATGTGAGCCATATTGTATTGAAGCATGTGGTGATGCATGTGTGACAGTGTCATATGTGTACCACTATACTGCTCTATATATAACCTGCTGGGTCATCCTTACCAACTACTGATCCAATCCACTCTCCAGATATCCTTTTGGTAAGTTGTTCAGGTCTTTGGTCTCTCTCCATTTCTATTCCACTGGATCTAGATCTATGTGCAACATAGGGTCTGACAGATGAGAAACAGGCCAATTATTCATGAGTTGTCAACTAGATGTGAAGTTCATATGAGGGTGTGATCTCAATCTGAAATTTCACATGGCATACTTGCTACACTTACTCAGAGGTGTGAGGAGGTGTCCCCATTGTTACCTGAGGACTGTACCATGGAAGACTTTGATGTATAATCAGGGTGGACATCCTACATGATGAAAAGCATGGTGGTATTTCTACAATTCTGGTTCAAGACATGTCATTGAAATGTGAGTTCATACTATTTTTTCATGTACATAGTATTGTGAAGGTAAGTGGCTAGCCTGCTATTCCCTTAGCCAATGTATTATAGACATGGGTTGTAGTGCAGGACATTGTCTTAACTCTACAATATACACTGTTTTGGGCAACATCATGTGTACATTGGTAATTCATGCCATTGTCAAGATCTCTGATCCACGTTTGGTATACTAACCTCAGCTATTCAGAATCTGTTTAGATGGATGTTAGTATGGCGAAGCTCAATTTGTTCTGACTTCATTGTGTTGCTGGTTTTGTAGTTGACATCCACATGTTGGTGGAATGGTATCTGTTATCAGTTGATTTGCTGGACTCTAGGTGTTTGACTCATTCATGGTCACTGAAGAGGTTGATTATGTCTGTGTAACTTTACTCCAACTAAGTAAGGTTACTCACGTTTGAAGTGCTGATAGTGATGTTGGTATTTTGATGTTGTTGACGTGAGGTTGCTAATCATCAGTATCAATAGAACTGTATGTGGCCTTCTTGCACATCACATGTGTCCATTGTATTGAAGGTGTTGGTATGGTCCCTGGGGTTGTATGTGGGTAAACCCTGTGTGATGAGTAGGCCCCTATAGCCGTGCATGACTTTGTTTACTATGTGAGAATTACTGGGATGACTAGGTCCACAAAGTATGTATCAACCTTTACAAAAACACTATTTATACATGTGTTGTTGAAATGGATTTGAGATCTATTGTACTCCAACTTTGGTCATGCCAAATGGAATAGGTGCATCTGTGGTTTTTGCCTTTGTGAATGTTATAGACACAGTTACAAGTTATAAATGTGATTGCTAAACAACATGCTGTGTTGTAATTGGAATGTGATGAGGTAACTTTCATAGGACATGACATCTGGTAATGGACTGAGCAAGTGTAGATTTGGAGTATGTATGAATGTGATATCAAATCAACACTAATTGCCATTGATGGAATGTAGTTTCAGAGTGATGCTCTGTATAGGGACACACTGTTAATGTTGACCAATCATCTTGTGCAGGCATAGTTTGTGTTATAGCTGCACTGATAGGATGATGATGTAGTGGTCAGATATTTGGCTTATGTTGTGTGTGAAATTGTTGTCAAATAGGGTTGTTGAAAGTATGTTGTTGTGACATGATGTTGGCTCAAAATGGTTTCTACCTAAGGGTATTTTACACATAGATGTGATGTTACTGTTGTGTATGGTCTAATGTATGTGTATGTTAAGAATGTGATGATGCTACCCCTCTCTCTGTTTCTCAGCATCAGCATCAACAGGCAAAGGAGACAGGGGACAGCAGAGTGGGGAAGCTGCTGGCCAAGGAACCCAAAGTCATAATACCGCCGGCACCGAGGGAGCCAGTGGCCTGGAGGGCGAGGGGAGTGCATGAGGAGACAGGATCCTGCTCTTCATCTTCTGATTCCTCCTCCAGTAGACACTCCCTGGCGGTGGCGCACCCATCTGGGACCACTGCAGCACCATCTCAGTCCGCCACCCCCGTTGCTACCACTGCCCACTCTGTAGATCCAGTTGGCAGTCCCTGCTCACCCAGAGGGTGGGCATCTCCTTTGTCGCAGGCACCTTTGCCCCTGCCCCTATCAGCCCTGCTGCCCTCAGTGAGGAGGCTATTGATCTACTGAGGTTGATCTCTGTGGGTCAGTCGACCATCATGAATGCCATCCAGGGACTGGAAACTCAGATACAACAGAGTAATGCATTCCTGAAGGGCATTAACAGTGCACTGGCTGGCCTACAGAGATCCTTGCAGGCTCTGGCTTCCACGCTGATGGCAGTCAGTCACCCTTTGTCTAACGTCCCCCCTCCATCTTCCTCTTCTCAATCCTAAACCCTCTTCCCAAACCCAGCAAAGGCACACAAACAGACCGGCATGCATCCACATCAACATCCAAGTATAGCTCAGACAAACACAAGCACCACAAGACACACCACCGGCATGCACACAAGCAACATACACCTGCACACACAGCAACAGTCACAAGCTGCGCTGACACCACCACCACCCCCAGCATCACTGATCCTACACCTGACATACCTGCAGACACCACACCAACATTCACAGATCCAGCCACACCTATCCTACCAACAGTCAGCACAATAGCAGACCCTCAGACATGCACCCCAGTAACCAGACCAGCAGACACCACAACCAATGACACTCCTATATGCAGTACATCCACCATACCTGCAGTCACCACCCCAAGAGACAGTCACCCACCAACCACAGCATCCCCCAACACCTCCAACCCCCCTCAGTCCCGTACACATAAACACCCTCACTCACCCACCCAACAGACAACCAACACCCACAGGCATACCTCCTACAAACACACACCCACAACACCAACACATACATGTCAAACAACCACTCCCTCACCCAAACACCCTTCTGATGACTGTCCCTGTGTGTCTAAAAAAAGTGTTTCCTTCATGTTTTGACTTTTCTCTACTCCTTTCCTCCCCCCAGTGAGACTCCTAAATGCTCCATTTCCCTCCCCAGGCTCCTCCTTTCCACGTCCAAGCCCTTCCCTACCTCCCTGCAAGTACCCATGCCTCTCCCCTGCTAACAAGTCTACCCCTCCCAGGAGAACCCAACCCTCCTCTAAGTGTGGACCTAAACCCTTCCCTCCCAAGCCTATCCCCAAAGGACCCCGTCCAAGCCAAGACCCAAATCCCCTCCTGTGCCCCCCGATAATCCCTGAGGTGCCTGCCTGCCCCCTTATTGCCCCTACCTGTGGAGGTTACATGGCAGTCAGGAGTAAAGTTCAGGGCACACAGATGTGCAATGTGTGCATCTTGCACATTTGCTATTTGGACTGGCCTATGGCCTTGGACATTTAATTAATTTTCTATTTTATAATTAATACATCCTCGGACCAACCAGTTGTTGGTTTCGACGTTACATATTTGTCCTGCATTTCTTTTCTTGGGGATGCTTTGTTTATAGCTGACATTGTTTCTGTGTGAGTATTTGTGTGTAAGTGGTGCTTGTACTACCTGTTTTGCCTGGGCAGCATGTGAGGTTGTGTGCAGTACTTTTGTCCCACAGTGATGGGTGTGTGTTGTGTGATGGGCATGTGTATGTTGGGGACATGTTGTTGTCATGGTATTGACTGGTGTTTGTTCTGACATGTGTTTGTTGCAGTGTTTTGTGGCTTTGTGTGCTTTGACTGTGTGCATGTTTGGTGTACAGTATGTCAGATATGATGTACTGTGTGTTTGCTGTGTATGGTGGTTGCTGCGTTGAATGGTTGTGTGATTGTGTGTGTTCATTCCCAGTTGATGGTACGTTGTGTTGTATGTGTGATTTGTCACTGGGCAGTGTCTATTGTGGGTGCTTGCCAATGCATTGATAGTGTAGTAGTTTTGGTGTTGTGGGTTGTGTGTGATTGGGCCTGTGCTGTGTTTCTGGGATGTGTTTTTGACGTGTGTGTGTGTGATGGCCGTAGTGTGTGTACTGTGTATGTGCGGGTGTGTATGTGACTGTCTGAAAGTGTGCGTGTCAGTGAGCTGCTACATGTGTATGTCGCCCTCACCCCCGATCCCAATGGTATGTTGTGTGAGCGTATGAACTTTGGCAATTTACAACAGTGACAGGTAAGTGTGTGTACTTACGGTTTCTGTTGTTGTCTTTGGCATTGATTCTGGAGTCTCTGGGCGAGTAGGAGCAGCGGGATGATGTGGAGTTCTGGTTCCACAGCGACTTCGGACAACTATGGCTTCCTGCAGGTGAGTGTCTCCTTTTATGCAGTTTGTTTATGCCTGGGTTTCCCTAGTGGTGCGATTGAGGCTGGAACCTTGGCGGTGTGCAACCTCGTCATCTGTCTGCCAGAAACGTGGTCTCTACCGACCTGCAGGTGGCTACCGTCGTCTGTGGCGGCCAGACCGATATGGTGGTGCTGGCACTGCTTTGGCTGTATTCTGTTGGGAATACCGCCATGGTCAGAATTTGGCGGTCTTCTCCACCAGACTGTTGGTAATACGGCCGCTAATATGGCGGTCCTGAGACCGCAAATTGAAATGAGGCCCATATGTCTTTCAGATTTCCAGTGGAAGAACGTTCCAGAATTTAAGAGCATGGAGGGCAAATAAGCATCCTACACCCCTGGATATTTTAATCTTGTGGACTTCAAACAGTTGCTGGTTTGTAGAATAAAGTGTTCTTGTGGGATTGTATGGTCTTACCAATGGAGTGCTGAATATGAGTATATGCATAAACAACAGATGATGGACGGAATGCAGAGCAAATCACACATTCACCCCCAGTCACAGATCTGGGTTTAATCCATCAGTTTTTTTGCTTGCCATGCCATTCCAGTTTGGACCCAGCCATTTGCAAATCAGTCTTGACCCTGTCCCCCATGGGAACAGTCCAGCCCGAACTGCCAGGCCAAGTCTTCCCTGGACCAGAAACAAGCACCCTGTGACCGGTTTCACCCTTCATCAGCCAGGCTAGCTTGAATCTGGTGGCATAGTAAGCATGATTCCTAAGCAACTATAGAGGCAGATTTGGACCTACAAACTAAAACAAAATTGTTACTGTGTGAGGAGGGGGGCAGGGCCTCATGCTAAGAAATACCTATGAGGCATTTATGCACTAGCCCTGCCCCAAACCCCCTCCTCCAAAAAAAGAAAATAACCATGCTGAAGCTGTTGCTGACATCATGGGTGAGTTTCCACACCTGTTAATGGGTGTCGGCAGTTCAAAGCCTCTGAAAAAAGCTTGTTTTGCCTGCCACCATGTGATATCGGCTCCTCATCAGGTGACATGTGCAGGGAGCCGATGTTCTGTGATACGCTGTGACACCATGTGAGTTGGCAGGTCTGGTAGTGTGTTGTGGGTGGGTTTGCCCATCGACAAACAAGGAGAAAATACCAGTGCTTAATTGGAGCCAGTGGTTTCTGGTACTCAGAATCCACACTTAATTTGCATCACCGGCACTTATGACATGGTGGCGTTGTTTATCTAATTTAGAGATGAGCACTACAACAATTGTTTATTATTTCCATACACATTAAAAATTATTAATACCTGCTATCCTAGCCATTATTATAGCTTTGGGGGCCTAAAGTGGTCTGAAATGTCTCACTTGTATGAATGTGATGGTTTGCAGTTGTCTTGGTACTATCACTGCAAGTGCTGGCAGGGGCAGTGGGTGGTGTAAGGTGCAGTGGGCTCCTGCACCGGTCCTGGTACTTATTTGGTTTTACAAATTAACCAATGGATAATACAGATGGAGCGTACAGATATCCTGTATGAGATAGTGGGTAAACGTAGATTTCTCTCAGAGTTCCATAACTTGAGAACAGCCTATGCGCAGCCTATGCGTAGCAGTGAATTGTTTCTGAAGTACAGGGGGGAGTTATGAAAAATATTTTTCTGAATATTGTTTATTTACCATATGAATTGATGAGAACAAGTATTTTTACAAATGCAAATGGGCATTACACAGTTTAAAGATTATGTCATATAGAAAAAGAAGTGCCTTAGAATGCGTGTTCACTTAGTTGTGGGTGTGAGAGGTGTGCATGAGTGACATGGAACAGTTTTGAGTTATTTCTAATAGGTCTTCTTTTGTCGCCGTAGTCGAAGAAGCTGATCAAGACACGATTATTACTGCCATTGTGGAATAGGTCAATGTTTGCTAGGCAGGGTCCGGAAACGAGTGGACTCCAGCCGCCAATCCTCAAAAAGGTGATAGTCAGCCCGCCATTTCCACTGTTATTAACATCACAACATTGTATGAAATATAAAACGTCGAAGCTGTCACCAAGCCCTGCAAGCCAAAACGTGTGTAGAACAGTAGAACCTCTTGCATGGCAGGATTAATGGCACCTGCAGCCCCCTTTGCTGTTTACGGGCAGTGGGGCCTGAGGAATTGGTATTCATACCTCGAGTTCGTATCTCCTTGGCTCTCAAGGTGAGCACTCTGCTGAAGTATATGTTCAGTTTTCGCTCTGAAATGCAACTCACGGAACTCTCGCGTCTAGCCATGGTGTCTGAACAATAATGTCAAGTCTGTCACGCTTACAGAATTCTTTGCATTGAGAGGTTTAGCAAGGTCGTAGAGGAGGGGAGGTACCTATGTTTGAACATATCAGCTATTAAACTGGGCACGTTGTGGCGCAAAAACGTGCACGGGTACAAATTCGGTACATATTCACTAATAATGGAGTTTTAGACAAGCTTCCAGATCATACGAGCAGAAATGGACCATTAACTTGGAAGACAATTAGAAAAGCAACCGTATTGCATAGTGTTCTATTAATGAACTGTTTTGCACTTTACGCCTTTGGCGTTGTGCTAAAGCGCATTACAAACAAGTTACACGTGTTCCCTTCTGAAAATGTAACAAATATTGGCGAAGCCAATAGTTCTGGTTTGCAAACTCAGCCCAGACTGAAACATTAAAATAAGCAGCAGTAGTGAAGAAAATGTCACAAATATTGTCAAAGCCAATAGTTCTGGTTAGCATATTCAGTACAGATTAAACATTAAAATAACCTGCAGCAGTGAAAAAAACAAGAAAACCGTTGTTTTGGGTACACAATTGATTTTGACCTAATCACTAACACTTAACTCCCAGAGAGAAGCATGCTACCTGACCGCAAACACTTCAGTGCCTCGTCAGGGGTAGTAAGCATTATTATTATATAAATACATATGATTCAGTGTATTGTAATTGCGTTTATCAGCACTTGCTATATGTGATGAGGCAGTTAAGCGCTTTATGCCAGGCAGCACGCTGATCCGGAACCCAAGGTTAATGGTTAGTCCAGGGTTATTGGTTATTAATGTTTATTGATATTAGTCTTGTGTGCTCAAGCAGAACAATCCATGCATTTACTCCAGTTTCTTTGTGATAGGTTAAATAAATTGGAGTTAGGTGTGATCATTAGTGTGGGTATATACAAGTTAAGGCAGATGGCTACTGCAGTTAACAGATGAGATAGAAGAGATTAGGTAAGTTGGGTAGTATTATGACTTTCAAAGAAGAAGAAGCTGCGATATTTGAAATGAGTTGTAGGAAATTTGCAGAAATACCGGTACTTAATTTGTGCTTATTGTCTCCGGTGCTGAGCACCAGCACTTATTTTTGCGGGCCAGGGCTTATTCTTCTGCCTCAAGCATTTGCTGCGAGCAGAAGACACATGTGAAAAATGGATGAAGGGAAAAACGAAAAAGTGTCACAAAGAGAGAAAGTAGAAAGCTGCAAGAGTGAGCTGAAGCGGGAGGGAGTGGCCTTTATATGGATTGAGAAGGCCCGAGATGGCTTCAGGATTACGCTTCCCGAATATTCCGTGTTCACACATTTAATTGCAGCAGCCGCGTGTTTGAGGAGGGCTTTGAGCACCGGCACCTTTTTATTTACAAATTAAGCACTGAGAAATACAATAATAGAGATCAGGGAAAAGATGCATGAGATTTAGAGAAGGTTGTGCTAAGAGAGCAAGCATGCAGAAATTGGAAGGAAAGAAGAGAGTCATTTGAAGGAAAAAAGAAGAGGCAACATCGAGGAGTTCTGAGTAAAGGTCAGTGATTCAGGCAGGATTTTGGGAATGTAGAATATACTTTTTGAGACAGCATGCAATTTGATAATGTAAAACTGTAGAAATAAAAAATATTGCTTACATGTGAGACGGTGTTATATTAGGTACTTTTGATAGGCACTACAATCAGGTCAGCTGACCAGCTCAGTAGTTTCTAGCTTTATTTTAGTTTTTTGCTGGGTGCATGCACAGGAGCTTTAGACTGCACTAAAAGAACACAGTTACCTCAAGATATTAGTGATGTAAGAAAACATACTGGGAACAAATGCAAACATTGAAAATGATGAAGTGGATGTCTTGTGAAGTTTATCTTCAAGCTTAGGTCACAGTATTAATTCTAAAAGCAAAGCAGGATCCATTTGGATGCCTCTGGGTTGGCATGGCACAAGGTAGAGAGTGAGGATAGCCTCTCCGGATTGTGGAAGTGTATTGCTGTATTTCTGTGGCTGTAGAGTGGATAGCCAGTCATAGAAGTGAGGCAGATGGTGGCTGGGCTCCATTTAGATATTCAATAAAGGCTTTGTTGCAAGGGGCTGCTGATTAGACTTTGTGAATAACTGCCATATGTAGATGGTAGGTGGAAGGGTTAAGACTGCAGATTATGTTATGCAAGGTGAAGGGTCCTCTTAGGGTGAGGCCTAGTTTTTTATCTTCCTTGATCACACTTTTAGTTGGAGTGGTGACAGACAGGTGCAGAAACTTCAACTCTTTCTGGCTTTCTTTTGAGTGTTCTAGGCCAGAAACTACCCTGCCGTGGGGGCATCACTCTACAAAAAGTAAAAATTGCACAGTGTCTCACGGAGAACAGTTGAAATCAGACCCAAATAAATAATTTAAATTCAATAACCACAAACCAGTGACAAACATATGTAGCGTTGGGAATAAAGCAGTAGATGTTTTCTAAAACATAAACAAGTATCACACAAAAGTAAATATTATTCTCAAACATATATATTAGGAACCAGTGCGCCACTTGGGGTTGATGGTTTCACTGCATTGATGGGTCAAGTAGGTTGCGGTTCTGCATCAGTATAGTCTTAGGGGTGTGGAATTCCTATAGCCTGATGCCCAGGACATATTGTTTGTGGCCAAGGACAACAAGTTTTTATATTTAGTTTGTCCTTGGGACAGGTAGTTCCAACCCCCTGCAGCACAACCCCTTTGGCTGCCAGTTTACAGGGAAAGGAACTGTCTGCAGTCGAGGTAATATTTGTGCTTGTATGTTAATGCTATTTGAACTTGTATTCATGGTTCATTAATGCAAAGCACTTATTATTAGTGTGAGCACTGTAAATAAATGCTGTAAGCTTGGACTGCGCTACTGTCAGTGGTTCCAGTAAAAAATGTGTACACGTGTTTGTAAAGTTTAACAATAGTAGGCTACGTATAATGCTTCCAGAATGCTCTCTTATTAGATGCAAATGTTTGTAGAAGCTTCTAAGGAGGACTGGTGATTCTTTGCTTTCAAAATAAAATGGTCAGAAAATCAATGCAACTAGGAAAAAAGTTTTACTAAATTACTGTAAAAATGTTAGGTACCATTTCTTTGAAGCATCATTTAGTAAAATGTGTTGATGTATGCTAGTATTTCCAAACAAATATTCATAATAGAGAATCAGTCTAACCAGTTTCAACAACATTATGGGAAATATGAAAATAAACAAGCATTGGCAAAGCCAATTGATCCAAAACTAGCAGTTAGTCTTTTCATTTTGTCAATGCATGTCTTGTATTGACATGGCTTTTGTAAAAATGTATTGTTGTGGAAGCTGCCAGGCTCTCACCATTGTAACAAACATTAGCAAAAAACTAAATATTTTTTGCCCTCAAAAAGCACATATTGCCTCAGTAGTTCCTGGCACTGAACTCACTTTTTTGTGTTCCAATATGCTCCTTGTGAAAGAGCGAGCATGCTATGACTCACTGTAAAGCCAGCCGATAGATGGACAGAGAGAGAAAAATCGAGTTTTTATAAAAAACAAAAGGTCTTGGTTAATATCAGACCTAATTAGGGGCCCAATTCCTAAAGTCACAGAAGTGTACCTATGGTATATGTCTTTGCATTTGTGCAGGATTGTGGCTTTCATGAATTGACACCAATTTGCAGAAGTAGACCAGGAAATCATACTCCTAGAAAATATTTGGGAACTGTATTTTAGCATGAGCAAATACGTTTGTGTAGATTTGTTCAAACAAAAAGCTATTGAGTGTTTACAAGTTCACTGATCTTCCAACCACATTTTTCCAAACCTTGAAAGAACTTCTACTTCTCTCTTTATCAGGGTTAAATTTCCAACCTTTCTCAGTATGGGAAAAGATTAGAGAAGAGCTGGTGAAAATCCTTAAAACATGAGAGCTACTAGGTTTGCACAGACTCAAAGGCATCCCAACCCTGGAACTTTTGCTTACTGCTTCCTCCAGCCCCAATATATAGATCTGTGGAAAGGTGGAAAAGTTGGGAAAGTAAGGACATTGCTAGTATGCCAGCCCTTGTATAGAATTAGCCCTGGCATAATCAGAGAGGCTGTTATCAGAGCTCTTATATAAAGAGACTAGTGTCATAATTTTCCGCCACACTCCATGGCACCAAAGGGATAGGTGGATTTTTTTACAGGACAAGTAGATTTATGAAGCAACCTGTCCCATGGACAAGTAGATATTTTATTAAATTCCACACCCCTGTGTCGCACTATGAATTGTGAAGAAGAAAAGGACAGGTCAGTAATAATGAAAAGTCTGATGACCATGGTTGGACTAAGGTAATTAACTTTCAGGTTAGTGACAATAATCTAGATGTAAAGGAAATAAAGATAGCCCACCATCAGTTATTTATGGGTTGATTCTTCTAAGAGGAGTCCCCATACCTGTTCAAAAATTTCGGTTTTGTCACTGACAATTGATATGTTGCTTTCACAATGGGCTATACAATGCACTTCTATTAGTCATTCATCAAAGACAACAAAAGATCGGCTTCAGTGTTATAGGACTGTAACCGGGTTGGGAGTTTCCCGGCCACAGAGACGGATTCCAGCCCTAGCTGCCAGTGCCCTGGGGGCACTGGAGAATGCAGCAATCCGGCAGAGAGCGACCCAGAAAAGGAAACCCGGGAGGGGATACCCTTAAAAGGGGCGTGGGCCACATGCACGGTGCGCGAGAATATGAAAACCAAAGAAGAAGGAGAGGAGAGACCTGAAACACTACGGGGACGAACGGAAGACGTCCGAACATCGACACTGGCAGGGCGGAGTGTGCCGCAACTGACGAGCCCATTTTCCTGTCACGTCCCTGGAGGGACGTGGCTGAGGCAGGTACGTTCCTGCCTTCGTGTCCGCTAACCCTCCTTGTTTGGGAGAGAAGTGGGAGCGGGTTTGCTGGGGAACGGGACGCCTGATACTCTCGGGGAGACACCACCTACCTAACAGGCATTATCACGAAGGCCCGACAGGGAGGGCGAGAGAGCGAAGGCTGACACATGTTTATTTGTTTTCTGTTTCATTAGCGTTATTTTGTCTCCTTTTGTTTGTTCTGGGTTTTCCTCTGCCTATAAATAGCTAAATACGCTACTAACACCCCCAGGAAGGTCTGTGCAAACAACAACCTTCTAGAGTACGCCTAAAGGCTTCACTAAAGAAAAGGGAAAGCCCCAGAACTTTCTTTCCACACAGGGGCACTTGTTTGGAGAGTTGGTGAAAGGGAAACCCGGTACCCCATCCACCTCGCTACACCCGCTTACTAACCATTCCCCTAAGCCCCAGAATCCGCACTTACTTTCTCTTTTCCCTTCTTTTCTGCACTTCCACCATTCCACATCGCTGCTACCGCTGGGTCTGCCGAAGTACGGATAAACCTCGCCGGATGGAAGATCTATAAAAGAAGAAGAGAAGACTAGGTTGATATTACGAGAACTAACAACTTCCAGGAATCAACAAAAAAAAACCTCAAAGAACACCCAAGAAGAAAGACAGGATGGGAGAAAGGACCAAAAGATATAAGAAAAATAAATCAATCACAATTGAGCACCGTATCTTGGTCTCCGAGCATTTTTTCTCTGGATCATCACTCCACGCTAGAACCCCACCCTCCTACAGTGGCGTCAGAAGTGGGATAGCAACACCGGAGACCAGACGGACCCGAAAATGGAGGTGAAGCCCTCTATTGAGGACATGATACAACAATTGGCAGACGGACAACATCACCTCCAAATAGTATGGGAAGAACAACAAAGGGAGGCGAGGACGGACCGTGACACACTATAAAGCGCGCTAAAGAGCCAAGCGACCATTATGGCGAATAACCAATTGGTCCATGAAACCGCCTTGAAGAAGCTAACAGATACCATCGCTGCAATGAGAGTCCATCCTAACGTACGGAGCTCTGTCCTCCAAAAGTATCAAGAAGGTGAAGATCCGGATGCGTTCTTCACGAACTTTCAGAGGGTGGCAACGTCTGCCACTTGGCCCGAAGACCGGTGGGAACACTACATGGCTCCCTTGCTAACGGGTACCCTACAAGCAGCCTATCAGGCGGTTAACGCTGGGGGAACTACCCCCTACCCTGAAATCAAGAAGAGTATACTGGAACGTGTTGGTTTCGATACTGAGTATTATCGGCTCAAATTTAGGAAAACCAAGTGGAGTCCATCTGAAAACCCTCGGGCATTATACTATCGGGGAAGGACTTAGGGCTGAAGTGGTTGGGTCCCATAGGCACCGAAAGGGAAGATATTATACAAACCATTCTCCTCAAACAATACTTGGAGACACTACCCGCAGTCACGCGCAACTGGATCAAGCAACACCCCAATATAGACACTATGACTGGAATCGATCTAGCCTGTGAATATCATCGCTCTGCGGATTTCAGACCTGAACCCGTAAATTGACCAGTCGGGTCAGCCAACCCAACACCACCCTTTTTCATCCTAATCCCAGGAAAAACATGGAAGAAGGGGTAAGCCCCAGAGTCACAGACAAATACCTGAACCAACAATCCCAATGCTACAGTTGTAGAGAATGGGGACATAAAAGGAAGAGAAACCAGAGCCTATGGAAACTGGGGTTACCCGTGGTAGGGTTTTTTTATACAGGGAAGGACAATAGGACCTATGTAAAGGAACTGGTGGTTAATGGACGTCCTACTATCGTACTGGTTGATTCATGCTGTAGCCAGTCTGTCATTGGGACCGGCCTGGTAAACTACCCCGGCTTTATCCCCAACGAGACTGTATCCATATGTTGCATTAACGGGGACATGAGGGAATACCCAGTGGGTCCTGTCTGTCTAAATGGGGAGAAAGACATGATACCATAAAAATGGTCATCATTGAGCACGTAGTAGAAGAAATCATCGTGGACAATGATTACGTGCATTTCGCTGAGCTTTTGAAGAGCATCCAAAGCACCAGTCAAATGGATTCCTGGTGAAAAGAAGCACCCTTCTCCAAAGAGGAGATCAGCCCGGGTAAAACATGTAAACACGTCACAAACCTAGTAGAGCGGAGAAAATATATCACACCAAGGGAGGAGACCAAAAAAGGATAAATGGAAAAAGGGTTGCAGTGACTACCCTTCCCCCCTTTCGTAGTAGCCAAAGGGAGGACCCTACCCTTCAAAACGCCTGGTGGGCCGCTAAGTCCGGAATAACGGGGGAAGCGGGACCCTATTTTCTGATACAAAAAGGCCTCCTTTATAGGATCACAGTTGCTAATAACCAAGAAAAGAAACAACTTGTGGTACCAGAGCCATATCGGATACAAGCTTTACACTGAGCACATAGTCACATGGGAGGGGGACACTTCAGGAGAGAAAAAAACGGAAGAATATCTGTTAAGACGCTTTTATTGGCCCGGGGTTTTCTCCCACATCCACCGCTTTTGCCAGCAATGTCCTAAATGCCAGTTAGTAGACCTCAGTCCTAGAAAGAAGGCACCCCTACATCCAATGCCCATCATTGAAATCCCCTTCAGGTGAATAGTGAACCTAGTTGGGCCCCTGATCCCATCTTCAAAAGGGTATACCAACATTCTCGTGCTCGTGGATTATGCGACTCGCTACCCGGAGGCTATACCGCTCTCTAGTATGAACACAAAGAGTATAGCCCATGCCATGGTTGGGTTTTTCTCGCGAGTAGGATTCCCCAAGGAGATTCTGACAGATCAGGGGACCCTGTTCATGTCAAAGCTCATGACTCAAATATGTCAGATTATAGGGATAAAACACATAAGGACGTCCGTCTACCACCCACAAACAGACGGCCTAGTAGAAAGGTATACTTGTACACTAAAATCCCTTTTTTTTAAATCCATCTCAGAATCCTGCAAAGACTGGGATAAGAAGTTACCCCTCGTTCTATACGCAATAAGAACTCACGTCCAAAGTTCTACAGGCCATAGTCCCTTCGAGCTGGAGTTTGGGCGACAACCACAAACCCTACCAGATATGGCTGCAGAACTATGGGAGGAAGAGGAAGAAGGGGGAAAAGCTCTACTAGAGCATACCCAACACCTCAAATCCCAGATCCAGACCATTTGGGAAGACGTACGGCTACACCTAGATAAGGCACAGGATAAACAAAAACGATATTACGATAGGAATACTCAGCTCAGAACACTACAACCCGGAGATAAAGTCCTTAGCCTTCTTCCTACCCAGATAATAAACTATTAGAGAAGTGGCAAGGACCGTATAGAGAACTAGGGGTGGTAACCCCGGTGACCTATACGACTGAGTTATCAGAAAATCCCCCTCAAAAAACAAATATATCATATTAACCTCTTAGAGAAATGGGAAGAACCGGACAGGACCCCCACAAGTCCAGCAACAGGGTGTCTCGTAAACACGGTGAAGGAACTAGAGATAGGGTTATGTCCCACTGATCAAGAGACAAAACCCGAGGTGCCTTATATAAATAATGCCCTTCTACCGGATCAACAAAAGCATTTAGAACTCCTCCTTTCCAAACACAAACCATTGTTTTCGCCCGAACCAGGAAGGACTACCCTGGCCCAACACTTTATCAAAACCCAACCCGGGAAGGTTTTCCGGCTCTGACCTTATAGGATTCCTGAAGCTCGAAAACAAGTCGTAGAGCAGGAAATAGAGAAAATTTTACAAATGGGTGTCATAGAGCCCTCGGTTAGCCCATGGTGTTCCCCAGTTGTTCTTGTGCCCAACGTGGATGGGACTATCTGCTTTTGTATAGACTTCTGACAGCTAAATGCCATATCACAATTTGACACCTACCCTATCCCATGAGTGGATGAACTCATAGAATGACTGGGAAAGGCCCGTTACATGTCCACCCTAGATCTCACCAAAGCTTACTGGCAAGTCCAATTGGTACCCGGGGACAAAGAAAAGATGGCTTTCTCCACCCCCTCAGGTCTCTATCATTTTACTGTGCTCCCTTTCGGGTTACAAGGGGCACCAGCAACATTCCAAAGGCTCATGGACACCTTATTACGCCATCATAACACTTATGCTTCTGCTATTTGGATGACATAGTGATTTACAGTGAAACATAGTCTGAACACCTAACTCATCTAGACAACGTTTTCACCATAATACAACAGACAAGGCTTGCCGCGAATCCCATGAAATGTCACCTAGCATGCACTTAAATTGCCTACCTGGGTTATTATATAGGAGAAGGTCTGATTAAACCACAGATGAGCAAAATAGAGGCTATATTACGGGTACCTCCCCCACCTACAAAAAAATAATTACACTCCTTCCTAGGGTTAGTGGGCTACTATCGTCGATTTATTCCCCATTACTCTACTATAGCCGCCCATTTGACCGATCTCTTACGAAAACGGCAACCCGCGAGGATCACAAGCATGACCCCAAATTAACAAAACAGTTATTCCATCTTACAAAATAGTCTCACTACTGAACAATTATTGAAGTGCCCCGATTTCCAGAAACCGTTTCATCTCCAGATGGATGCGTCCGACGTGGGCATAGGTGCTGTGTTGTTCCAAAAGGACGAAGTTGGCACCAACCACCCCATCGTATTCATAAGTCGCAAACTCTTACCTCGCGAACAACTGTACCCCATAATCGAAAGGGAGTGTTTGGCGATCAAGTGGGTAACTGAGAGTCTTCAGTATTATCTTCTGGGCCATCCATTTCAACTATATACCGATCATGCTCCCCTTACATGGTTGTCCAGACATAAGAACACCAACCCTCGCATTCGCCGTTGTTTTATGGAATTGCACTCCTTTTCCTTTCAGGTTCATCACCTCCCTGGAGACCTCCTGTGTAACGCTGATTATCTATCACGGAACCCCCCCGGTCGGGACTTGGAACTGTCCCTGTCTAGGGGAGAGGTGTGTAACCGGGTTGGGAGTTTCCCGGCCACAGAGACGGATTCCAGCCCTAGCTGCCAGTGCCCCGGGGGCACTGGAGAATGCAGCGATCCAGCAGAGAGCGACCTGGAAGAGGAAACTCGGGAGGGGATGCCCTTAAAAGGGGTGCGAGAAGACGAAAACCGAAGAATAAGGAGAGGAGAGACGAGAAACACTACGGGGACGAACCAAAGACGTCCGAACACCGACACCGGCATCGCGGAGCGTGCCGCAACAGACGAGTCCACTTCCCAGCCATGTCCCTGGAGGGACGTGGCTGAGGCAGGTAAGTTCCTGCCTTCGTGTCCGCTACCCCTCCTTGTTTGGGAGAGAAGTGGGAGTGGGTTGCTAGGGAATGGGACGCCTGATACTCTCGGGGAAACGCCACCTACCTAACGGGCATTATCAAGAAGGCCGGACAGGGAGGGCGAGAGAGAGAGCGAAGGCTGACACATGTTTATTTTTTTCTGTTTCGTTAGCGTTATTTTGTCTCCTTTCGTTTGTTCTGGGTTTTCCTCTGCCTATAATTAGCTAAATACGCTACTAACACCACTGGGAAGGTCTGTGAAAACAACAAACTTCTAGAGTACGCCTATAGGCTTCACTAAAGAAAAGGGAAAACCCCTGAACTTTCTTTCTACACAGGGGCACTTGTTTGGGGAGTTTGTGAAAGGGAAACCCGGTACCCCATCCACCTCGCTACACCCGCTTACTAACCGTTCCCCTAAGCACCAGAACCAGCACTTACCTTCTCTTTTCCCTTATTTTCGGCACTTCCACCATTCCATATCGCTGCTACCGCTGGGTCTGCCGAAGTACGGATAAACCTCGCCGGATGGAAGATCTATAAAAGAAGAAGAGAAGACTAAGTTGATATTACGAGGACTAACAACTTCAAAGAATCAACAAAAAAAAAACTCAAAGAACACCCAAGAAGAAAGACAGGAGTCTCACTCCTAGTAACGGGAAAAAGGACCAAAAGATATAAGAAAAATAAATCAATCACAATTGAGCACAATCTTGGTCTCTGAGCATTTTGTCTCTGGATCATCACTCCACGCTAGAACCCCACCCTCCTACAAGGACACACATCTTGACTGTCTACAGGGCTGTGGCTATGGTTGGATAAAGCATAGAAAATAGTCATGTCATGAAGTAGGTCCACATCGGATGATTCCAGGATATGGAGAAACTAGAGTGGGGCCATTTTTTCCCATGCAGCTTTCAAAAAGACTTTTAGATTGGATTTATCCCATAGTATAAATTGCAGGTCACAGCTCACGTGCTCAAATATTACACTGCAAGTGACAGAGAAGGCCTGCTGGATGCAGTTGCAGAGAGGACCTGTGTTAACTATGCAGTGTTTGAAAGTATAAGAATTTAATCCTTGCTTCCCTAATTTACCAGTTACGAGTAGAAAGCAGGAATGACCATTCCAGTGGAGAGTATTCATGATGCAATCAAGAGGTATGTTCAACAGGTTTAGAGAACAATTCACCAAAGAGAGCACCACAGAGTTTAGAGATTACCCCTTGTGAAACTCCTCAAACTTAAAGATATTCTTCTGTTCTCTAGACTGGTTGCTGTTTCTGTGATCTATACTAAGGCGACCCAGCAACGCGCCCTGTAATGAAAGGAATTGTAACATTCAGTTTGTCTGTAGCGTGGTTCTTTTGGTTGTAGCTTACTGACTCTCATGTCTCCCATGAAACCAGCACTGCATGCTTTTCTCTGAAATAACACCTAGAAGTAAATGTGCTGTGCACCATTATTTTGAAAATGTCTGATGTGACAAATCTATCATGAAAGAGAGTTCTGGAATGGGAATTACACTATGCATAATGGAAAGTAAAGATGGGACATGTCCTCATTGGTCAAATTGATCCTAACTGACATTGCATTCTTCAACATACATCTGAGTAGAACGAAAAAACTTTGGATGACTGCCAGACTGTGATCAGGAGGCTTGGCACCTCGAATACAAGGTCACAGATTTGGAAGACTGTTCTTGCTCAGACAAAACATGGTTTTACTGTGTTCCCAAAAAGGCAGACAAAGATGACATCTGTGTTTTTGGCTGAGCTCATACCTCGACTGCTGAAAATGTGATTTCCTCATCCACTAGAGCTCCAGAGAGCAAACATCCAATACAACTGCAAATCACCTCAACCTTGAATCTCCTCCTCCCTATCTCCTCATGTCTGTTTGATCACCAACATGTCAATCAATCAATCAATCAATCATAGTATTTATAAAGCGCGCTATGTACCCGTTAGGGTTTCGAGGCGCTGAGGTGGGGGGGGGGGGTGGAGAGGCTGTTTAGCGGTCGAAGAGCCAGGTCTTGAGGAGCTTCGGGGATGCCCGGAAGCATTCAGTGGAGGGCCCGGGGTTGAGGGCGCGGAGCTCTTCGGCCGAGAAGTGGGCGCGGGAGGCGCGAGGACCAGGGGGGGAGGCGCTGGGCGCGGTACAGGCGCGGACGGGCGCAGACGGGCTTGCCTCTGGCGCGCCTCCGGCGCGCCAGCGGCGCGCCCGCTGCGCGGACGCGCAGCGCCAGCCATTAAGAAGGGAGGGGGGAGGGGGGAGGGAGGAGCAGCTGGGAGGCGGGAGGCGGGAGGGAGCGGCAAATGGGGGTGCGAGGGGTGCGGGCCGCAGGGAAGCAGCGGCTGGGGTCGAGGAGCGCACAAGGGGCGAAAGGCACAGAAATCGGGCAAAAACAGTCACAAATGCAGGAAAAAACACAATATGGACACAATACTGGGATTAAATACGATCGGGGAGACAGCAATCAGGGGGGCACAATGGGGCAAAAAGCGCCGGCGGCGAGGCGCAGAAAAGCGGAAAAAAGCTGAAAAACAAACTTACGGGACGGCGGAAGCGGCACTCGGGTCAAGTGAGCCCACTTGAATAACTTGTCTGGCCACACAAGAAAAAAGGTGGTCCATTCTTGCTGGAAGGCGGTGTAATATATGAATTGGCTAACTATACATAGAACACCATTATCAAGAGGAGGGAATTCTTAACTTTGTGGCATGGACAACGGTGGTGGGACTTTAAATGCAATCTCCTGAAACCAGCTATCTTGCTAATACATATGGATGGGAAGAATACTGAATATCATGAATCCAACACTTTAGAAGGCTTTCTACATTGCCTCTTGATGTAACATCTATAGAGGTGCTCTCAATATGTCAGGAAGGTGAACCAGACCAAGGAACCTCCAAAAACGTTGTCAGGCATGTACCACATACAGTCACTACTGGAAGTGCTAATTTAACAAGCAGGACCAGATCACAGAACATTTTTACTGGCACTATTATGTATTCTTGGTGGTAAAGCTGTACTTGTTGCTAACACCTTTTTAGGTCTGGCCAGGAACAATGCATATGCTGTGAGAGATATTGTATACAACAAAGTGCTTGCAGCCCACCTATTGCTTAGCATTTGTTGGTTTCATTGTCACTCTTATTTGCTGCCTTTTAATTGGCCAGTGTGTGCTGGCTTCACTTCCTCTTCTTTCGGCTGGAGCATTGATCAAGTACTGATTGCATCAGCTTGATTGATGTCCTTCTGCTGATCGCTCTGTGATTGAAGTACAACTTTTATTTTTTCTTCTTCCCTATCGGCCTTGTTGAACCTCTTGTTATTTGAAGCTATTTTTTACTATTCCACACGCATTTCAAAGAAGCCCTTTACTCCTTTGACACAGATGTCTATTGTGTCAACATGTAATCTGCGTTTATTGTGACATCAGGTGTTATGTGGTTCCAACTCTATTTCCACTAAGACATGGACATGGACGCAATTGCTTTCTTTATGTGATAGGATTTTATGCCAAATGTCATTTTTTTCTTCTTCACACATGGGGAGATTACCTGATTTGCTCCAAATCACAGGGGTGTTTGTGCCGTGACCTAACAAGCATTGGCACAGCCAATAGGCCTTACCTTTGATGCTACTGGCTCTGCAGTTGCCTTTTGTTTATGCTGTATAGCATGGACTTTGCAGACTTGGCCAATAATTTGTAGCCATGCTGAATAGCAGCATGGCTGCTGTGCAGCTTGGGCAGAACTTAATAATTTTTAAAAAGTGCAATTTAAAAACAAAAGCACATTAGCTTTTGCTACATCATACCCCTTTATAAATTAGTTTTAGCCGCACTGCATAACATCTGCACTGCTGTATAGCTGTATAGCATGGCTACAAACAGTGCCAAAGGCAATAACTCTCATAGATGAGACCTATTGGTTTTGCCAATGCTTGTTATAAAAGCAGACTTGTGAAGGTGGAAATATATGATAAGTGTGTTTGGGCATCTAGGGTGGACCCGATCACTCTACACAAAACCAATAGCTCAGGTGAGAAATGGGCAGATTATGTCTGGAGAATACACAGTGGAAAGGAGCACTGGAGAAGGGCATAATACCAAGCAAGTTACTATCAGTTTCAAATGTGCAGCACTAATAATAGCCAAGAGACAGATCACCCAGAATTGGAAAAGTATGCGGGGTCCTACATATGGCGTGTGGTTGAGAGAAGCGGCCAGAAGCAGAAGGGTCCCTGTTACATAGGGATTTCACAAGAGCATGGGATGAAATAATGTCTTACGTACCAGGTAGACAAGAAGGGACACCTTCCCTCTCCCAGATAGTTGGATACAGTACAGGGCTAATGTTAGAAATTAGGTCTCTAGTTGGCAGTAGTTTGCACTCTGTCCAAGTACGGACCCTCACTCTAGTCAGGGAAAGGGAGTCACACAGCTAAGATAACCCCTGCTCACTCCCTGGGTAGCTTGGCACAAGCAGTCATGCTTATCTCAAAGGCAATGTGTAAAGTATTTGTGTGTGTATGTGTGTGTATATATATATATTATATATATATTTATATATAACTTCAGAATGCTCGAGATAAGATCTCAGTTCAGCCCAAAGGGGTGGTGCGAGAACCGGAACGAGCAAGCCGGTAATAATTTAAGCAAAAAGAAAATATATAATACTCGCACACTCGGGTTTCAGGAACAAAAGAAGATCAGTTTAATCCACACACAACGCGTTTCGACTGACACAGCAGCCTTGGTCACGTGATAAACATCACCCATAAATTACCCTTTAAATACCCTGTTGACATGAACATAAAAATAGGACAATAAACATGTGCAACCAATAACAACACACAGTTTTTTGCAGAAATTACCATAATAATATTGTTAGTACTTAGATCAATTCACGCCCATACTTATTGCTAGATATAATTTAGATATGAATATTGAATTACAAATCGTTTCCCCCAATATTAATAATACAATTAATAAATTAATACTATCAGTTTTTTATAAAAGTTCATCATTAAATATAAAAGGGAAACAACCACAATAAGTAACAGTAATAGATCTATTAAAATTCATAATTCTTAATTCTAGATCACAATATCTATAAAAATATTATCATTTTAGAAAAATAGAGAATTAACCAGATAGTAAAACATATATACTGCAAATATATCATCATTGGCTTATTCAAGGCTAAGAAAGATCTACGTTACTAATTTTAATAATCTAGTCTGAAAATCTGCAAAGTTGGACACCCAGTAATAAAGTGAAGATAATGGAGAATAAATATATATATATATATATATACAGGCAAATAGGATTTTGATAGTTCTTCATCCGACCCAAAGTATCTGAAAGGGATATCCAAAGTAAATAGAATCAATATTAAATCAATAACTGGAAGCTTAGACATCAGATTGATGTTAAAATATAAAATTAACACTTGTAGCACACAATTGAGCAAAACACATGATCTAGATCTCATGAATTAATTCTATACACAAAAATTAATTCTATGTACAGTAAAAGGTTTTCTTACTCATTGTATATACTGACAAAGAATTTCCTCAATCTATAAAAAAGGCAAATGCTAGAATCTCATCAGAATAAATTAATAGTTATCATATAGGTGAGTATTTAATTCCTCCCCCATGTTTAAACCTATCGGGGACTTAGTCTCTAATTCCAAAATATATACTGATTCTTTTTTCCTTAACATTAATTCCCTGTTCCCTCCCCTGTGATGTGGAGGAACATGTTAAATACCAAAATAGGATAGTTTCGTACCGTCAGAATTGTGTTTTTCTTTGAAGTGCCTTGCTACCGGATAGTGTTCATCATTTGATGTAATCGTACGCATATGTTCTAAAATCCGTTTCTTAACACCGTGTTTGGTACTGCCAATATACCATCGCAGGCAAGGACATTGCAAAACATAAATCACAAAGGGAGTACTGCATGTTATGAATTGATTGATCTGTCTAATTTTCCCAGGTTTGCATGTAGCATATTGCTTCCGCATAGTGCTTTTGCAACATGCTTTGCAATGACCACATGGAAAAAAGCCTTGCAAATTGTGTTGTCTCAGTTGTGGAATTAAGGTAATATCATTAGACCTCAAAATGTCATGTAAACTCCGTCCTCTTCTATAAGTAATCTGTGGTCGCTTTTGTATACTACCTCCAATAACGGGATCACTTTTTAAGATATTTCAGTTTTTTGAAATAATGTTGTTGATCTGTCTTGTATCCTCATTATATGTCATAATGAGTCTAGTCCCATCATTATCATCTACCTCTTGTTTGGTAATGTTATCAAAGAGGGTATCAGATCTTTTTATCCCCTTAGTCTTATCAATTGCTCTCTTAATTACCCATTGTGGATATCCTCGCTGTTTGAATCTCATGATCATCTCCCTTTGCTCAACCTCAAAAGCTTCATCAGTGCTACTAATTCTTTTTGCTCTTAGTAGTTCACCGAAGGGGATACTCCATTTTAAGCTATCTGGATGACCACTTGAGGCATGTAGTAAACTATTGCCTGCCGTGTGTTTCCGGAACAATTCAGTAGTGATGTTCTGTTCCTTAATCTTTATCAAAGTATCTAAAAATTCAATGGAGGAGCTACTCACATTACATGTCAAACCAATATTCAGATCATTTCTGTTCAACTTCTCCACAAACTGTATAGCCTCTTCTTTGGTTCCTTTCCAAATAATGAAAAGGTCATCGATATATCTTAACCAAAGAATAGCCTGATTCGCTTCTGGGTATAGTTCTTCGTCTTTGAAAATAGTCTCTTTCCACCAACCAAGAAAAAGACAAGCGAAACTTGGGGCAAAACAAGTGCCCATAGCAGTCCCAAGGGTCTGTTGGTACAGTACTCCATTGAACAAGAAAAAATTATTGGTTAGACAATACCTTATCATATCTATTATCATCTCAGTATGGGCCAAGTATTTCAATGACCTTGTACACAAAAAATGTTTACATGCAGTGATACCCTTATTGTGATCTATAATGGTATAAAGGGAGTTGACATCCAACGTCAACAACAGGAAATCATCTTCCCATACAATACCCTCCAATTTGCCAAGAAAATCCTTTGTATCACGGACATATGAAGGTAAATTCACAACAGATTTTCTCAGAAAATGATCCACATATTTGGAAACATTTTCAAGTGCACTGCCACAGGAAGATACAATAGGACGTCCCGGAGGATTGGTTTCATTTTTATGGATTTTAGGTAAAATATACATAACAGGCAATTTGTGGAAATCTCTCTTCAAAAAACAATACTCCTCCCATACCAGTAGACCTTTGTCTTTCCATTCCATCAGTGACTGCCAAATACCAGTAACACTATTGATATACGCCTCTTTGATGGTAACCTTGTAGAAATGAGTATTATTTAGTTGCCGCATAGCCTCCTCAATATACTTTTGCTTGTCCATAAGTACTATATTACCGCCTTTATTGGCGGGACAAACGACTATGTCCTTATCCTCAACCAATTTCGTAATAAAAGATCTCTGTGCTGATGTAAAATTCTGATTACATCTAGGTTTAAACCAAGTTTTATGACGAAATTTGATTAGGTCCTTCACCACCATGTCATAAAAAGTATTGATGTTATCATGGTTCATGGTAGGAAAGAATGTAGACTTAGGTTTAAAGCCAGTTGGAACCGATAAATCATAGGTAATATTCAGTTCATCAAGAATTTGGTAAACATTATTGGTTGCATTAGGATCTAAGTCATTTCTTTCTAATTCATACAGTGTTATTAAGGAATCTACATCACTGATACTCAACACATCCTGATGTTCAGATGTCTGGGAACTAATATCCCCTCCCTCAGATGGATTCTTAGATTTAAACCATTTTTTCAATTTCAATTTTCTGATGAATTGATAGAAATCAATCCTTGTCTCAGCATAGTTAAAACGTTCAGTAGGGCAGAACGAAAGACCTAAACATAATGTCAATTTATCATGTTCAGACAGAGCAAAATTGGATAAATTAACAATTGTCTTATTCACCATATTTCTATCCATTATATCTGTAGATTGGAGCTTCTTGTTATTTTTCCCACTTGCCCCATTGTATAGTCTGTTCTTATAATGGTTTCTGAGTCTTTCTCGCCTCTTCTTGGTCCGCCCCGTCTTCCTCTTCGGCCCGATGTCCTTCCCTTGTGATTCAGATTCTGTCCTTGTTGATTCTTGGAAATTTGCCTGCCGTGGCGCAGCAGGCGATACTCGTCTAAAAAAGTGGCTGGTTTGTTGGTAATTTCCTCAATAGATTTCTCACTTTCAGTAGAACTAGGAGTATCAGATTCCCTTATACTTTCCACATCACTTTCAGAGACAGACTGTCCTTCCTGTAATGGGTAATTCATTGAAGATGACTTGTATAAGTGATCAAATTTTCTACTGAAAGTTAGAATTCTTCCCCTCTCATAGTCACCGATATCTCTGTGTAACTTTTGTTGTTTTTTAGACTTGATATCATCCTCATATTTTTTTAATCTCAGATTCATAGCTTCCACAAACTTGCATATTGTATCCTTTTCGGGTCTCAACTCAAGTTCATCCCTTATTTTCTTGATATCCTCTAGTAAAACTTTCCGATCATGCCAGGCATATTTGATTAGAATTTCAAGCATGTGTCTAGAGCTGAGGGCAGAATTTGTTGCCCATTCCTTTAACATCTCCGGATTAGGAGTCTCATAGGAGGGGGTAATAAAAATTCGTAAACCCCTGGGAACCATTTGTTGATCCACATAGTTTTGTAATGATGTGGCTTCCCACCACTTGGCTAGTTCAGCTTTGCACATTTTCTCTAATTTATAGAGTAAAGATTTTAGATCATTGGTACTTTCCTGGCCATGACAATAAAGAGTCTTCTTAATGACATCTGTAGAAAACAGAGCCTGTGCCGCCAACCGTCTCTCATTTTCAATCTCATCATTCATTCTCCAAAATAATATATTATACAAAAAATATATTCTACAAAAAATATATTCTACAAAAAAGGGAAATTTGTCTCACATGTAACCTGAAACCCCCAGGAAAATTCCTGGTTCCCCTTGCCAAATATATAATACAATAAATGCTGCCCCAACTATACTGAGTTCATTAAAATATAACTGATAAGGAATATCGTGCAAATATTGTTATCCTCTTCTTATTGTATTTTCGAAAAAGTATATGACAATATGAATTCTTCAAGATACGAATCCCGCTCTTGTTGTTTTAGGTACCAAATGGTAACCAATTTGCCAGTAAGTGAAACAAGTAGCACACAAAAAATAATACTAGATTACCAGTCTCAAAAAATTCACAAGCCAGTCACATTAGCACATGACTCGATGTTCCGACAGACATAAAAAAAGAAAACAAAGAAAATTCAATTGATTAATCTTTGCAGAGTCCTCATAGAACGCTCCGATTCAAGAATTGTGTTGAAAAAATCAATACTTATTTCAAAACCGTCAAAGTTTATTGTCCTATTTTTATGTTCATGTCAACAGGGTATTTAAAGGGTAATTTATGGGTGATGTTTATCACGTGACCAAGGCTGCTGTGTCAGTCGAAACGCGTTGTGTGTGGATTAAACTGATCTTCTTTTGTTCCTGAAACCCGAGTGTGCGAGTATTATATATTTTCTTTTTGCTTATATATTTATATATATATAATATATATATATATACACACACACACACACACAGTGAAAACATCACAAAAGCACTCATCACCAGTTTAGAAAAATAGCCAATATTTATCTGAGTAAAACAAGACCAAATCAACAAACATCCAACATACACAAGCAAAGACACACATTTTTAAGGACTAAACTTCAGTACAGCTCTTAGAAACAAAATAGCTCCAACTGGGGCAATCACGCAGTCATTGACGGAGTCGTTCCCAACAGTCCGACGCAACTCACGAGGTAGTGCAGCGCCGTTCATGGAGTGGCACAGACCCCCAAGTACAGTACCTTTGAAAACGATGAAACAAAGACATTGCATAGAGTCAGATAGTTCGGGCGTCGCTGGAGCCGGTGTGGTGTCAGTTCCTTACTGTCACCGTGGAGGAGAGGCTCTGATTCCTTACTGCAGAGCAGGGGAGGCGTTGGTTCCTTACAGTTGTAGGGAAAGTGATGTGGTGTCGGTGCGAGACATCGGTTCCTTATGATCTGGTGGGGTCAAGATGCAATGGGGCGAGCTCTTGGGGTCGCGGTCACACCATGGGGCCACAGGCGCTGCAGTGGAGTCGGGTGTCACTGACGTCGGTGACAAGACACTTGGGTCTCACAATGTCACAGGACTTCAGCGGCGGCGTCGGGCCTGCGGCATCGGTGGCAGTCACTGCACTTCAGCAGGGACTGCAGCTTCTGGTGCAGGCAGTGGCGCGGAGTAGGGCAGCTGTGCCGGTTCTGGAGTCATTCGGAGTCGGTGTGTCTGGTTCTTCTGGTTTTTAGGCCAGCTTTTACTCCCAAGAGCCCAGGAAATGGAGTGGGCATCAATTGGCAAGTGAGGGTCCTCAGCAGGAGAACCCAGAGGCTGGCAGGTGACGTATTTGTTGTCCCTAAACCTCCTAACAGGAGCTAAGCTCAGTCCAAGCCCTTGGAGAAACTTCACAAGCAGAATACACAAAAAAGTCATATTTGTCCTCTCCAAAGCAGAAGCAGCAACTGCAGGCCAACCCAGCAAAGCACACACAGCAATGGGGCAGTATTCCTCCTCACAGCTCTTCAGCTCTTCTCCTTGGCAGACGTTCCTCTTGATCCAGAAGTGTTCTAAAGTTGTGGGGTCAGCCGTCCAATACTTATACAAATTGCTGTCTTTCAAGTAGACAAACTTAAAGTCTTTGGAGTGCACAAGACCCTGCCTCTCCCTGTCCTGTTCCCAGATACACTCTAGAGGATTGGAGACTGTATTGTATGAGGGCAGGGTCTACATACTGTATTGTATGAGGGCAGGCACATCCCTATTCAGGTGCAGGTGTCAGCTCCTCCCATCACTCTATCCCAGGAAGACTCATCAGAATATGCAGGACACACCTCAGCTCCCTTTGTGTGACTGTCTAGAGTGAATTCACATATAGCCCAAATGTCAGTCTGACCCAGACATGTGTTCAGCAGCCAGGCAGAGGCACAGAATGGTTGAGCAAGAAAATGGCCACTTTCTAAAAGTGGCATTTTAAAACTTACAATTAAAAAATCTACTTCACAAAAAGATGGGTTCAGAGACTCCAAACTCCATATCTCTATATACTGTCAATGGGAAATGACACTTAAAAGATATTTCAAGGCAATCTCCATGTTAACCTATGAGAGAGATAGGCCTTGCAATAGTGAAAAACTAATTTGCCAGCATTTCACTACCAAGACATGTAAAACACACTACTACAAGTCCTACTTTTTAAATACACTTTACCCTGCCCAGGGGGCTGCCTTGGGCCTACCTTAGGGGTAATCTATATGTAGTAAAAGGGAAGGTTTAGGCCTGGCAAGTAGGTGCACTTGCCAGATTGAACTGGCAGTTTAAATCTGCACATTCAGACACTGCAATGGCAGGTCTGAGGCATGTTTACAGGGCTACTCATGTGGGTGGAAGAATCAGTGCTGCAGACCCACTAGTAGCATTTGATGTACAGGTCCTGGGCACACATGGTGCACTATACTAAAGACTTACTGGTAAATCAAATATGCCAATCACGGATAACCATTCACAATCACCATTTATACAGGGAGCACTTGCACTTTAGCACTGGTCAGCAGTGGTAAAGTGCCCATCGTACTAAAAACCAGCAAAAATGAAATCCAGCAAACAGTCAAAAATACAAGAGGCAGAGGCAAAAATGCAGGGGAAACCATGCCAAGGATGCCAGGTCTAACAGCGAATAATAAAACTAATGTGAAAAAATAAAGATGGACTTCCTCCACCATTTTCCACCACTCCCAGGCTGTCCATTTATGTATTTATTTGATGTTTTCTAGCCTTTTTTTCTTTTCTCCCTACTCCTCTTGTAAATGTTACCAGGTAGGCGTATTCGTGTTTTATGCAATTATATATCTTGCTTGAAAAATTCAGTAAGGATTTAAATATATCGGACTGTAACTAGTGAAGAGAAAGAACAAGAAACACTCCTGTCAATAGAATAGGTGCACTGCACATGGTTGTTATAAAAAGCAATACATATGTGTTTTAAAAAAGTGTATTTTTGCAAATATATTATGTTGCATATTATGGTCTCCCATTTTTGTGCTGCGATATTATGTTGAGTTGTACTGTAGTTTTTGAGTTGGCTTCTGTTTTAACTTTTTGTGTCGGGATAATTTTGACCAACGCTGCTCCCTCACAATAAGATGGGAGCAGGTTCAGTGAAAAACACCACAGCTGACATGGCGGTGATCATTCAATACTGTGTGTTAGCTAGCTCTCTTGTCCCAGCCTTTTAGTGGCATTGCAGCCAACCTTCAAAGGAGCCCCACCAGGCATTATTTTGAGTTTGGTTGTCTGACTTCCAAATGACTGGGGAGACAGAGGCGCACATCTCTACCTGCCCAGCTATAACCACACCACCGTATTCTAAGTCCCATCATATCAGAAGGTTTCGTTTCCTAAAGTGTCATTTGCCTCAAAGGCAAGAGTTGCTTTGGCAAAAAAAGGTATGCCATGGTGGCACTGTGGACCCATGGTTGCGTTTTAGGCCTCACTCGACCTCACAGCTGTCTACATGACCTACCATTACTACAAATTCTTTACAATATATATAGAAGGGGCTTTCACTCCACTCAGAGGAATACTACTCTCTCACATAAAGCTATTGACTATATGGTGGGTCATTCCACTTCCTAGGGAGTGCCTTCATTGTGTAGTAACCTGTTGAATAACTACCTTCGACTGCATTTTGGCAGCTGTCTCTTTATGGCCCATCTTTAAATACGGCCCCTCGACTCTGGAGTCAAGGGTTTTATTGTGCCTGAGATTGTGTAGAGTTTTAACCTAAAACACGTGTCCTGATCTAGCCTTGAAAGAGTCTTCTTGTATTCTGTTGTTCACTTATATTGCTTCTTCCCTGTTGTCCAATAATGCATCTCTGCTACATTCTGTAGTGTATTTCAGAACTCCAACCCTGCCAATGTCTCAGTTATCTATGCCCAGCCTCAATTCTGAAGGACATCATACTTGAATTTATCTGCCCATTGGCTGGCATCCTGACCTTACCTTTAGAATAAGCAGGCCCTACCGCAATCAAAACTGCCAGCTTCACTTCCTCTTAAAATATGATTGTGAAATCCGAGGGAACAACAAACTATGGTTTGCCTTCAAACTTTTGCGCAATGCTGCCAAGCCAGCGAGGTGACATGCCTCTTTATGTCTAATTGATTTTTTTCATGGCAAATTCCTGAATTATCTCATCCATTAGAACACTGGGACTTTTCAGTCCGTGTTTGAAGTTTTGTTAGCATGACCCTTACAAGCACTGATACAGTCCAGTCCACTTCTCCTACAGGAGTCTGAATTTATTAGAGGTCTATCTACCTATTCTTATGCATTCATGTCCTGATGATGGTCTTAAGTATTTAGTACATTAGATAACGAAACATTGATAGTGGTTCCACTTCTTGTTACAAATCTACCAGCTATGAATATATTTAATTACTTAAGTGTTAAACTACATGGACTGTTGCTTCATTAAGTGTGGATCATCACACGTTTATCAAATGTTTATTTTTGTGTGTGTGATGAATGTATGATTCCTGCTGGTTAATATACCCCATGTTGATCGTTTCTTTGTCAAATTACTTATAAAACTCATTGACAAAATTAGTATTTAATTGTACACCTTATTATTCACAGTTAACACTGAATAATCTACAGGTTGGGTCAATATGTGTTTTGCATAGACATGTGAAAAATATATAAATGATGGTTGTAAATGATCCCCTTGTTGGTCATTTACATCAGTTTACACTGTTACTCAAGCTCACAAGGGGGGTATTGGATTGCCCTTATTCTTTTCACTGATGAATAGTCCTAGACACTGCACAGTTTAAGCCTAAAAGCCCATGGTTGTATGAACAGGTGAGGTTGCAACACGTGAAAATGGGGTGGCACTTAGGTGTGTTGGATCTTTGAGACTAGGTTAGGGATTTAACAAGATTAGACAATCTGCCTAATGACTGGCAATCAGAAATGTTAGCATCCTGAGGATGGTGCTTAATGTTTGACTGGGTTGCCATTTTTTATACCAAAGGTGAAACTATCCTGTTATTCACGATTGGTATACTAAAGAGGGGCAGAAGTCTAGAGTGGCAGAGCCCAAACGCCCACACATGCAAGCTGTCACTGCTTACAACCCCCAATATCTTCAACCACGCCACGCAAATATCACCCTAGTTTGTGTCAGGAAAGGTTTACAGCATGGATACTTAAAGTACGGCCCCTCTGACTTTTACATGCGGCCCCTTGGGCAACAGGAGCACTGGCAGCTGTTTGCTCGATTCTGCACTAACAACAAAAATATTAAATACACACACAATCATTTATTTCAAACTTAATTGGTGTTAAAGAAAGGAAGTAACTAGGGACTCCTGCACTTAACTTTAGAAACGTCTTCATTTTTAAAGACACCTTGCAGCACAAGTGTAAAACTAAGACAGTCTCTGTAAAATTAAAAAATGTATGTAGTTAACATGCAGAACCTTTTTGCCTTAGTACAATTTATTTTATCAGTGCACTGAGATGTATTCCTTTAAAAGTGATAGTTTTCAAACAAACATTTGGAAACATACATTTTTAAACATTAATTATTTTCCTTATCCTGAGAACACAACCAATAGTAAATTGAAGAGGCCAGTCACTTGGTATATGCACTTTATGCGTGACCTGTGTTCCTATCATACATTAACAACATTGTAGTTTATTAAATCAAACATAGAAGCAGGTTTTGTGCAGCGCACACCATGAATTATGTATTTTGAGGTCATCTTAAATGTGATAATGCAGAAAAAGGAGTGAAGTGAGACTAAAAAATTGCCTAGGATCACACAGTTTGGAAAAGTGGGTAAGCCGGGATTCATTCCAGGTTTTCTGGTTTTCCATTGTTTATATCAGCCACTAGATGTATATCATTTGGCTCTCTTACACCTACCTTGCCCCCAATTCCCCCAGCCACCCCACTTGACCGCCACAGCCCTGGCATCAATGCAGCCCCCAGGCGTGTCACAGACCAAACTTTTTAGCCCCTGGGAAAATGTTTGCGAGTACCCATGGTTTACAGGTATGCTAATTCTCTTTCAACCATTGTTCCTCAATTTCTGATTCTTGCTTTCACCTTCTTCCTTTCTCCCCCTTCTTCTCACCACATTCTGTACTCTCTTCTTCAATATCCTTCCTTCTTACCTATCCTAATCCTTTCCATCCTTCCTACTTTCCTCCCTTTATACTTATTGCTCTTCTTTCTTACCATATATATGTGCCACTGTATGTGTGCATTGTTCCCAAGTTAAGAAGGATAAAGCGGTATACCCTCTCGGTCTAATAGCCAGGTTTGAAAAGACACGGTAATTTGTGCTGACACACAAGGGAGAAACAGGAACAGAAAAAGAAAAAAGTGAAGTTGGACCTATTCGGTCCCGCCACCCAACCCCCACCAACGGGGATTTCCTCCTTACCACTGCATGGAAATGGCCATTTCATTTGATGTCACGTTTATGTGAAAGTCGTGCAATGACACTGCCCATAATGTCATCATGCTAGTGAGCTTTTTCATTTTGCAACCTAAAATAACTACCTCTTTTCGGTCGTAGGACTTTTGGGTGCATAAAAACCTGTTTATGGTCTGGAACATTAACAATACTTGATTTTAGACGAGGGGGTGCAGTACACCCACTGGAGGAAAAGAATGGAAACACAGGCGAAAGATGCAGACACTTACTATCCTGCAGAAATAACAAATTACTAGAAAGCACACCGAAAGTGCCGGGTCACAATAGTCGCCATGTTATGGTCAGGCAAAGTTCACACAGGCTCAATCTAAAGCAAGACGCATCCTTCTATGAAAATTGAACTAGCCTGACTGCAATATGGCTGTGGCCTGGGTCAGGCCTTCCGGTGACACATGCCGAGAATATGTCTCCTCCACAGGTGGACTATGCAAACTTGACGTCACACCAAAGAGCTCAGAGTCGGACCCGCCCACACCTGTCCAAATTCTCAGGGCCACGTCAGGAGTCTTGCTGAAGTGCTGCAGCACCTGCGAGTCCCGCCTAGATGAGGAGGTGCCACAGTGAGGGAAACGAGGACGTCGTCTCTGCTTCAGGGAGGGACTTGTGTTTAGGGGGGCGGGGTCCGCTCGGGCTGCTGCAGGTGTTGGGGTGGGGCCTACGCCATCAGGGGTGGTGTCTGGACTGATGGGTGTGCCGCACGTCACTGCTGTTCCGCTTCCGGGAGTAAGAGTGCTTGTGTGTGCTGTGGGTCTGTGCGCGGCTCTCGGGCTCAGGCAGTGACGGGGGGCGGCAGCAGGAGCAGCACCCGGCAGCGCCCGTGAGCCGCATCCTCGCACAGATGGCGACACGGTCAGAGCGAGAGAAAGCCTTGAAGCTAAACGAGCAGCACCAAGCCATCCTGTCACGCATGCTGCGGGAGGAGGACAACAAATATTGCGCGGATTGCGAGGCCAAAGGTGAGATTCGAGATGGGGTTAAAGAGGTCATAGCCGGTTGTCTAGGGGAAGGCACTTGATGGCCACAGACCAGTATGGGAAGAGTGTCACAAGCATTATGAGAATTGGGGGCAGCGCATTATCACATCACCAGAGCAGGGGAACATTATCAGATGCGGGTGACAGCAGCAGGGGTGGATTGGCCATACTAGTTAATGGAGTGACAGATTCTGTGGTTAAGTGAACGTTCGGAATTCTGTTAGTAAAAAAATATATACATTTTAGAAAGCTGATAGCGAGGATAGTGGGCATCCAACGGAACAAAGGTTGGCAGTGGTACCTTTGGAGAAGCAGAGGGTAAGGGCTGACAGTACCACCATTGGAGATTCGGTGACAGCCGTCCACACTTTTATCAGCTGTTTTTCCAGTGTCGATCGTTCGCTGCCAACAAATATTTCTCTGCTGGACTGATAACGAGTAGCACCAACTACCGTGCCTGCTCACTGGCCAAGGTGTAAGGTGGGTCCTGTCGTCGCGCCTCTTTAAAGGGTCTCTGTATCCAGCTCTGTATCATGCTCCTGTACCCACCTATCTCCAAGGATTCTGGATGGCTCCTTCAGCACTAGGTGTTCGACCTCTCAAATATGCGGCAGTTTACATAATGATCACTGTTTGCTGACAATGTCTACCTATATTTAATGTATATGCATAACCCTAGTGTCAACTGTCAGCAATTCTTGTGACTGTATTGCCCCTCACTCCTGACACAGCAGCACTGTCCATGATCTCAAACTACGCTCCTTTGATATGAATCTTAGTTTTTTGCCCGAACAGTCTTTGACCATGACTCCTGTGAATGCCCCTAACCACCAACTTAATGTCTTACTGAGTTGGTATAATTTTAGTCAGATCTGTTCATTTGCTTTATCAAGCCTAATAGAATCTCAGAGGGAGAAACTTGGGTAATGGTGAGTGGACACAAGACAGAGTAATTATTTGATAAACTGTTCCGATGCTGGGACTGTGATTTTTTTAAGTTGGCTTGTTTGTATTGTGTTAGTTCTGTACACAAATAGTGTGTGTGTGTGTGTGTATATATATATATATATATATATTTGGATTCGTTGTTCTAATTGGATGGATTTAAAGACATTAGTTAGAAACAGTGGGATTTCTTTCTTTAATTGTGGTTTCCTGAGATATCTACATTGGGTGAAAACAGGAATTGCTTAACTAACTCTTGAGGATATTTTCAATATGTGTAGTTTAATTTGGTGTCCACCAGGGTCTGGAAAGAATCAGTCATTTGAGGTGTCAGGCTTGTAGTGTTTATTGTGATCACTGTCCCCCCCCCCCCTAAGACCCCAAATCCGTGTTAGCGGTACTCATGTAGTTGTGTGTAAGTTTTGCAAAGTTGTGTGAACCGCATTAGCCTAGATGTTTTCTGCAGTGGTCTAGTTTTAACAACTAGCAAGTAGTTTCAAGGTTATGTAAAACACATTTCTAGAAAAAGGTTTTGTTGAATCATTATTACTATTATACCATGCAGTGGTTCAAAATAACTCAGTTAAATATCTTTTATTAGAAGCCTCCCCATAACATACTATAAAAATATAGCAAACTGACGTAGAACAATCTCTGTTACTGAGCAAGCATACACAATTGTATATATTTTTTGGTTTATAAAATGTATTGATTTTAAGAACAAAATAACATTCCAATACATTAACTTGTCCCATTCCCCACCCCTTAAACAAGGAGAGAGATGTCACACTCTGTGCAAATAAATATATATCCATACATTACATTAGATCACTTAAAGAGCATAATTGGTGCTATCACATCAAATTACAGCAGATCAGAATCACAGACATATCTAAAGAGTATTAATCAGCTATCCCCTCCACATCTTCTCCCGGTTCAGGATTTCCCATTTCCTGTTGTATCCGGACTTCTATTAAGTCCCATTCAATCCTTCCTCCCTGTTCCGCTCTGTTGTAAATCAATCTGTGGCGTACCCCACACTCCGCTCGTACCTACCTCGCAATTTCCATAGCCTTGACTTTCGTGTGGACTCATTTGGGCATCCATCTTAGGGCTGTACACTTCTTTGCCCACAGTGAGGCATAGTTCCAATACCTTCTCCACATATTTAGTGTGTTTATTACTGGTGATTAGTCCCAGTAATCACTGTATCATTGGCTGTGTTTGCAATTTGGTTAGTATTCCTAAAGTATGACTTACCTCACCCCAAAAAGCACTCACAGCCAGGCATGTCCACCACATGTGAATATGCGTTCCCTCTGTTATTCTGCATTTGGAGCACTGTTCTGGAGGAATCTAGTCTGTGCAATTATAATAAAACATCCTTGCATTAATTCAGTTATGTACTGCGGAGGGAGTAGATCATTAAATATTTTAGTCAAGCTCTCAATTGTCCCCAGCAATCTTGGTGCTTTCTGTTTTTCATTTCGTCATTCAACACCATATGTCAGGTTTATATTGACTACACCTTAAAATGACACAAACCTCTGTTTCTGATGGCTCATATTTTACGTCATTGTACTATTATACAATATTCTCTCTGTGCTATTGTCCATTTATTTCCTCCATCTTTGTCAGCCTTGTTTCTGGTCCCCTTACCTTGACTTGGTCACGATCATGAGTATTCTGTTGTTCTTGGCCATTCTGTGCCAAGACTAAAACAGACTGGTATCATTTGTCACGAAAGATCAAATATATCCAGTTTCTTTATCTGATTGGAATGTAGTTTGACGATCTATGGTATGTGTCTTGCTAGCTTTCATGTCATTACCTGCACCACTTGTATGTTTTACTTATATCCATTAGTGTGCGGTGGAGAAGTGCCGACGAAAGCCCATAGTGAAATATTTTGTGTTGTAAACCTTAAATATTGTATTGACTGTAGTAAATGCTTTGAGCATATTTGCAAGGTGGTTACAAAAATATACTATGATAATTGTAGTAGCTACATTGACTGTGTTTGGTTCTTATTCTGCTTAATTGTAGCTCATTTTGAAAACAATTTCTAAATCAAATGGTACGCAGGAATATGAGCATTGTGCACAAGTTTCTTCACTTTGACCCAAAGCTGTTGAGGCCATCTGAAGCTTTTCTGGTTGACAACAACGTGCTACATGGCACCCTTTATATTTTAATTATCAAGGAACTATTGCTACTCTAGTTCTCTTATTGTTCCATCCTGCCCAATGCACGGACATCATCCCTATATCATTTTATCAAGATTTTGGGTTGTGGAGAGAGAACTGTACCAGCTGGTATCTGTGTGTTTGTGTTGTTCTTTTCCTTTCCTTTAGTCTTTTCACATACGATCCCATGTGCCATAGGATTCAGGTATATACAATGTTTGAAACCTTTCCATTAAAATAATTATTTGTGTAATGCAATACTTTTTCAAGTATAGGGAGACTAGCATTATTTTCTTGCATGATTACGAGTGTAATTGTGCAATGTTCTAATGTACAATCATAATCTGCGGTGGAGCATTATCCTAACAAAGTGTAAACTAGACAAACATCGGCGAGGAGCCAGGTCTAGCTAGAGGTCTGGAGAGGAATTGTAAATCATATTCATGATTCCTACCTAGTTAATTCTGTCCATTATCATCTGTTTGTAAATAACTTTAACTAATCAAGGCACCTGAATACCACAGAAGAGAAGTCCAAAAAAGAACGCTGTTGAAGACTAGTGGTGCCTTACTCAGTTTTGTGAATGTTATTGTTTGTTGTACAATTGAAGAGAATTTCTCTTGCAGACCTCTGTCATTGTCGACGTAAAGTTGGATCTGCCTGCCTCCTTTTTTGTTTGTGCATTACACTCAACTTTCTCACACTTGATTTCAGGCTTGTATGAGTGAGCTAAAGACATCAATTCTTGACTACTTTAGCAAAAGTGAAAATCTATAGATGTAGGTCATTCAAGTCGTGAAGCCTTTTAGCAGCAGCAGCATATATTAAAGTTACACTAATTTGTAGTAACTGATGAATTAGAACTGACCTATGCTTCGTTTGTGTTTTTGTCTGTGTTTTGGTACGAAGCACCTTATTATACGCACACCTATTGCTGACACGGGTATACCAAAACCCTTCTAGGAGAGGTGCAGCAAAGAGTCAGACGGGTAAAAACAAAAGGTAAAGCCAAAGCAGTGACCCTGATCTGCACCTGAGGATCTGGCTATGCAGACGCATAGACTATCCCACGACTAGCAAAAGTATGGAACAGATCTTTCCCTTCTATGGGTCTCAAATCTCTTGTATTGCATTGTAACACTTGTATAGCATTTAATGGCACTGACGTAGCCCCAAAGGGCTTTTTATGGGGGCAGGTTTGAGGATACTCTGTTATAACTGCATGGTTGGTGGAGCCTGAGTTTATAGTGTGAGTTGCGTAGGAATTATAGTCTAAGTCATGTGAGGTTTAGAGGAGTGCCCTATTTCTGTTGTACCCTTAGTGATTAGGCTAGAACCAACGCATTAATATGTCATCTGTGGTATGCACTGTTCAGTACCCGTTATATACATTTAATTTTATAATGGGTCTTCTCTTTATCGTCTCTTTACCCCCCCCACCCCCCCGGGGTATTACAACCATAAATATAGTACTGCTAATAACTGAATATAGAGTTGTTAACCACAATACAGTTTTATTACTTCAAGTTAAGTTTTCCTGATGCTTCTGTTCACCTTCCTGGTTACATAGATGGACATTTAGACATCCCACGGTTCTTTCATTTGAACCTTACGCTTATTGGACCAAGATTGTTTCTTCGAAGTTGCACACTCCCTGGTTTGTGTTAAGTAATCGGGGTAAACCTATATTATGTACACTATATTATTCATAGTGAAAATCCATATCTTCACAGTCCCACTATAGACTTACCTTTCTACAATACAATGATATATATCCTTTTGTTAGCTCTCAAACGTTCCCTTTTCTTCCCTTTGTTTTACTTTTTTATGTGTAGATATAGGACTTATCATGGCCCTATAAACTGCTAATAACACCACACAACTTCGAATACTTGGAATTCGATCAGATTGGGGACATTATGGAGATTATGGTCTTTGGACCATATTGTGACAGATGTCCTACCATACATCTTAAACGCAGATAATTTTTCACATCACCCGATACGAACTGGATCACGATTTTCTACATGATCGGTGAGCAATATACTCTTCATACCTTTATCTTTCCTAACACATTAACTTACAGATACATCATTATATTTCAGCTTTCTCATTTGACTGATTTGAAATACGCACAGGACCCATCATTCTAACTTTTCTGGTAGGCTCACGGGTTCAAGCAGTGTTTTTGACTATTTTCTTACCTTTTGACTTGTCTCGTACACATGGTCTCTTGTCTACATCATTCAGTTGTGGTTTTAATATACGCACACACACTTACTACATGTTCACCTAAGCAATATGTCTTTGCACTTATATGACTCACCCTAGCGATGTTTGTGGCCACTCAGGAATAATTAAAATGGCATCCTCTCACACCTATGCACCATAGTGGATATCTTTTCACATTTGACAACTGAGCTCCATTTGGCTTCGACATGTCCTTATACCTTTTGTTAACCGTGCTCTCCAATAAGTACATACATTCGTCTCTTCGCAGTCTTGAAAAAGTCACTGTGTGATGAAACACTTGTTGGCTGGTATTGCAGAGATTGACTATGGGTTGTTAACATATGGACTGAATAAATGTGAATTAATCAAAACCAAGGAGGACGTTTTTATTGATATAAATAGACCACGAGGTTACTACTAAAGAGGATCTTCGTTGGAGTTTCTTCAAAGACTGATCTAAAAACTGTTTGACCTCTAAATAACTATTAATTACAGTTGTACAAAGTATGTATCCAAAGAATACACAACCTATAATGTTGTCTTGAGGTAGTAGGACATCGTTGACCACATAGCACTACAACATACTTTCTTAGTTTGATCACTGGACATTTATGGGAAGTGCTTTTATGTTACAATTCCTACCTTTGCTTTGTTTATCTTAATCTAAATGTACATCTTGAGTTTGTAAACATGCTATATTAGTTCTGTGCAGTGCTAGCATGTTGCAGCACTCAATGTTCCATAAATATGGTGTAATGAACAAAAGCTATGGGATAAGATTGCAAACTGCAGTGGAGCAGTTACTGGTGATATCTGTGTATAACAAAGACTGGAAAATGGTGTAGTTGTTACTATTCCTGAATTTTTATTTCAAAAATATGCCACAGAGTCGCACATAGACATTTTTGGCTCTAACATGAACCAGCTATGTTTTTCTATTAAGTGTTACTGTTTAGTTTACATCAATGATGGATTGTCGTTAGACGACTATGGCTACCTGGGTTATGAAGGGCTGGTATTTGTCTTTAGCCAAAATAGTTCATAAAAAGTAAATCCTCTCTGGGAATCAGTAATTCACAAACAGTTGCTTTATAGCTAATTGTGATTTCATAGTTGAACAACCACATGAACTCGGTTAGGACGTGCAGCATTAGAGCATGCTATTGCTGTGACCTCATCCAGCATATGGCATGTAGGAGACTTTAACTTCACTTAAATTCACTGGAATATTTTGTGCAGCAAGTCCATTAAAAACACGTGTTGACAATGGTACCTGATCAAGAATCAGAAGCCATAAACAATGTGGGTCATAATTCAAATTACTTGCCCTGTTTGAAATGTTGGTCGAGTTGAAAAATAAAGGACTTTTATGAGATATTTTGTACTTTTCGCTCCTACTGGAAATTAAGGTGTCCTCATCTGAGGAATGTTAGTAATTTTGTTTAGCAGAAACAGTCATTCAGACTTGGGTACGAAATAGGACTAAAACATTTTTGATGGGATTAGTATTTCAAATTGCAACTGCTCATCTAATCTGTAAACATACAAACACATAGGCTATTGAAAAGAAGCCTCTCTTTAGATTCAGGTTATAGATTGACCTCTGTTTAAAGTTTATAATGTTTGGACATCTGTGTGGTTAGCTAGTACTGTTTCAGAGATTATGCCTGTGCCCATACTGACTTACCATAGTTGCTCTTAAAATCCAGATGCTTATTGTTGATGGAGAGTTCATTGGTGTAAGAGCTCTCATACTTCAGAAAAGCCTGCATTCCCCAACAGGCAGAAAATGGAGAAGAATCTTTATGCAAAGCATCAAAAACTAGGGCCTCGATTCACAAACATTTTGTTATGAGATGTGTGACTTACTTTTGTCATACTTCTGGCTTCCTCCTGAATTCCAGTAGTAAGGTTCTGGAGTACCGCAAAAGTAAGTCACAGCAAAATATTTAATCATAGAGTGGGCAAGCGAGGATCTTTAACTGTTCTCTTTCACTCTCCAACTCCGCAAAGTTCCTGGAAATCATCCTGGCCAAAAACATGTAAATGAAAGAGCACATTAATAACTCAGCCAAAGGGGCGCTCTACACCCTAAAACATCTCAAGATAATAAAAATGTTTATTCCCCCTTATGATCTAAAGACTCTAGTACAATCACTAGTCCTCGTGAAACTCTGCTAATTTAACACAATCATCGCTGGAACCCCGAAAAGTTACATGGCACCTCTAAGCACAACTCTTAATGCACCCGCCAGACTCCTCAGAGGAACCAGACGTTTTGACCACATCTCACCTGCTCACAAGAGTCTCAATTGGCTTCCCATAGAAGAAAGATCCATCTTCAAGACTGCTTGTATCACTCACAAAACCCTTCACACTGCAAACCCTAAATATATGGAAAACAAACTATTGAATGCAGGATGACGTTGGGCCCTGCTAAGCTCCTACTCACTTCTTCTCATCCCCCTCCAAACATCCCATAAGAGTTCGTTCTCAGGAAATGCTCTAAGGACTTGGAACTCATCTACTAAGGATCTCCGCTGTAATCCCTATTCTTAGTAATTCAAACGGAACGTTAAAATCTTGATTACTGCATAGACAGTTCAGCCCACTACGGACCTGACTATTTTTTTTACCTGTGATCCCACTACACTTGACAGGATCATTTGTTATGGTCAATAAACCCACTCAGGGTTTAAGTCTGTCGCTAACTTCAATTTATAACGCTGTATTATGCCATACCTTCTGTCATATTTATATAATGTTGTATTGTTTTAATTTCTCTGGATATACTATGTCCACCCCTACAAATCCTCGTATTAGCGCTATGGGACCTGTTCACACGATCTGTAAAGTGCTCTTATACCCTCGAGGCCAGCTAGTGCTATATAAAGCTCTCAAATAAGTAAATGTCACACGAAGCTCACATTCACCACACCCACTTCACAATGTATTGACAAAGTTTTGAGCTGAATTATTCACAAGAAGCTTGGATTATCTTTGAATTGCTTCTCTGCAAATGGAATTCACGGGGATGATCTAAAGTGCAATGTCAAAATGCTTCAGGTTTATGTAGACTAACTGCTTTTCTGGTCTTTGTCAATATGGTCAGACATGGCTGGTGTAATTATGATATGCTAGTTTACTCCTGAAGAACTGTTTGTGAATCCATTCTAAATGTATAATGGGAGTCTCTTCTTTTCAGTTATGGCCATGGTCAAATGGCAACATGTTTGTAATCGTGTCCCTTGAAATTTTCCATTATAACTGTGTGCTTAGTGCTCCAGAGCCATTTGTCCAACCTTTAGAATCTGAAGATTGATACACTTACTGCTCTCTGACACGCAATCTTGTAAAGTACAACTCAGTTAAAGGCTAGCAACCAGTGTGTCAACCACACATGCCTTTAATGCAAGAGTCAACATTGTTGGAGCACCCAGGCTATATTCAATATAAGAGGGTTTGTTTGATGACGTTGCAAGAATTATTCTATCTTGCCGATCAGTGTGCATGTATTAAAAGGATTAAGGTGCTGCTTAACAGTTAAGATCCAAAAATCAAAATTGCCTATAGGAAAATTAAAATAATGACTGAGTCCAAATGAAGGACCATTCTGTTAATTCTGCCAAAGGTTTGACACATTTCAGTAGTATAGTAAATGCTTCCTGCAGTAGCTTAATGTTTTTAAAGCTGAGAGGATTTATTGGTCGCTTTCTTTCATTTCATTTATATATGCTTGCCTTTTTTTCATGTAGGGTCACATTGCAACCACTTCAGGAGTAATGCATTTTCAGGCCCAGAAACCTTGCCTTCCTGGAAGTTACATACCATGGTTTTAACATGACTAGCAAGTTGTTATGATGACCCGGTTGGCACACCAACGATCCTTCATTGTTTTTCACACAGAACTACTTAAAAATGTCATTCAGATTAAATAGGAGGAGCATTAAAAACAAAAGCTACATTAAGCCACCAATGACTATCGAGGGATCATCTAAAAAACCTGCCCATCCAGGTCCTCAAATAGTGTTCCCTCTCCTTGGGATACTGTGCCTAGTTCACAGGGCAGTAATATCTCAGAGGAAACACCGAATGCAAACCAGAGAAAAGCAGTATGTTTCTATACATTTTAAAAGGCTACTTAAAGGGAACATTGCACGCTCTGTTGCAGATCTTGTAACAAAGACGTTTTATGGGCATATACATATAACTGGACTTATGGGTAGTGTAGTATGAAACACATTAAAGGAACAATCATTGATTAAGACAGTAGGTTGAGCCTGTGCAAGAGCTATTGGTTTTGCCAATGTTTGGCACATAGGGAGTGGTGTAGAGTAAAAGGGAGTGTTGTAGAGTTGAGTGGCATAGAGTGTCATACAGTGGAGTGCTGTAGAGAGGAGTAAAGTGTCAGAGTGGACTGATGTAGACTGAAGTATCCTAGAGTGGAATGGGACAGAGTGGAGTGTCACGAAGTGGAGTGTCGCAAAGTGGTGTATGCATAACATGATGGGGCATAGCTATTAGAGACCACGCATTTTAATTGAAATGACCATTATATTTACAAGTACAGTTTTACTGATAAAACGATACAGCGCACAATCAATAATGTGTGGAAATGGAATCACTTAGTGTATTGATTTGTTTTGATCCCCTTAAAATGTTTCCACTACACTAAAATATGTGCTTCATTTGTGCTTTCCTAATTTTGATATACTCTGAAATAATTACACAGTTTACTGACAGACATTTAAATTTTGTTGTGTGCTTGAAAAAGCCTTTCCTTTCACACCCCAGTTTCCAGAAAGACTGTCACATAAGTTCTCTCGCTTTGTCATCAGAGAAAGGAAAAAAATACAAGCTCCCTTAGAATACAGATCCTGACATTTGACCAGAGAGTGAGTAGTTGTTGACGAGTACAAGGAGAGGTGTTGAATAGGCTATATTTGATGGATGGGACAAAGACCTGCTGGACAGTCTAAAACAAATAAAGTCAGAAATAGAAAAATAGCAAAGGTGAGTTACAAAGCAAAAAGCCAATGGTAAGCACTGGATGAAACTCTTTCCCAAGGGAAGCTTTCAGAATGTCCCTATGGAGACAATTAAGCTGTCCGGTAGGCTTGAACATATAATCACAAGTTTGGCTCCCAATGGTGGTGCAGGAGAATGCCCAACACATAACTAAGTAGAAAAAATGAGAAATCGAAAAACATCTAACCACCACAATATGATATGTATCACTAAAGCAAAAAAGATACTTAATGATTGAATGACAGTGAAGAGCAAACTTTAGAGACTCCACAGTAGCAGAAAAAAACACTTTCTAACTAGAATGCAGACACCACTCAACATATGTCGACTGTTAGAAATAATGATGCTGCGCTATTCAAAGTGAAGAAATTTTTTTTTATCTGCATGTTAAGAAATATGTCCAGGTTGAAGAAAATGTAACCGTTTTGTGGGAACATTTTAGTGCCTCCAAAATCATTTACATTGCGGAAAGCATTTCATAATGCATGTTGTGTAACAGGAAGTGAAAAGTATGAAATTTGAAATTCCCACGTTTGCAAGATAAAATGTAAATTTTATTATATTATTAAAGTGCTGCCCTCATAGTCGTGAACAACCAATACCACCTGCCTCTGGTACTTGGAGCTCTAGTGTCTGCCTCCTTGTTATGATCAGTGAGCCATGTGAAGAAGAGAGCTGGATGGAGTGAGGGTCCGTGGGGAATCTTGGCGAGTGGATCGGTGTAGTAAGGTGGTCTGTTTGCAGGTTTAAGTCGATGATCCCCGTGTACTGAAGGAGGGCCGCCGTGAAGTGAGCTTTGAACACTGATCTGGTTGTTGTCCTTATGCAGGTTTTAGCCGGTGACTCCCCTGTATGCCACAGGAGGGCCGCCGTAAAGGGAGCCTTGAACTACGCAGCACCAGTATGCCATTGCTTGTGTGCTGATTTGAGATGATGACTTTATATGCGTGAGGAGAAAGGCATGAAGATTGCCATTCCGATTGGACTGTCGCCCGTATGCGGTGTGCGTCAACAATCTCGTATGCCAGATGTGATATTTGGTCAGACAATTCTTGCTGGTGCGGGTAAGACTGCTACGGGCTGGAAGGCTCCGGTGGAACTTGTCTGCCAGATAGTGTTTCAGCACTGAAACACTTTTGGCTCTTTTAATGAGTGGTAGTTTTGAGACTCAGACTGCCATAGGGGTGTAGGAAAGTAGCCTTTTTCTAGCTTAGTTACCTCCTACTTTTGGCCTGTTTGTCAGTGTGTTTGACTGTGTCTCCTGGGATCCTGCTAATCAGGACCCCAGTAGTTATGCTCTCTCCTCTAAATTTTGTTGTTGCATACTGGTAACCGAGTATTACACCCAGAATTGGCATACTGGTGCCCCCTTATAAGTCCCTAGTATATGGTGCCTAGGTACCCAGGACATTGGGGTTTCAGGGAATCCCTATGGGCTGCAGCATTTCTTTTGCCACCCATAGGGTTCTGCAAGACTGCCATTGCAGCCCGCGTGAAAGGGTGCATGCAAATGGCATGCTTGGTATCAAATATGTTGGAATCATATACCAGTGCATTAGTTGTATGATTCCATGCACTCTGGGGGATCCTTACAGGACCCTCAGTATTGCCGTTCCAGCCTTCTGAGGTTTTCCAGGCAGCCCCAGCTGCTGCTACCTCTCAGACGGGTTTCTGCCCTCCTGTTGCTTGATCAGCTCAAGCCCCAGAAAGCAGAACAAAGGATTTACTTTGGAAGAGGGGTGTTACACCCTCTCCCTTCGGAAATAGGTGTTAGAGGCATGGGAGGGGTAGCCTCCATAAGCCACTGGAAATGCTTTGAAGGGCACATTTGGTGCCCTCCTTGTATAATCCAGTCTTCACCGGTTCAGGGACCCCCAGTCCCTGCTTTGTCGCAAAACTGGACAAAGTAAAGGAGAGTGACCACTCCCCTGTCCATCACCACTCCAGGGGCAGTGCTCAGAGCTCCTCCAGAGAGTCACTGGGTTTTGCCATCTTGGATTCCAAATTGTCAGGTACCTCTGGGAGCAGCTGAGTGGCGAGTGCCAGCAGGTGAAGTCAGAGCCTTCCCTTGGTAGGTGCTTACCTGTTTAGCTGACCAATCCATTCTTCAGATTCAGATTGTAAAACTCCAGCAGGAATCCTCTGCATCCTTTACTTCACCTTCTCCCCGAAGAAACTGCATCTGGACCCTCCAGCAACTCTACAAACTGCAACAAAGAAGCAAAGATGACTTCCGCAACCTTGTATCTTTAGCTCCTGCCAGCAACTGTTTCCCGGTCGTGCATCCTCGGAGGACAGCCTGTCTTTAGCCTGCACCAGAAAAATGAAGGAATCTCCCTTGGAGTGAAGGAGTCACTCCCCTGCTTCAGCAGGCACCTGTCTGCAACGACGACCAGCTGCGTGGGTCCCCTCTCCTGATGAGTTGCGTGGATCCTGCATCACGGGTGGTGGACTGAAGTGGTCCTGACGTCCTACTGTACAACTTTGGTGGAGGGAAGAGCTTGCCTCCCCACTCAAGACAGTACCCCTGTGCACCGCGTGTTTTGCAGTTGCAGCTCCGGCCCCCAGAACTCTATCTGCGATGCACAGCTTCTTGAGTGGTTCTCCGGCAGCGTGGGATCCTTTGTTGTCCTGCTGCATGGGCTTCCTTTTGCAATTCCTTTGTCCCCATGCTGCAAGACTCCTGTGCGCGCGGCCTGGTCTTCTGTGGGCTCTCTGAGTTGCGGCGAGCCCCCTCCGACTCTCCCTCCTAAGTAATAGTCCACCAGGTCCCTCCTGGTCCCAGGCAGCACCATTTTCTGCTAACTGCAAGCTTTGCGTGTGTCAAGGCTTGTTGGCTGAATCCAGCCACGCAAACCAAATTCTAATCTTCCATCCGGTGTGGGACATCATCTAACCCAACCAGAAGCCCGCATCCGTCTTCTTGGATGAAGTACTGATTGTTGTTCTTCACCGGTGGTTCTTCTTTTTCGTACCTTCATCCGGGTTAGCAGGGGCTCCTGTTCTCCCTGGACTCTTCTGTGCTTCTTGGACTTGGTCCCCTTTTTCCACAGGTATTCAGGTCCAGGAATCAACTGTTGGTGTCTTGCAGTCTCTTCTGCTTTATGCATAATCTTCTTTCTCGTGTTCTTGTGTGTTCTAGGAAAGTTACTGTGATTTACTCCTGCTTTAATGGGCTCTGGAGTGGGTTCTATTACTTGCCTTAGATGTTTTCTAATACTCCCAGCGCCCCTCTACACACTACACTTGCCTAGGTGGGAAACCAACATTCACATTCCATTTTCTTAGTATATGGTTTGTGTTCCCCCAGGCCCATTTCTAACTATTGTGATTTTCACTACTTGCACTGTTTTCTAACGGTTTTTACAGTTATTTCTACATAATAGTGTAAATAATTTTGTGTATTACTTACCTCCTAAGGGAGTATAGTCTCTATGGTATTTTTAGCATTTGTTTCACCAAAATAAAGTACCTTTATTTTTGTAACACTGAGTATTTTCTTTCATGTGTGTGAGTACTGTGTGACTACACTGGTATTGCATGAGCTTTGCATGTATCCTAGATAAACCTTGCCTGCTCAGCTACATCTACCCCTAGAGAGCCTGGCTTCTAGACACTGCCTACATTTCACTAATAAGGGATAACTGGACCTGGTATAAGGTGTAAGTACCATAGGTACCCAGGTACCCACTACAAACCAGGCAGCCTCCTACAAGGGGTCATACTGAAAGCTGCCTATAATGAATGGATTATAACCACTACCACTAGTGAGAGGGATGTGAGACTCAGTCACTGCCACTAAACACCTGACCTCAGGAGGCTTTCTGTATGCTGTATTTCTTTGTGTTTGTATATAAATACTCCTTTTGTCATTAAATTAGGTGTTTGACTGGACAATCATTTATTGCTGCTATTGAACATATTTTGAGTGGTTAGCATGTGTTAACCCCACTCACCAGGAGAAGCCTTGGACTGCGCAACTCTCGTCACAGCTGAAAGTCCAGCGCCGGAGGGGTACTTGGCCCAGTTGCCCAGGATGCATTACAGTTTGGTATTGACCCCCATCCAAGCAAGATAAATAAATTTATATGTATGTGTATGTGTATATATATATATATATATATACAGGGAGTGCAGAATTATTAGGCAAGTTTTTGAGGATTCATTTTATTATTGAACAACAACCATGTTCTCAATGAACCCAAAAAACTCATTAATATCAAAACTGAATATTTTTGGAAGTAGTTTTTAGTTTGTTTTTAGTTTTAGCTATGTTAGTGGGATATCTGTGTGTGCAGGTGACTATCACTGTGCATAATTATTAGGCAACTTAACAAAAAAAAATATATACCCATTTCAATTATTTTTCATTACCAGTGAAACCAATATACCATCTCAACATTCACAAATATACATTTCTGACATTCAAAAACAAAACAAAAACAAATCAGTGACCAATATAGCCACCTTTCTTTGCAAGAACACTCAAAAGCCTGCCATCCATGGATTCTGTCAGTGTTTTGATCTGTTCACCATCAACATTGCGTGCAGCAGCAACCACAGCCTCCCAGACACTGTTCAGAGAGGTGTACTGTTTTCCCTCCTTGTAAATCTCACATTTGATGATGGACCACAGGTTCTCAATGGGGTTCAGATCAGGTGAACAAGGAGGCCATGTCATTAGATTTCCTTCTTTTATACCCTTTCTTGCCAGCCACGCTGTGGAGTACTTGGACGCGTGTGATGGAGCATTGTCCTGCATGAAAATCATGTTTTTCTTGAAGGATGCAGACTTCTTCCTGTACCACTGCTTGAAGAAGGTGTCTTCCAGGAACTGGCAGTAGGACTGGGAGTTGAGCTTGACTCCATCCTCAACCCGAAAAGGCCCCACAAGCTCATCTTTGATGATACCAGCCCAAACCAGTACTCCACCTCCACCTTGCTGGCGTCTGAGTCGGACTGGAGATCTCTGCCCTTTACCAATCCAGCCACGGGCCCATCCATCTGGCCCATCAAGACTCACTCTCATTTCATCAGTCCATAAAACCTTAGAAAAATCAGTCTTGAGATATTTCTTGGCCCAGTCTTGACGTTTCAGCTTGTGTGTCTTGTTCAGTGGTGGTCGTCTTTCAGCCTTTCTTACCTTGGCCATGTCTCTGAGTATTGCACACCTTGTGCTTTTGGGCACTCCAGTGATGTTGCAGCTCTGAAATATGGCCAAACTGGTGGCAAGTGGCATCGTGGCAGCTGCACGCTTGACTTTTCTCAGTTCATTGGCAGTTATTTTGCACCTTGGTTTTTCCACACGCTTCTTGCGACCCTGTTGACTATTTTGAATGAAACGCTTGATTGTTCGATGATCACGCTTCAGAAGCTTTGCAATTTTAAGAGTGCTGCATCCCTCTGCAAGATATCTCACTATTTTTGACTTTTCTGAGCCTGTCAAGTCCTTCTTTTGACCCATTTTGCCAAAGGAAAGGAAGTTGCCGAATAATTATGCACACCTGATATAGGGTGTTGATGTCATTAGACCACACCCCTTCTCATTACAGAGATGCACATCACCTAATATGCTTAATTGGTAGTAGGCTTTCGAGCCTATACAGCTTGGAGTAAGACAACATGCATAAAGAGGATGATGTGGTCAAAATACTCATTTGCCTAATAATTCTGCACTCCCTGTATATCGGTTTGCACCACACATAATGAATATTATCATAGGCTTTATGTAGAGCTAAGGTCAGTGTGATCCAACCTGTTCATGAGTTATTGCATTTTTTAAATATGTTTGTAAAGTGCAACTGACACTCTAAAAAAGAGCATCCTGGTGCTATGTTAAAGGCCACTGCAATACCTGTAAAGATAAAATAGATGGATTAAATTAAGGAGCTACAAAGTGAGTGATGCTCAGAAGAGCAAGTTTTAAGTTCTTTTTAAAAAATTGCTTCAGATCCTGTAGAGCACAAAGTACTAGGAAGCAGGTTCCAAGCCTTAGAGCCTAGTACAGCAAAGACTTACAACCTTGAGATTTCAATTGAAAGAAGGTAGTTACAGGAGGTTGGCAGCAGATAATCTTAGTTTGTTGGGGTAAATACTGGGAAAACTGGTCCTCAGTGTATTTAGGGCTGCAAGACTTTAGGGGTCTGTAAACCAGCAGGAGCACTTTAACAAGGATCCTTTTGTGAATTGGTAGCCAGTGCAATTTGTTAAGCGCAACTGAAGCAGAGCTCCGCTTGGGGACTTGTACAACTAATCTGGCTGCAGCATTTTGTACCATCTAGAGTTTGTTAATGAGGCCTTTGGTGCAGCCAACACAAACACTATTACAGTTGTCTAATCTGGAGGAGATTAGGGCAAAAACTATTGTTTTCTAGAAGCCAAGGGCAGTAAGTGGCAACATATTTTTAAATGATTTTATAAGTTTGAAGAGCACACCTGAAACTGCTGAGGCTTGCGGAAGGAAAGATAGATCAGTGTCAAATTTAACCCCAAGATTTGGAGCAATCTTTACAATGGCTGGGGGAGGAGGAACAGAGTCTGGCCACCATTTCATGGGAACAAAAGTTTTGGATTTACCAAAGAGTATTTCTGTCTTCTCAGAATTGCATTCAGGATGGTTATTCTGCATCCACAAAATGTCAGTAAAGCCGTTCTGGAAATTACCTCCTGAGATAAATTAATTGTTGTCTAAAGACAAAATTAATTGAGTGCCATCAGCATATAAAGTGGTGGCAATCCCATATGAAGTGATCAAGGAAATAAAAGGGGGGGGCTATATTGTTGTTAAAAAGATCAGGGTTCAAAGAGGATCCGTGGGGCACACCCATCGTGACTGCTCTTTTTGATGACAAAGACAAGAAAGATTTTATCCAAGCTAAAGCTTTCTGGAAAATTCGGATATTCAGGATCCGCTGCAAAAAAATAGTGCAAGATGGTGTCAAATGAAGCAGAAAGATCTAATAAAATCAGCACACCGTTATTACACTAAGGTAAGTCTAAGGTAGTTTTGATTGTCTCAGAGACTTCAAGAAGTGCTGAATGTTTAGGCCTAAAGCCGAATTGTCGAGTATAGAGTGAATAAGAATTCCTGAGGAAGTTCATAACTTGTCGATTGACAATTTTTTTCCAGAATTTTGCTTAGCAGTGGTAGAAGGTAAATAGGCCTTAAATTGGACAAAATTGTCAGATCTACAAGGAGTTTCTTTTGTATGGGCTTAGCAATTGTTAGTTTCCGACCAGAGGGAACTTCAGCTTCAGCGAGTGATTTATTAAAAATTTGGTTGATGATAGGGTTTACTACATTGATGGCTGCATGTAGTATGAAAGGTGGACAGGGATCAAGCGGAGACCCAGATTTTCATGTCAGGATAGCTTGATGAGATTGGGCTAAGGAACCATCCTGATATTCTGTTAATCCAGCCTTTAAGGTGATATTAACTTCATCAATGCATGGATTCTTTAAGGAGTCAATGCTCAAAATTGGACTGAAGCCTGGTTGGATTGTGGATATCTTGTCTTTGAAAAAAGGAAAGATTAAATCACAGAAAGCCTGGGAGTGAGGAATATCTCTGACCAGAGCTTTATGTTAAAGAAACGCATTTGCAATATTAAAGATGACTTTTGAATCATATCCTGCCTCTTCAATTATTCGGATATAGTAAGAGTTTTTTTGATTCCTTACTCAATTTATGATATGATGTAAGAGCTGCCCTAAAATGCACAAGATTATCTTGTTTGCAGTCTAATCTCCAATTACATGTAAGTAATTTACAATGATGCTTTGACTCCGCTCTCTGGTAAGTGAAACCTGAGTGATGGATTTGTTATGTTTTGGCATGACCTGACACTCGTGAGGATAGTAGAAAAATTAATTCATGCAGCCTTGGAGCCATTCATCATGAAGTAAATTGTGTTGTTACTTAGTGTTAACAATGCAAATGGCACGTTTTGCTACATAAGAAAATCTCATTACTCTGTGTGAGGAAATTTACCTTAGACTGGCTGCAAAATTTAATTTTGAATGTCCTAATTGAGTGCACCTGCTGAAGCAACTTGTTCTAATTTATGACCTGTCTAGAACATTCACAGACCCCTAACCTCTTCTGTACATTATAATGCGAGTGACCAGCTTCCTTTCTTTGCAGCTCACTGAAATAAACATAGCCAAGTATGTGATCATCACATTATATGCTTTGGAAATACCATTTAACTAATAGCATTGATGAGCTATTGACAATGGGCATAACAGTCAAATATTAGATATTGTTTCCAAAGACACTTTGCAACATTTGTTTTTTACTATCTATAAAGTGGGAAAACTGGAGATCAGCATCTGCAATATCTCTGATGTATTGATTACCTACACTTATTATAACCTCTCCTTTAGGAGCTAGGCCTTTTTATCTGAGGCTTCAGCATATTTTAGGCCACCTCTTATCTGCTTACTATCCCTAAGGACGTAGAGGTGTGTTGTGAGAGCAGATCCACAGCTGTCTGCGGCCGCTACCATTGTTCGATGACTTCCAGCCCAGATTCTGCAGATGCCACTGCATTCATTTGGCAGTGTTGAATATAAATGACTTACTACTGTGGATAAGCTGCTGGATGTGACCATCAATCCTATTGGTTTGGGAGCTTTTGGTTGCTTTTGATATGGCCAGTCAACAAATATTGTTGGTCATAATGGACTTTCGCTCACGACTGCGAGTGTGTCAGCGAAGGCATGTGTGGCATCCTATTGTATAAAATAATTTCAGCATGTTGAGCTTTGACATTTTTGTCACTCCAGTAAGATCACTAGACTGTTTAGTCACTCAAAGCCCTGCACCTTTATCATTGTAAGGGCTTCTGCCCCTATAGGTATTGATGGGGAATACTAATATATGCAGAGAACTCCCATCTGGTGGTGTAATTGAAAAGGGGGAGTGAAGGGCCAAATAAAAATGTTAGCTTGATTTGTGACATCTTTGTGTGGATTAAGAAGTGTGAATTGGCCTAGAAGTAGTCTAAATAAGGAGTTTATTTAATTCCTTGCCTCACCAGGTTTCTACGCACTCCTATTTCTTATATTTTTACATATGTTTGCAGCGACCTTGCACAAACATTAGAGATGTGCTTCCTTCGACATTCTTGCATTGTGGCCATGGCTTATCTATGCATCATCTTTGCATTCTGGATACACCTGTTTTTGGCATGTCAGTAGAGCAGACAAAGGTTTTAGCTCAAATGTGTGTTAGGATGTATGTGTATATATATATTGCTTCAGTAACCTCGGCATAGCATGGAGCCCAGATAGTACATTACGTCATTACATTTCTCTAATTCATACTCAAAACCTACCTTGTCTACCCTATAATGCAGCCTGGAACCTACAATGTAATCGCAAAGATGTCTTTTCTCTTTCTGTGAAACTCTGGGCTACCTGATTCAATGAAGGCTACTTTATCATATTGTTAAAGAGCCATTAGCAACAGGAGCCCAAAACACTCTTGTTTCTTACTGCAGTATCACACTATCCATTTCTGTTCTACATTTTTAACATAAGCCATCTTATATTTCATTATATACTATTATTTCCACATATTTTAGTCTCCTTTACAAAATCTATTGTTCTGTGTAAATATGCCTTAGCCTTCCAGAATTTCTACTCGTACCTCTGTGTTGCTCCCAAGTGTCTCATGTTTAAGATACTCTTTCTTCCATTAATATAGAGCTTAATTTTATTATCAGTCTACCTTATAGTATTCTATAAATTTCAAATGTGTGGGCATCCCCAGATTTTTGTCTTTACATATCATACACAGGGTCACCAGGCTCTTTATTCCTTAGAGTGATTGCCTCAAGAAGTAAAATGTGGCCTTAAAAAATCTGACTGTGGCTAACCTGGGGTGCCAAACCTTTGAATGAGCTACATGCAGTGCTTGAAAAGCTCAGAGAATTCTGTAGGTTTAGGATGTTTATCAAGATAGAGAGCTTTAAGAGGGTTTTCGGTGAGGTAGTTTCCACGTCTCGGTGAGGTAGTTTCCACGTCTCAGTGAGCTTTGATTGTTGTGGCCAATGGTTGTAGTCATCTCACCGACATGTAGGGAGATGCAAATAAATCCAAAATAATGTAATAATATGTTGCCTGCATGAGTAACGGGCCAATGAAAATCCTCCTGATATCTTGTTCGGTCAAATGAAGGCTAGCATCACTGTAAATGTTCTATAGCGAACTTTCTGATTGAATTCAGTGAGGTAATAAACAAAAGACCAGGGTGGCAGGGCCATTCTTGTTGCAAGTTGCAATGTTTATGCATATGATTTTGATGTGCAATTCCCAAGGAATTTCACCGAGGGTGGGGAAGAGGGTGTAAGCAGCAATGTAGCTTTTTAATGTCAAAAACTTTAATGTTAAAAAACAATATCTTGTGCTGTAGTTCACCCAAAAAATCATGGCCAAGCCTTCTGAGTCATCTGTAGTCTGTGACAGAGTTTGAATAAGAGAGACCAGGGCTTAAATTATGGTCGTCAGATTTTCAGGTATTTCACATGACAACTGTTACTGAAGCATCCTAGGTATAGTATTCGCTCTGCTTGCTAATCGCAACTGTATTTCCCTTGTATGCTGGTTTTTTAGTTGAGGGATCATATGCCACAGTGCAGGTACATATTTTCTGGCAAAGTAATTATACACTTCTTGACTAGCACTGCAAACATTTTATATTTCTCATCAGTACTTGAACTGCCTCAAACCTGTGCTCATTTTTCTGTCTTGAGAACCAGGCAGCAAAGGGAATGAAGAGAAGCACAACTTCAGAGGTTACACTTCATATCTAGGCTAGTAAATTCAGGGCGGCGGCAAAACCATTCTCCAAGAAGCTCCCTCAAGCGGTGGACCGTGTGAGAGCTCAGCACTCTTCAGGCCTGCTGAGCTACCACACAGCATGTTTTCCTTAGTTTTACATGCACCACTTCCTCTTTTTAATGGTGATTAACCACAGAGATACTCGGGACCGGGCTGCTTCAAAGCATGGGCCTCTGTTATCTGATGGCTCTAGGGCATGGCCATTACAGGAGGAGGCAGTCTTTTCCCACATACCTTGTCTGGGTAGCTCCTCCTGTGGGTAACATTTGGCACTTCGATTTTAATTCATTTTTCTTGTTGTTTATAGTTTTCAAGTTCACTTTATTTTTGCATGCATGAAATGACTGGCTATGTCATAATTTCTGCTTCGGAGCAGGTTAGGATAATGTTCTGTCGTAGGACGTTTAGAAAACAAATTTATTTTCTATTGCTACAGAGAGCTTTAAGCACGTCGGGTCTGAAATTAATTCCAGTGAATCGTGTATAATGTCTGGTCGGAGAGGGCGCAAGTTACTTGGTGTGTAAGACGTTCACCTTCCTAAATTCCAGTTCCTGTACACTACTTATAATATAATGCACATGAACAGCAGTTTTACACATCAACTTGAACTATCCTTTTCTGTACCACTGTGGCTCCATTCTTCTTTAGAACTACTCCGCTCAGGGCAGAAGCTGCACAAAACCCTAGAGTGGTGGTTTCAATACGTGGGCGAATCAGCTGGATATTGTCAGCGGGATTTGTACGCAGTGAGTCACTCTTCTGTGTTATGTGTAGTATGAATGGCATGAGTTCCAAAGCACGGAATGTATGACCAACAGATAACGATTAGGAATTTCCTTTATCATGAACCACATTTTCGGTTAAATTACATTCTTTGGTTTGTAAAATAGAGCTTTTGAAAAGTCTTTTATAAAAAAAAAAACCTGTGGCCTGGTTTCTCTGCTTATGTTGTCTCATTTCTGGCACCGTGATTTCTTTTGGCTACATTGTTTCTAGAGTCCTTAACACTCCTACAAAACCATTTAAAGATTGTTCATAAGGGATTCACTGTACCATTAAAGTTTGTAATGTTGTCTATGAACTCTTGTGTATGTGTAAGTGAATAGTCTGCTGAAACAGCAGGCAATTTAATTAATATTATATATTTTTTTTTTTTGCAAGCTTGTGGGACTACTTTTTTTTTCACTTGAGCGTTGAAAAATATTGTATAGTGCTGGGACAAAAATACATTTTCTGGAGGAAAGCTGTTCTCTAAAGTTCCAGTTCCTTAAGGCCCACCGGTTATTTTTGTTTTTTATTATACTTAATTTAATTTTTTATGCTGAGTGAAACCATCCTTCCCAGCTCATCCTCTCAACAGCTTTTTCTTTTTAGGCTTTGAGAAAAGATTGCTTCAGCTGTGTATCGGACATTATGCAACGAATTTTAGAAAAAAAAAGAATACAAACTGCAAAGAGAAAGGCACTGGATCAGCCACCTTCAGTTGTTGCTTGTTGAAAGTGTCATTCGCATTTTGGATCAACACACAGGACACTATATAAAGAAAGGGGCAATGGCTGTGCCACTTTCAGCCATTGTTATGTTTGAGATGTTGTTCACCTGTTAAACAGACTCGCGTGGCAAGAGAAGAGCAACGCCATGCTCACATTTCAAATTCCAGGGTGTGTGACTTCAGGGGCAATAGGATCCTTTTGTAGTGGACCTCCTAAGCATTTTGAACTAAGAACATTAGTCACTGGAACCCTGTGAAGCAGGATTGGGCTGAAATGTGATTTAAAACTTAAGGTAACCAGATTATTCAGTTTCCAGCCTTGGGACCCTTACTTCCTTTAAATGAGGAGCGCGTTTTTAAAACTGTAGTCTTGGTTTTCTTCAGTAGAAATATTTAAACTGGCATACCTGGAATTAGTGATTTGTATAAATGTATACCAGGACCGAAAAAGCTAGGTCCCGGTCTTGTGCTATAATTGGCAACAGTAGGCTTGATACACAATTTTATGTCACTGGTATTGCTCATATGGATACATTGGAATAGTCTGGGAGGGTGGAGAGTCCTGAAATTTATAAAATACTTCACACCTCTTAAGCGCTCCTAAGGGGATCTTGGGTACGGGTAGTGAACTATAAACTGCAATTCAATTACAATATATCAAATATATTTCCAGGAGTCAATGAGTTTCAGCTGTAGTAATACATTTTAGTTATCATAAGTAGTTTAATCTCTTCAGTATTTAGTCAAATAAGATGTACAGAACGTTGCATAAAGTGTGTCCCAAAATGTGTCCCTATACTAAAATTCTGAATCAGTAAAGTTAAAACATTTTAGTCAAAATGATTAAAAGATAACAAGCTTTCAAGAGCCAGTCTACTCAGCAGCACAGTCAGTACTCATAAAGAATACTGTAACAGACTTGGATAGAGAATAGCCTAAGCAGAGAGCAAAGTATGTCTGAGTCTCAGAGAGTCTGAATCGCTGCAATAGCTAATGGGACTAAGCTGAAATGAGGGAGTGTGTTGGCACTCGCGGTTGCTATCAGTTCTTTCCCTAGGACACTTTAAATACAATACAAAGATGCAAATTTAAATTCATGTATTAAATTAAAGATGGAAAAACAGCCAATCAGGAATCGGAAAAATTATGAAAGCAATAGTTGATATGATAGTGAATTTCAACAATGAGCAGTTTAATACATGATAAATTGTGATTCCATTAACAATGGTCTTCCAACATTGGGACAATTTCCCATGCGCTTCAGTCTTGATTAAAAACAAAACACTTGTATACGTTTTTATGCTTATCTTCATTCCATCACCTCCATTCTCACACATCTTTATGCTAGAAGCCTATTCATAAAAAAGCAAATTTCAGATTAGTTTAGCATGTTTTGAAATCCCTATGCGGGTCAAACGGTTAAAATAAATATATATAATATAGTTTTCTTCGTTTGCATAGAAAGTTTTGCGCATTCAAGCTCATTTGAAAGGTTATGATAGAAACATTTCTGTTGTATTAAGTTTAAGAATTTGTCAACGTTGGCAATTAAACAAATCAAGCCTACAATGGTCGTGCAAAGTTTAGAAAGTAAAGTGCATGTTTGAAATGTAGCTTCACTCAGTGTTGATAGGGGGGGACTTTAATTGCGTGGCTAACCCAGGCTTGGACAGATCCCACCCACCGCTGCGGGAGTCCCCAATTAACGCGCTTGCTAGAAAGTTCACAGGCTAGCAGGCAGACTAGCATCTGGTAGACATATGGAGAACTCTTAATCCTGTATCCAGGGAATATTCTCATTACTCTGCTGCTCATGATCTCCATATACGGCTCGATACGTTCCTGAGCACTCCAGAGGTCCATGCACAGGTGAGGGGAGTGGAATATCTGGGGAAAACAATTTCCAATCATAATCCGTTACTATTGCACTTGTCCTGGACAAGAGCTGCCTCATGCATTCCCACCTGGAGACTTAAGCCAGACTTGATAACAGACCCTGCTTTCAGGGAACAGATCAGGGAACATATAACCCACTACTTTGAGGTCAACAAGCCTACAGCTCCTTCACCACAGACACTCTGAGAGGCATTCAAGGTGATGGTGTGCAGCCGCTGTATGGCGGCTTCCATCAGGAGTAGAGGGTCCTTGCTGCAGGATATAATGATCGCAAAGAGGGACCTTAGGTCACTGGAGAAAATTGCACTGGCTCATCTAGAGAGGCGAGGGGAAGAGCGCGAGGCCAGGGCAAAAGTGGAAGAGCATACCGAGACACTGAGATTCTTCGACTATAAGCAGCACACTGCAGGGGCCCACACTGAAAGGAATAAAACGGGGGCACTGCTGGCATGGTTAGCCTACTTCGCCAAGAGAGGAACTCCTTTAATGGAAATTACTACCTCACTGGGTGCAAAATGTTATCATGAAGCCGACATACACTCGTATTACCACGATTATTACTCCTCCCTCTGCACTAGCTCGTCCCCCGGGACGGGAGCGAAATTACAAGATTTTCTATCGGAACTGTTGCCCAGAGCACTGACCGAGGCCCTGGGTGGGGATATTGAGATATCGGCGATCGGGGCAGCTATAACGGGCCTAGCTCGTAGAAAGACCCCGGGCACGGATGGACTCCCCATTGAGTTCTATGCAACGTATGCACGGACACTCTTTCCTCCCCCCCCCTCCCCCCAGCTGGCGTTGCAGTATAACGAGGCACGAGCGACTGGCCATCTACAGGCCTCGATGGGTGAAGCCTAAATTGTTCCATTGCTAAAGCCTGGTAAACCCCCTGATGAAGGAGTGGCATACAGGCCCCTATCTATGCTTAATACGGACTATAAAATACTGAGTAGGGTACTAGCAATGAGATTACTACCACACATGACACAGCTGATCATGGTACACTCTGACCAAGCGGGATTCATCCCCACTAGGGGCACCGCCCAGAATGTGCACCGGCTGCTCTCCCTCATGGAATTAGCGACCCCTGCTGACCCAGGTTCTGCGGTCCTTGCCGTAGATAAAGAGAAGGCATTTGACAGCCTGGAGTGGGATTACCTATATAGAGTTCTCGCCCACATGGGCCTTGGTGAAGGCTTTATTAGGTGGACACAATTGCTTTACGCAGACCCCAAGGCAAGGGTAAGGACGGGCACATGCATCTCAGCGCAGTATGCAGTTGCCAGGGGCACGAGACGGGGATGTCCGCTGTCACCACTGCTGTTCACTCTGGCGATGGAGCCGTTGCCCGCCCAGGCCAGAACAGCCGCTTGGTACCAAGGCCTAGTCAGGTGGGGCCGGCGTCATGTGATCGCGCTGTATGCGGACGACCTCCTCTTATTCTTACGAAATACCGGACCGGAAAGGGAGGGGGGGCGCAGACACTACTGGTCGCCCTCCTCAAGATGGTGACGCTACCTAGGTTGCTGTATTATTTTACGGCATTGCCCCTATGGGTACCGCGCGCCTTGTTTAGAGAACTGGACATGGTGATCACCTTGTTTGTCTGGGGAGTGGGCAGACGCAGGATGGCATTGGCGACACTGAAGAAACCTTGTGTGGGGCGGTCTGGCAGTGCCCGATTTTGAAGCATAGAATCTCGCTGCGCAGCTGCAATGGTTAGCGAGATGGGTGGGAGATGGCGGTGTTGGAGAACATGTAGAGGGCCTGATGGTTCCCTCAACTCCTGAACTGGCTGAAATCTTTTTTAATACTACAGGGATAGGACGGACGAAGTCTATTGAATCTGCCGTTATCTGCAGATGCTGGAGGTGATGCCTTCATAGGGCGGCACTGAGTATGCCATACTCTCCTGATATACCATTACTCTGGCTTTGCTGGCTTTCTGGGATGGGAGAGAGGAGGGGCCTACTCACCTGGGCTGAGGCAGGGGTCGCCCGGCTGGGGGAGCTGTACAGAGGTGGCAACCTCCTACCCTTTGAGGATTTTAGGGAGGAACATGATCTCCTGCAGGGACATTTTCTATTGCACTGTGCGCTCACCCGATCTATTGGGCGACATTGGAGGATGGGAGCTGCTGAACTTCCTCAACATGGTCTCAGTAATTATTTGCTGACAACAGGGTGCACGCATAAGGCGGTTACTAGGCTGTACAGGGTGCTCGAGGTAGAGGAAGGGATTCCCCGACAGGGACTGAAGCAGAAGTGGGAGCATGATCTGGGGACGCAAATACCGGATACCAACTGGGTACGCATTCTGGAAAGAAAGCCTAAGGTGTCCAGAAATGCTAGGTTCCAGCTTATACAGTTTTACATGCTACACGGAGCTTACCTCGCTCCACTCCGATTACAAGATCACTTTAGAATAGGAGAGGCAAAATGCCCCCGCTTTCAAATGGGGGCGGCGGATTTCCTCCACATGATCTGGTCCTGTCCTCGGCTGGAATCCTACTGAGACATAGTGGTCGCAGAAGTGGCTAACATTACAGAGATCGATATTACCCGCACTCCCGCTAGATGCATACTTCATTGGTTCCCACATAGACCTTGTGTTTATATTAGCCAAGCGGGAGCTGACGAAGAACTGGAAGTCCCCGGGGGACCCGCGGCTCCGGGACTGGCGAAGGGAGCTTACGAAGTGGGCCGAAAGTGAGGGAGCAGTGTTATACACAGAACTAAGAAGAGGTATAGGGTCCCTTGAGTTGAAGGAAGCTTGGGATCAGATTGTCATGGCATTGCAGACGGAGCATTCGGACCCGGGTAGAGATGCCCTCACCCAGGCTACTATACATGCGAATTGATGGCCACACAGGGGACACGTCACATGGCACACACTAGGAAAGGAGGGGGTCTCCGGGTGAACTACTTTGGACACCCCGCACGACTAACACGACCCCGTGAATCAGTCACAACCAGACAGTATATATAGTCACCAAAAGGTATAAGCTGTGGAGGGAGGAAGGGGACTAGTTACATTTTGATTGAGCACCATACACTCACAACGGACATGCATAATCTCAATCACCAGGTGCATTTCCATTTAGCTGTTATCTGTACGCAACCAATCGGATGAAGAAGCTAGGCTGGCTTAACCCCAACACTAGCAATAGAGATATCAATGAGAGTGAAACTCTCTAACAATGACGGAAAATGTAACATTTGTATAAAATTGCTAATACCAGTTATCCCATTGATTCTGTAAAGGAGCGAAAGACAGCTACCAATATCATATGTACAGAAAGAACTTTAACAAACTTGACTCGTTAATATATGTACGAATCATCACCACTTTACGGCAATAACATTTGTTTACAAAAAATGTTTAAAATGCAGCTTGTGGTTAGGTCTAGTTTCAACTCTTTTGAGATGTTAATTAAAGGAATTTAGTTTTTGCTGAAAATCTCTAGCAACTTCATGTGTGGTGTGTCATAAATAGATATTCGACTGTTTCTGTAGTCCACCTTGTTTTTCTTCTTTGCAGATTTTTAGATAGTTTGATTGGGTTTCTATCTAGGATGTGTGTTTTTTCTATATTATGCAGTAGCATATTTGGTGGCGTCTGTTAATGGGTAAATGGAATGATCCTCCTACTTATTTAGCCAGGACACATACACAAACTAATCTTAAAAGTAAATTTTCGCAGATCAAAGGTCACTCCGTTCCTAAAGTTGTTAGCTACGCTCATTTTGACCAAGGCTTGCCACAGGCAATCCATTACTCTTCAGTTGTACCTTCGTAATTTACCTAATTCACTCGGAGGCCTAAAGGTATATTTTGCACCATCCCCAAACTTTCTGTGTTAATTCACTGTCTACTGTGATAAAGGGATAAAGATGAGGGAAACAAAGGTCTTTTTCACAAGTGCACTAATGCATATTTCACATGCCAGTACCTTTAAATCGAAATGATGACATCGAAGTCCCATTTTAGTTTTATAAAATTATATCTGTCTAAATGCATTCTTGGTTTGTTGTGCTTATGTTGCGGGACTGTATTTGAACCTGACACCAACTGCTGCATTTAAAACCTGTAGGTATTATCTCAGTGGGATGGAATTATAGAATGCACGTTGCTGAAGTTCACCATTACCTTCTGTGAATTTCTTTTGGAAGAGCTAGTGTTTGTGTTATAGCCATATATTGGAAATAGCTAGATATGTGACTGGCTATCCTGGATCTACCAATCTTGATTTTACCAGGCTATCGGATTGGAGCACACATTCTTTAAGTCACATTTGGTCGCTTTAATAAATGCCTTGCAGCGGATGGTCACTACTGTTTTTCCATTCCCTGTAGAGACTAGTGGTTGGCGTATGGTGTGAGTGTGTCTAAGGATTTGTTATCACCCCAGATTGTGTGTAGTGTTCAATCAAATTTCCACTACATTCAGAAACTGTCCTTTTCTTCCTCCAGACTCCTAAATGTTTCCCAGCATTTGAGTTCAAGTTGCAACCCAGGCCACCAATTCACCTCCATTAATTTCTGGTAATTTGTTTATTAGAAAATGGTGGGGTATACACTAATGTGACAGCTGTCCTTCAGTATCTTACCTAGTAAACTCTAATTATATGCAGCATTGGTGCCATGCCTTAATCATTGCATCTTTTAGGGTGCACTTGACTCCCTATCTTGTCCCTATTGGGGTCGTCGGAGAGTCATCAGGTTGCCAATTGTAGTTGCCTCACAATGTAACATAGCTCATATTCACAGACTGTCCAGTCTCTCTGTGGAATATGGAGCCAGAGCATGCACAAAGGCACCCTCGTCTACCAGATTTCCAGATTAATGTGAGAAGGGCAGTAGCTATCTGTTAAAGAGTTTTTTTGGGCAGGAGTGCAAGTAAATTAATAAAATAATATTAGTCATGCAATTGTATAATTTTTGTCAGCCCTGTCCTACCCATTATAGAGAGAGAAAGGGTTTTGCCAAAATAAACACAGCCTTGAAGGACTGCCAGGAAGCCCGGGTCATTTTCAGAGTCAGCACTCTAGTTTACTGTCTGTTTCTCTGCTGCAAAGCGGATTCCCTCATTTTAGTGAATACATTTTAATTAATTCACTCAGCTTCAGTGTTGTAGTGACACAACTCGTGGGTCAATCTGTAAAGAATTAAAGGAGCAGTTTTTTGGGAGGATATTTGAAAATAGTTTGTCAGATGTGAGATCCCCACTCTTAGCCCCTTAGTGGGAGACCAGCAAGGACGTGCTCCTTTATGGCAAAACGATGATCATGCTCACCTGATTGTGCAGCCAACATTTCTTGGGAATAATGCAAATCTGGACTGTGTGGGGGCTACACACTCATCAGGTCTGCTGAGCTTCCACGCAGTATGTTTTCCTCTTACTTTTACATAGATTCCTCAAAGGTGGTGCAAGATTTAGCATTCACATTTTATCACCGTTTAAAGTTTGCAGATGTGGGTTTGTAGTAAAGGTTAGCGAGTGATAGTTCAAATCTGGACATTCCTTCGGAATTACCGAATGTTGCAAATCCAAACTACATTTTGGATAGAATGGCTGTGCAAATTTGAACATGCAGTAGGGATTACAGAGTGATGGTACAAACTTCAATGTGTGCTAAGTATTACTGAATAGTGGGCAAAATATGAACCGACTAAGAAATACAGTAGTGCAAATCCTAATATGCTTCAAGGGCTAATTATGTTGGACACTTGGAATTTGTGCAAGATATCTGGGTGATGGTAAAAAATATCAGCATGCACTGATTACTGGAATATGGTACAAACGTAGGTATGCAGTGAGGATTACTGAGTGGTGATATAGATCTGAACAATCACTACTGATTGCTGGTACAAATTTGAAAGTACACTAGGATTACTGAGTGATCTGGCACATGTGAGTCTGCAATAAGAATTCAACTATTGTTGCAAATTGAAAAATTAGTTGAAGGCGGAACACATTCATACTTTTAAACTGCAGGTAAGGTTAGTTGGTAATGGTGCAAATATGAGCATGCATATAAAATACTGAAAGGGACACTTCTGAACACACAGATTCATAATAATTCTCGATATATATTGTGGTAAGTCTTGCCACGATTGTTCCCACTTGTGTGCTTCCACTTGAGTAATTGTGGTAATTCCTGAAATATTATGCGACTTTTAGCCCATCCCTGATTTAATGGTTGCACTGGTATAATTTTGGTAATTCTTCATACTTTTAGAATATTATCATTATTGCTTAGAACTGAGCTGGTAAGACTGGTGTAACATGTCTGCATCCGTCCACTCACCTGCACACCCGTTCATCCAGCCAACCATATATACACTCTCTTATTACCCTTTTGTCCATGCACTCTCTAATTGATCCAATTGTTGACACATTCTTGCCTTCATCTACGACATTCACAAAACCACATGCACACATCACACATGCACACATCACTGAAGAAGCACTTTCACTTAAAAAAAAAGAAATGTTATGGCTTTGCCTATGCATGTTGTTTTTGTATATTATTCCACTTTTGGCTTCATGGACTAGTCACTTAAATATGTTCTTGTGTTCAGCTGATCTATGAGAACTTATGCATCTAAAAGTATAGCTATTTCTTTTTTTTTATATTAGTTAATTTTAATTGGTATGTATTTGGAGCGAATTTAAATGAGTACCTATTATTCAGATTTAGGATGGTCAAGGATACACTGAGGCAGATAAGTAGGGATGGTGGTTGGCTTGAATCCTTTTGGAGGACCCTCTGTGACACCCCATTCTGGCAATCAGTGACAAACAGGATGTTCCTGTACATAACCAACAGAAAATCTGTAACATGTTTTTCTGCTTTTATGACCGTCTCTATAAGGACTCCTGCACGAAACCTCTGAAGAGGTCTGGTCTTTCCTAGTAGGGACTTCACTCCCTGTCAAATGCACATATTTGCAGATACTTACAAATGCATTTACAAAGGAGTTTTGACACGGAGAGCCGGAGTGAAAAATCAATGACCAAAGGTCTGTTTATTTTTGCTGCAGCAAAGAGGACAGGTTTACCACTGGCATCCCAGGCCCGAAGTAAAGTGTGCTGACATAAAGCGTTTAACAGTGATATTTATACTCATACATCAAAGGATACATAAAATGTGTAACTAATGATATACGTCATACAGATATTTTTAAGGAGTTAATCAGTATCCACACACTTGTTCCATTCCCAGTCTTGTCCTTGCCTCCCTTCTGCAGCTGCCTGACTCCCCACATTCTTGAGACCCTTCAAAGGATTACGTTGTTCAAAGGTATAGATATCAGCCTTTCCCTCCCCAAAATACCACAGCCGAGGTCAGTTAGTTATTTGAACACACAATTATAATGAATACAGTGCCCCAGTTAGGGAAAGAAACCAGCTGCAAGCCCATGGCGTGGAACCAGGCTTATTTTACCTAAACAAATATACATAAGATAACATATGTGATAGACAGTGCGTTCAGAGACAACAAAAGCTCAAACTTACACGTGTAAAAGAAACGAAGCAATTCAAAATGAATTCTAACAATCGACCCTTTTTGAGTTTTTTTTCTTCTGAACATAATAAACGTTTGAATAGTTCTAAATTTCCTCATATATGTTGAATTTTACTCCCACTTCATTGAAATTTGCATTCATGGGGACATAAACAACCGATGGGTATGAGCAACCAGTATCTGCAGTGAGGACAGTGGGGTCAATAGCCATTAGGGAAGTTATCTCTTCTCTCTGCATCATAGCTCGATTGGTTTCTAGTATTTTCACTGGCGGAAGTTTACACAATTTTAAACAGGAACAGAGAGCAGGTAAGCACTGCACTAATAAACAACTTAATACAATAGCTATTATTATAAAAAGTATGTCTTTAAACAACCAGCCCCACCCCCCAAACCAAGACCATAACCATGATAAACTCCAATCGCCTCCTTCATATTGGCCCCCCTTTTCAAATACCTGTACTGCTTCTTTTATTTTCCCAATATCCAATTCTATCTCTGATGACTTGTTGACGAAATAACAGCACTTTTGCTGGTACTGATGTTGGATTAAAACACATACTCCTCCTTGTTGTACTGTAATCAAGTCTAGGGCAAGCCGATTTTGTATCGCCAATTGGGCTGCAGAGTTTATCTCTACCTGTATACTTCCTATGGCCTCTCTGGTGGCATTAAATGCAATGGCTAATTCAGCTGACATATTCATCATTGCCAGTTGCAAATCGAAAATTCCAAATCCGGGAATAAGAACATGTAATACTTGAAATACCCAGTTCTTTCGCTCCTCCAGTATGGGTGTCCCTCGTTTGTACCTATGTGCAAAACTCCCCATGTTAAGGGGCTGGGAAGATGATATATTTGATATCACAGTAATGTTGGGTGCCAAATATGCCAGTGAACATATCCCTTCCCAGTTTAGAGGCAGTACTTTATATGCAGTTCTTCCACATACGAAGTACATGCCTCCCTGGATTTGTGAATTTATAATGCTGTATTTTATTCGAGGCAATCCTACACCCTCTGGGGTGTCATGCTCAGAATTATTGCAATATTTGTAATCTTCCCAGATTGTATTTAGCAATGATACATTTGCCCAGGGTGCAACATATGAACATCTAGCCGTCCAGAGGGGGCCAAGGAAAACCCGGGACAATATTACAGGTGAATTTTTCCCATTTCTATCTTGTTCTCTGGAGGGATCATATAACAATCCTTCTGGATCTACTAGAATCTCATTTTCTCCCACAGTCAGGTTCCAATAATTCACAGTGTAATTTTGATGAGTCCCATTAATTAACGCTGTCCAATTTCTGTCTATTTTCTCCTCTCCTTCAAGATCCCAATTCCCTGTTTTTATATCAAATAACAAAGTGTAAACACACTGTTCATGAGGGATCTTTCCCATGTATTTTGCCTCTGGGTTTTGCCCATAAAAATAGGTACCAAAACATATGGGAAACATTTTAAGTGTGGCATTCTCTCCAGGCATCGGGGAGAGCTTGTATTCTGCCTGGGTATTAGGGAGCACCGCACACCTAGGGTACCATTGATATTCTTGTTGGTCACATCTCCAAGTGGTATTTGGTACAAGACACACTTCCCCTCTTTCATATTCGCTTGGTGATACTGGTACTTCATAAAGGCCTATAGGATCCTCGGGGTGTCTAGACAAGTGCCGGCAAATCCAACAGTCAGTGAGACTTAATGTCTCCGCTAATTTTCCATGAACCTTTATTAATGGATGTAAGGTAGGATTTTGCAACAATGATGCAACACCACTGGACATTATACATATTAACATAAGGGTCACTAGGTACTTCATTATGGTTTTGTAGAAATAGTTATAAGGCCACTCTTCCCTATTCTCTAGAGGGATATTTGTCCTGCCAAATGGATATATCTTCATAATTTTATTGTGCTCTTCTCCTTGGTCCTACAACTTTTCTATGATACCGTTTTACTCGTCTCAACCGCCTACGCGTGTTCAAAAATATACTCACACAATTACCAAATATGTAAATGCAAAATATTGATATCACTATACTAATAATCATATACGTATAGATACAAATAAGTAAATTTTTCCTTCAATGTTCACACCCACTAGGGTTCAGCACCGCCGTGCTTTACACTCTAGCAGTTAGGCTGCACTGGTTGGTCCAGGACAATAGAGGTTGGCTTGATCCTAGGTCCCTTAGCTTCTCCTTTTCAAGTTTTAACTCCTGGTGAGTCTCAACTCCCAGTGAGTAAGTCGCAATACTTCAAAGTTAGTCTTCAGTATAGTTTGTCAGTTTCGTTCAGTGTCTCAGCAAAATGAGGGCGGAGGCCAGCAATTTTCAACCAGATTAGTGATGTGCTTGGGTATTAAACAGAAAAAGGGCACCTTTCTTTTTTTTTTTTTTTTTACCGCTGGGACTACAAACCGCACCAACCCTAATGGCTGGCCGCTTCCGTAGAACTGGTACTTGGTTTTTTTTTTTCTTTCTCGCCAGTCACAGAACTGTTAACTCCATTTACCCACTGATTGAATAGCGTTGCACAAGCTGCATCCCACTATACTTGTGTTCTCGTTGAGACAATTGTTCTGACCAATGTTCTGGTGTCGTTGCACAGGCTAGTCACCCGTGTTCATGCTGGAATTTTAGTCATCACAGTCATTTACAACCTCGTCGCCCAAAGTGTGCGTAACAACAGTGAGGATAGCTCGTTTTAATGCTGGTACATCAATGGCATCGGAAATGCCGGTGGCGGTGAAAGCGGGGAACTGTATTTCACAAAGGCAGGCGTGCCGTATTCTGCTGAGCAAAGGATTCCTTGGCCATTCAGAAGAGACCTCAGTTTGCAATTCCAAGCTAGGAGCTATCAGGGTGATGTAAATGTAGCTTTTCGTAGGGGTCACCACCTTACGCACCTTCAAAATTCTGTTCATTTGGATGGGCGAGGACGCAGGTTGTATCGATGAGTTTGTTGATCTTCAAACAGCAACTCTTCGTCACTGGGCTGCTGTGTCACCGCAGGAGCAGAAGTAGCACTTGAAACCTGTGGAGGTGTTTCCTGTCTCCCTACTTCGCTGTAATCAGGAGACAATGGTAATTCTGCTGTTAGAGTACTCTGTAGTGGAATTGGTGCACGCTTACAGTGGCTAGCATGTATCCAGTTTTTCCTTCCTTCCACTTTCACCGCTGTCTGTGTTGCAAGCAGTACCTGGGCTGGCCCCCGCCACCTGGGCTGAAGACTGTTGGTTCTTTGAAAATTCTTTGTCATAAGCCAATCCCCTGGCTTAAAAGGGTGACCAGGGCCTTCAAGAGGAGTCGGTAGGCTGGCCTTGACCTGTTGGTGGATCAAACGCAAATCTTTAGTCAATTGTTTACAGTAATCTACAAACAAAGGATATTGCACTTCAGAAAGCTTCTTTGGTCGTGGTACCCCCCCGATATTGGCTGGCCTCCCCATGACAACTTCATAGGGGGATAATCGTGACTTGCTACTGGCAGTCATCCTGATGGACATTAATGCTAGGGGCAAAGCATCTGGCCATTTTAAGTTGGTCTCAGCACAAATCTTAGCTATTTTGCTCTTCAAGGTGTAATTATACCTTTCTACAAGGCCCGCTGATTGTGGGTGATTTGCAGCATGAAATCGATGTTTGATGTTAAGGGCGGTACAGACCTTCTCCATTACCTCATTAGAAAAATGACTGCCATTGTCACTCCAGACTAATCGTGGCAAGGCGTATCTAGGAAAATATTCTTTTAGTAATATTTTGGCGGTAGAGAGAGCACCATTGTCTTTTAATGGGTAGGCCTCTATCCATTTTGAAAACATGCATACTACCACTAACACGTATTTCAGTTTGTTACACGGTTCCATGTGGATAAAATCCATCTGTATAGCTTCAAAAGGGAGATCAGGAGGGGCAAAGTGACCAGGGGGCGTAGGGGTCCCTTTTCCTGCATTGTGCACTGCACACACCATACAACTTTTAACCAGGTTATTAGCAGCTTTGGATATCAGAGGATTACTCCAAACATGGTCCAAAGTTGTCTTGATGCCTTGGGCACTGATGTGTGCAGGACTGTGGGCCATAGTAACCATAGCGTGTACATAGCAATTAGGTAACATCCATCTTCTTCTGTCTGTGTCATCTGTGTAACAACCCTCACTGTCTAGTCTACCGTTCTTCTCCCACTGTTCCCTTTCCTCTGCTGTTGCTTCTGCTTGAATATCTCTCACACACTGCATGGTATTTTCTAATACTTCGTACTGGGGCTCTCCCTTGATGCTACTCTCAACATATGCATTGTCAAATGGTGCTCGTGCTGTTGCTTTCGCTGTAGCATCTGCAAAAGCATTTCCTCGTCCTATATCATCAGTAATTTTTTTGTGGGCACTACACTTAATGATTGCGACCTGACGGGGCAGACTGAGAGCAGTCAAAAGTGTCACAATCAAGTTGCCATGCTGGATGGTAGTGCCATGTGACGTGATAAAGCCTCTATTCGCCCAGAGTCGCCCAAAATTATGAGCTACACCAAACGCATATTGGCTATCAGTGTAGATGTTAACACTAAGATGTTCACTTATTTCACAAGCTCTGGTGAGGGCAATTAATTCTGCAGCCTGTGCCGAATTTTGCGGGATTCTATGAGATTCAACCACTGTTTTGACTGTGGTGACGGCATAGGCTGCAGTGGTCGTACCATCTGGTAACTTGAAGCAAGACCCATCTACAAACAGCTCTCCCTGTGGGTCAGATAGGGGAGTGTCTGTCAAGTCTACCCGTCCCTTAGTTTCTTCCTCAGTGGCAAAAATGCAATTATGATCAAATTCCACATTGTCCTGAGGGAGGGGTAGTAACGTAGCTGGGTTCAAGACATTGCACCGCTTCAAAGTAATATTTGGACTGAACAATGTTAATTCGTAACCCGTTAGACGAGCACTGGTGAGGTGCTGCGTCTGTGTCTTGTTTAACAAAATATCAACGGCATGAGGAACCATCACAGTGAGCGGATTGCCACCAACAAACCCTTCACTTTGTTTCACCGCAGCTGCTGCAGAAGCCACTCCTCTAAGACAAGTAGGCAAAGCTTGCGCCACAGTGTCCAAGGTGGAAGAGAAGTATGCACAAGGGCGTTGTCTCCCACCTTGGGCCTGTGTCAAAACAGACAATGTACAGCCATGCTTTTCATGCACAAATAAAACAAATGGTTTGCTGTAATCCGGATTACCCAATACAGGAGCAGAGCACATCGCCTTTTTTAATTCTTGAAAAGCCTCCTCACATTTGTCAGTCCAAGGTACAGGAGAGGGCACATCTGAAAGTGTCAGAGCAGTCAATGGTTTTGCTATAAGTGAAAAATTTGGAATCCACTGTCTGCAAAAAGATGTAAATCCCAAAAATGCTCGGACTTCAGAAGGGGTGCGTGGTGCAGTCATTGTATGAACCAATTTAATTCTGTCTGGATGTAATCTCCTTCCCTCCTTAGAGAGGAGGTGTCCTAGATAGGTGACCTCCTCTCTACAATACTGCAATTTTGGAAGGGACACCTTATGGCCCAGAGGTGCTAAATGATGTAATAATGCAACAGTATCAGTCTTACATTGTGTCATGGAATCTGAGGCAATTAAAATATCATCAATGTACTGCAACAACGCAGAGCCTGTAGGTGGATTGAATTGGTCTAATTGACGTTTAAGACATTGACTATATATGCTCGGGGACTCAACAAAGCCCTGTGGAATTCTTGTCATCGCGAATGATCTACCAAAAATCGCAAAGCTAAACAAATATTGAGATTCTTCGGCAATTGGAATGCTAAAGAAAGCATTCTTCAAATCGATTACGGTGAAAAAAACACGCAGAGGGTGGGATCATGGTGAAAAGACTATTCATGTCTGGGACCACGGGAAACTGGGGAATTACTATTTTATTAATTTCTCGGAGATCAATAACTAATCGATATACTGTGTTATCAGTAAATGATTGCTCACCATCTAATCTATTAGCATCATTTCGTTTCTTTACAACAGGAAGGATTGGACTGTTACATGGGCTGCTCACTATTTCCTTTATGACACCTGCATGCACAAGATCAGATATGACTGCCTTGAGCCCTTTTTCGCTTGATTTAGGTAATTTGTATTGAGGAACACGAGGTAACCGGGCACCTGGTTTGATTTTTATTACAATAGGGTCGATATCCATAATGCCTACATCATTCTTGCCTTTGGCCCATAAGCGAGGGTCTATTTCCTGTAGCTCTGGGGGTAAGTCGTATTCCTGTGAGAACATGCACCGAGTTGGGGAAACACTATCCATAGTTACATAGACACCATCCATTGAACAGTGAATAACTGCATTTAATTTCTTTAACAAATCTAATGCAAACAAGTTTTCATTGCAACCTGATGTTAAAGAGAGTGGCGTGTGTACTGTAAATGGGCCTACAGTTACTCTCATAGGTGTTGAGATGGGGCTCACCACGGGGATTCCAGAAATCCCAATTGATGTGGTATGAAGCCCAGACAGGGGAGCCCCGGGGACTGCAGAATGTGCAATAGATGTTCTGGTGGCACCAGTATCTAGAAGAAACTTATGGCCCTCTCCTTCGATTTTTACATCAATGTAGGGACCATTTTGATCTACAGGAATACTTACTCGCCCCTGGCCCTGTCTGTGGCTGTCCTAATAATTGTAGGATTCAGAAAAGAAATCATCAGCATAATATTGTCGTTCAAATGCATTGTCAAAAATATTAGTGTTACGCGGGACCTGATTCTCATTCTGCGAATTCTGATCAGTTCTACCTCTTCCTCGTCCTCGTGCATTACCTGCCGCGTTCCCTCTATGAAGTGACATACTTTGCCTTCCTTCCAGTAATGGGCAAGTATCACGCCAATGTCCATCCTGCTTACAGTAGGCACATTGGTTGATATTTAATCGGCGGTCTTGGGGTGGTGCAGATGTACCTCGGCCTCGACCCCTTCCCCGTCCCCTTGGTGGGCCACCCCTTTGCTGAGGGGTTGCATCCCGCTGAGGGTATGCCTGCTGTAATAATGCCTTTTTCTTCAATTCTTTTACTGACTTCTCATTCTTTTCTAATTCTTCCTTGTACCTGCTCTCCTAGTATTGCGCCATCTGCAAAATCTCTGCCTGTCCCTTCGTCATCCACGAACTCTCTGTTGCTTTTAATTTTTGTGATATTTCAGGTAGAAGGCCATTAACAAAGCGTTCTACAAATAGTGTGACACCTGTTACGGTGGCGAGGTCTTGACCGCTAAAATCTATGAACGCTTGTTCAATTCGAGTAAAATAATCTGGGACATCTTCACCTATTTTCTGTTTATAAGTGGCAAGCTTTCCCCAATCCACAGTCTGAAGAGGTATAACAGTTTCTAACTTAGTCAATATCCGATTAGGTAAATCTAAAATATCCTGATGCGGCAGGGTTCCTGGTGCCCTTTGTGCTTCATGTGCTTCTAAACCCCCCCATGTATTTCCCAAAGTAGGTGCATCATCTACTCTTCTAATTTTATGCCAAACTTCAGGACCCAATAAAACACCAAAAAAATAGTCAATGTCTTTGAGAGTCATGGTTGTGGTGGAAATGGCAGTTCTAAGGTCCCGATAGAATCCAGCTGGATTCTTTCGAGGGTCTGGCAAGTCTTTCTTTATAGCCATTACCTCCTCCCTTTTCCATGGTATATGAACAAATTGGGCCACCGGCACGGGAGCTGGCTGTCCGGCGGCAGCTGCTGCTGCGACTGCAGCTGCAGTGGGCATATCAGGGTGCACTTCCCTCATTGGGTACCCCTTGTCATATCTATTTAGAACATCTTCCCTGGCTATGACACAAATGCGTACTCCCTCATTTATGCTGCTACTATCAAGAATACAAGCCCTACTGTCCCGCCATAATTGGTTTAATTCTTGTTCATAAGGGAGAGGGGTAGAATCTGTAATGCAAGACTTCCAATCCCTCTCCAATTTTTCAATCATATACAACAGTGCTAATTGCTGTCCAAAATGTGACATCTGTTGTATTGTGTCCATAATATCGGTGTGGGTGTAAATAAGATGTGACATCCAGTTATCTGACTGATCCTTGATAACCCGTTTTTCCCAATCCCCAATAGTGGAGCGGGTACCAGGGGGCGAAATCGACTTCATAGGTGTGCTCCATATGGGTGAAAGTGAGTGAGTGGCTGTGCACCGTCGGCGTTGTCCATTTGGGGTATTAGGGGCAGGGGACATTATTGGTAACCTTGCAGTGTTGGCTGGTAGTGGTGGGGCAGGTGGCGGAGGGATTAGGACTTGGGCTATTTGGGTGGCTTGAGCTAGAGGCTGTGGTGGCTGTGGCACATGCTGCTGTAGTGGTGCACCTGGATTTCCCAAATTGTGCCCTTGCCCTTGCTGCTGTTGCTGTGCCCCCATGATAGGTTGGGCTACTGCAGGGGGTGTGTAAGGTGGAGGTGCAGTAGGGCTATTATCTAATAGCTGTAGCATTACCTCATCTTCCTCTAATGCATGTTTGGGTTCTGTTGGCTTTGATACATAACTTCCCTCCACCTGGGCCCTATGGACTCTATCTTCAGACTCAATTCTTTTCTGGGTTTGGGAATGGTGGTACAGGGCGGCTTTCTGCATGATGGTTCTCCGGTTCTCCTTCTCTAACAGTTTATCTGACTTCGTTTTTCTTTTGGTGGCCTCAATTTCCCATTTTCTGTATACTTCAAACATATGTTGTCTAGCCTTTTTATGAAACAAACATTCCTGTAGGTAGGTTAGTTTCTTTAAATCAAAAGACCCATCCTCCGGCCACTGGAGGTCAGGACAATGTCTAGTATATTTGCGCCATATACTATTATACAAATTATTCTCTAAACCATAATCCTTTAACATGTCCCACCCTGGTGTTCCCTCTTTTGGAATGGGTTGCTTTTTATCTAAACGTGGCACATGATTTCGGCGAAAACAAAGACATAACCCTTGCCAACATTTCTTATTTCCCATATCTAACCTTTTAATTTGTTCAAAATGCAACACGCACCAAATTTCAAAATGCAACCTGCACCGAAAAAAAAACCCTTTTTCAAATGTGCACGAAAGAAAACCTTTTCAAATATTTACCAACTTACAAATTGCTCCAGGCCTGGGCAAATTACTCAAACAAGAAAAACACATGTAATACAAATTGTCAAATGGTACCTTGTACAAATGCAAATTTACCAAGAACTAATCATTCCCAAAAATGATAAGTTATCCAAAAACAATTATTCTCTCAAATGCAAGTTAAAGCAGACAAATAGCCAGCGAGGAACAGTCTTACCTGACTATCTGCTTTTTCCTGGATTTCTCTCCGGCCGCCCGTGTCAGACTAATCCGTCAAGATAAACACCGATGTTTCAGGGACTTCGCTGGGACATCATGAGAAAACGGGGGGAAACCTGCCCGGTGGATAAGATGCAGCTGCTTCAGAAACTAAGTCTTTGTGCAGGGGCCCCTGGAATCTACACCTCCGGAACGGCGTCCCCCCACTGGCAGCACGTCTCGTGACAGAGCTACTGAAGATATCCACTGGAAGGTCCCTGTTCGGGCGCCAAATTGTCAAATGCACATATTTGCAGATACTTACAAATGCATTTACAAAGGAGTTTTGACACGGAGAGCCGGAGTGAAAAATCAATGACCAAAGGTCTGTTTATTTTTGCTGCAGCAAAGAGGACAGGTTTACCACTGGCATCCCAGGCCCGAAGTAAAGTGTGCTGACATAAAGCGTTTAACAGTGATATTTATACTCATACATCAAAGGATACATAAAATGTGTAACTAATGATATACGTCATACAGATATTTTTAAGGAGTTAATCAGTATCCACACACTTGTTCCATTCCCAGTCTTGTCCTTGCCTCCCTTCTGCAGCTGCCTGACTCCCCACATTCTTGAGACCCTTCAAAGGATTACGTTGTTCAAAGGTATAGATATCAGCCTTTCCCTCCCCAAAATACCACAGCCGAGGTCAGTTAGTTATTTGAACACACAATTATAATGAATACAGTGCCCCAGTTAGGGAAAGAAACCAGCTGCAAGCCCATGGCGTGGAACCAGGCTTATTTTACCTAAACAAATATACATAAGATAACATATGTGATAGACAGTGCGTTCAGAGACAACAAAAGCTCAAACTTACACGTGTAAAAGAAACGAAGCAATTCAAAATGAATTCTAACATCCCTCAACTTTTTCCTGATCTCTAAGAAGAGCTAGCGAGTTCTGTTACTGTACAGATAATAAAGGCGGCATTCATGGACCTAGCCTTGGGGGAAGGCCCCTGGTCTAAACGGCCAGCGTATTTAATTCTGGCCCTAGGTTCCTCTGAATCGCCCAACTCATTTACACAGCACTCGTGGCGAGGATTAGACCGAAGAGCTTTATCTCGAACCCAATTGCAGTAGACAGGGGCACCAGTCAGGGTTGCCCCTCTCCCTCTTGTTGTTTGCTTTAGCTGTGGAGCCCTTAGCGGCCAGAAGGAGGAGAGATTGCTGAATTTAGGGCATTGCCCTCCAGGGAGCCATGCATGTCATCTTTCTATTCTGATGCTATCCTAGTCTTTGTCTGAGATGCTAAAGAGGGGCTTGACACGGTAGCCCAGTCCCTTGAAGCGTTTGCAAGGGCCTCTGCCCTTGTAGTCAACTAGGAGAAATCTTGTTTGTTCTCTCTGTCGGAACATCCCCACTTGTTCTTTCCTTGGCCGTTGATTGCCTTAGATGGGAAAGCACCACTTTCCACTAGCTAGGAATCAGTTTGCTTGTACTGGTGGTTAGTGATATTGCTGCTTGTTTTGGTGGTATTGGTCATATTGGTGGTGATAATGTTGTTGGTATTGGTACTGTGATGGTGGCCTATGTAGCGGCTTCTGCAGTAAAAGAAAAGATTGCTTTTTGTGCAATCAAATATGAAGGAAAAAATTTAATGTGGCAAAAAGTTTGATGTTTGCATGAACTTGTAGATGTAAAAAAGTAAAATAGTAATTTTGCATTACAGTGCAAGCACATAGTAGGAGGCAGAATGACAAACATCTAAAAGCATGATATGAGAATGAATTTCTCGTCAGCTGATCTAAGGTGTAATTAACAATGTTTCAAACTTGTTGCGGAAAGAGGGTCTTTCACAGAAGCTAATGGTTGAAAGGGGCTGTGCCAAATCCCATTCTTTGTGTCTTGAGAGGTGGAGTGTGGCTGTGGTATTTGAGCCTGGGCTCGGCCATCACCCAGGGAAGCTTATCAAATTCAGACATTTTTGAAAACTACACAAACAGGGGAGTCCACAGTTGTGTAAAACCACACATTTTACTCACAGTTCTGTGATGGAAAGCTTCAGACTTATCAGAGAGCCACAAAATTCTTCCCAGTCCGTGGTCCAACACTTTTCCTAATAAAAACGCTACCATATTTGTGTGGCTCATCCTAGCACCTCCAAAAGGCCGCTTAAAGCGATGTGGAGATATCAACATTTCCTGCCAAGAATTGACCTGTTTTAGTGATTGGGATATTTACAGTTCTCAGGTTGGGGGCTCATTTGCTACTGAGGGAAACCTACCTAACCCAGACATTTTTTTAAATCTAGACACCCAGTAGAGTTGAGGGTTGTGTCAATTGTGTGGATTCCACAACGTTTTCTTACCCAGACCATGTTGACTTTGCATGGTCCCTAATTTGATCTGTTGATGTCGTAGGTGTTAGGACTAGCCACACAAGTGAGTTACAGTTTTTATAGGGAGACATTTGGTAACACTTGGTGGTGGGAATTTTGTGGATCCCCAAAGATTCCAAAATTTCCTTTACAGAAATATGTGGAACATTCATGATTTTATTCAAAGTTCGAGGTTTACAGGGCAAACGAAGCAAGAAACCTTAGTAGGATCCATGCAAATTAAACCACCCTGGACTCCCCTGAGTGTCTAGTTCCCAGACTGCCAGCTGATCCCAGGCCCGAGTATTGCAGACATTCAGCAAGGCAACTACTCTACCGGCCCATTTATCAAAACTACACACAAGACGATCCTGATTTCCTCTTCCTTGCCATTTGAACTGGACATTCTGTAGGCCCCAGGCATGCAGAAAGACATGTATGGTTTTACGAGTGGACCAGATACCTGGGCAGCAGAGGCCTTTCTGCCTCTGCCACCCTCTTCAAGAGATTTGTGGTAATCCAACCTGTCTGCCCCCAGTGGTAGAAAGACTTTGTACCCCTTCTGGGGTGAAAATATAGTCCAATACCAGGGTGTGCCACCCTCACCCCATTTATTTTCCATTATGTGAACATTTTTGGTGGCCAGTGGGTGCAAACTCCTCAGTCTGCCCATGGGGTAGAAAAGAGACTATATTGCCCACGGTAGGTAGTGGGAGCACTAGCCCTTCCCCAAGGGGCCACCCTTCACCCAGAAAGAAAATTCACGATTATCTAGTGGCCTTTCTTCTCCTACCTGAGAGGCAGATTGGAGCCATATCCCCTTAATTGCCCCCCAATATGCAGAAAGACTGTACACCACTTCTGGGTCAGGGACATTGATTGATTCCAGCGTGGTATCCCCATGGGTACGCTGGGGGGCATACCTCTCCTATCTGCCCCCTGATGAGGCAGTAAGAGTGTACCCCTTGTGGGGCGGTGGAACGGCCCAGTGCCAGGGTAGGCTGTTTCACCCCCATTATATTCCACTTTGCAAAAATCCCTGTTTTTTTTTGTAGGCTTTCTAACTCAGAAAGGGGGCAGATTGGAGCAATCCCCCAAATAACCCCTCCAAGTGAGGGCAGAAGGACTGTACTGACCATTGTGGGTAATGAGCAAAGGCTCTTGCCCAACTGGTTGCCCTCCCTGCGAAGACCTTCTCCCTAACGTCTAGTGGCATGTATACCTGCTTATGGATTGCCCTTTTAGGGCAATCCACTAGAGAGAGACCGCATGGGAAGGGGGCATCATCCCTTTTCCACTCTTCCCTCTACTCCAGATATCTGTGCTTGCTAGGAAGAATTAAGGCCACCGATCAGAAGTGAAAATAGACTGCACTATTAGCGGGATCTACTTTCTTTTGCTTAAATGACTGCATGCTCTGCATGCTTGCATTACAGCAAAACAAAGAAAATCAAACTACGGATGTGAGGGAAGCTCTTTCCTCGTGTCCCGACTTTGATTTGTTTAAGAAAAGAAATACTTCTTGTGGGTCACCAGCCAATGGCCAGCTAAACTCTGACCCACACCCAGGCCGGTATCCTTAGAATCCTCAGCAACAGCAAATTGGACATGACCGCACAAGTCAGCGCTGTGACTGCATCCTGCTTCCACACCCTGAAGATACTGAGAAATATCTTCAAATGACTCCCAAGCAACAATAGAAATACAGTCACTTACCCCCTATTCATCAGTAAGCTAGCCTACAGGAACTCCATCTAAGCCTGGATCACCAACCAGCTCACCACAAGACTTCAAACCATCCAGAACGTGGCAGCTAGACTCATCCTCAACCTTCTGCACAGAACTAGCATCACACAACACCACTGGGTGCTCCACTGGCTCTCAACATGCTACTCATTTCAAACTCCTCACACACACATTCAAGGCACTGCACAATTTAGGCCCCACCAACCTTAACAGTCGCATCTTCCACCAACCACTTAGACACCTCCACAGGACCACTACTGGCACTCATCCCACACATACACAGAACCAGATTAGGAAGACAGGTGTTGCCTTATATTGCTCCTTAAGTGTAGAACGACGTGCCGCTCCACATTAGCTGCCTCATCTCTTTTTTTTAATTCTACAAGAGAGAGACAGACAGACAGCTACCTGCTCAGCGCCAGGGTACCCTCGCAGGTGATATTGCTCTTTACAAATACACATAACATTACTTGTGTTTTCAACAAAAGCATTTTCTTTCTTCCTGTGATAGTCAACCTTTTGCCGACAACCATACTGTAAAGGTAGTGCGGGCATTGGCAGTGGATCAGCTGTTGCATTAAATAGTTTAAATAAGGAAAAAGAGAGCTGGCTAAAATGAATAATGATCAGCAGAAAGGCTATAATTATGGCAACATGTTTGTTTTTTCATACTATAGGTAATTACTGGAAAGATGGACTTCTTGAATGTTTCTACCAGGGGCGGCTCCTCCATAAGGGCGGAGGAGCGTCTTCCCCCACCAGCAGCGTCAGCTGCAATCCCTTTCCACAAAAACAATAATAAACTCTGTTTATTGTTGTTTTTGTGGAAAAGGGGTGGGGTCCTCGGGGGAGACTAGTGTGAGGGGGAGTGCTCACCACTCCCCCTCAGAGCACATGTATGTTTGGGCAGATGTCTCGGATTAACTATAAAAAATATTTTTAATTTAATCTCCTTCGCCGCCCCCTTTAGTGTTGCGCGAGCCGCGACTGGTTTCTACACATTCTGAGCTACAGTTTTTTAAATCTGACTTACATTAAACGGATTCAAGCATCTTTTTAACTCAGATTACTGACAGCGTTTTGGTATGTTTTACACTACAAACCTAGTCTTCTTTAGGTCTGCAAATCTACTATCTTTTTCAAATGAAAGAGCAGGACACCCAGAATTTAAATTGTTTTGTGGGGAAAGTGATGGTGGGACTACAAGGAATACAATACCTTCTGCTGTTGCTTAAAAGAATATTGCAAATGACCTTGGACTTCGTGAACTTATAAATTAACTTCTCTGTGACTTGCAAAATCCTATTAATGTTTGGTGGGATATCTTATCCCATATATAATTGTTATTATGCATATTTGTAATAATGTCTTAATGAGAGTGCGGTCAAATACGATAGACATCCCTGCATATATTGCAGAGACTTTTTAAAATCATCAGTTAAAAGTAATCTTTATCCTAATGTCCTTTTGTAAATTAAATTATTTTAGTATGCCCTAGAAATGGTATGTCCGGTGTGTGGTTTTTACTTGCTTAGTCTTACTCATGATTACTGTTTTCTCACAGTGGAAATGTATTGATAGAAATAAAACAAGTACAACTCTTCCAAATTTTTATTGATTGCCCTTTCAAGAGTCAGTTGTCGTGCCTTTCAAGGCAAACCCTGTCTTTTTTTTTTAACCTTTTATTTTACCTTTTTTTAATTGATAAGTTTTTATGTCCAAAAAAACAAGAAAAGTAGAAAAAATATATTCTGAACGCTTGCTAACTCACTCCCTAGTTCAACACTTCTTCCAAACAAGTTCCACACCACTTCATTTATCATTTCAAACGTTTGCTTATCATTCCATAATGATAACTGAGAATCATCACTAATCACATTACTTTTCTAGATGATAGGTAATTTGATGAATACATTACAGATTCTCTCTCGTCCGGATTACTCACTCGATTTAAAACCCCTGGCAACTCTTTCTACAGTAGCTGGTTGCAGGAGCTTGCCCTACGATATAATCGTATCTTTGCAATGTTCATCTTTCCGCCGCATTACAGCCATTCTTTTACACTCAACAATCCTAACAATAAAATGCAGCTACATTTTCACTTTTTTGGCGGCGCTCCAAATATACAGCCTTACCTGTTCCAGTTTGCACTTGTCTGCTTGTGAGATTTTCTTAATCTCTTGGATGCTTCCTCTGTAAAGACCATCAGTTATGAGCACTGCTATACCATGAGTAAACAATCAGCACTTTCAGTGCTATATCTGTGGTATTCCCAAGCAGATCGTAAGTGTTTTGTGTTTGAGTATCACATGGGACCAGTGGTGGGTCTATTGAATCAGTTAAAACGTTATGTATTTCTTGGTATCACCTCCATTCCTCACCAGTAAACCGCACCCTCTTTCATCACTGTAATCACTTTTATGTAGCTCAGTATTCTTTTACTCCATCTCATTAACAACCTCTTTCTAGAAATTAAGGCATTGTCCATAAGCGTTCCGGCTAGGTTTCTTTAAAGTGTGATTGTCATGGCATGTGTGAGGGATGTATTCCAGCGGGGCTCTGGTACCAGAGGGATTTCTCCAGAACTCTGTTTTAGCCCCTACACTTAATTTATTTCTTGAACTACAGACGGGTTGCTTTTATTTTGATAAATATGTGTTTTAATTGATTCTACTGCATGAGGGTTCTCTGCACAGGCTTTGGAGATGAGCAATATCCTAAGGCAATGCCCATTATCATTTATAGTAACGTATTTATTTATTAATTAGGAGTTCTAGCAATAAAATACACAGTTAAGAATTATAAATAGAACCATGCTTATTGTAAGCAGTTTGATTATGACTTTCAGGAGCTGCCTGATTGGATTTCACCTTTTACAATTTTATTGACACTTAATATACATATATCACTTCAGAAGTAATTATTATAGCAAGATGGCAGTAAAATGAAATGGAAATGCAGCAATTTAAGCAGCAGACTTTGTACAGGCAAGGCCAGGAGTTCGAAGGCATCTTTGAAGTATAATTTTTAAGCTAGATGTGTTGCAATTCTGTTCCTACTACAGAGTGTAGGAAAGCTATTCTGCTCTTCAAATTTCCACAGGGATTAATAGTTTGCAATAAACAAAAACCTCTTTCTAGAATAGTCTTAAACGTTGCAAGCCATTTTCTTGAGCAGACTACATTGGTTACTGACGCATTACTTAGTGATTTGTGGATCTCCTTAGATAAATTCCTAATTACCATTGATCAGAGATTCAGTTGCCACTGTATACAGATTGGGAAGGATTGAATAAGACTAGGAGCTGTGTTTGAATAGTTCTACCAAGTTGCTCTCTGATTAGTGCCATGTTTCTTTATTGACTTGTCAACTTTTAGTAGGTTAACTAAACAAAGCAAACCTTTACAGAATGCATGCCATCTATGGAAAAGGTGAACAACGTATTTGTGTTTTGAAACACTAAGAAATGTTTTAGGAATAGAAGTAGGGTTTACAAAGGGTTTCAGTGTAAACTACTACAATGGCAATAGGTATTAACCTTTTGAGTGCTAAGGATGAGACTGTCTCATCTTCAGCGCATCCCCAATGGTGCTCAGGACGAGACTGTCTGTCCATGCACCCACTGCATAGAACCCCTTTGATACTTACACCAGTGGGATAACTTTTTAGGGTTGAGCGCACAAAGCGCTCTGTCCCTAGTGTAATCTCTCTGTGGGGTTTTAACCACGGCCATGTCGTGCCCATCAGTTTGGTTGGTTCGTGGGCTTGCCTTTTAAAATGTGCTTGATTTAATTAGTGAAAGGCATGTATACGTCATGCCTTTTTTTCCGGTGTTTAGCCCGCCTCAAGCCCATCGGCCAGCTACTGAAAACATACGCGGCTCCATGGTTTCTGGACTACTTTTTCTCTTTAATTCGTAGGCAGCGCGATCTCGTTGGGCAGCCATTGAGCGCTTTTGCATGACATCTACCCTGTTAAATGGATATTTGCACTTTTGCCTGTTACATGGATAATTGTACTTTTGACGATACGTTTCACTGCGAGCAAACTTCTATTTCCTTTTGTGCGTCTGCTTCGCGCTCTTTGTGGCCGTTGGCTTGCTTATGTAAAACTGTTTTACTTTTCATTTCCAGTTTATTTTGCAAGAAAAGTCTGGTTAGGAGTTTACAAAGCTAATAGCTTCAACACGAGCAAACGCAACTCCCATTACATTGCAAATGCTTGCTTTGTGTGTGGTTGCTAAGGAAAAGCCGTCCCAGCATACTGAGGCTGTTTTAAAAAATATATATTTGGTAATGACGATCAGTGCTCATGGGGCTTCCATTGCCCTGATTTGATCCACGCCTGTTGCAAGTACTAGGCCTAGCCACCCAAGTGAGGTAGTGTTTTTGTCAGGCTAAGTAGGGGAAAACAGGGTGTATGCATTTTGTGGATCTCTGTTTGTCCTGGAAATTTTACTTCCCTGAAATACAAGGACAATTTGTGCTTTTAGCCAAAGTTTGAGGGTTGTGGGACATTGTGAGTAAGAAAACATTGAGGGACCCACACAAGATATAGAAGCCTGTACTCCCCCCCCGGGTGTTAAGAAATGTATGGGTTTGGTAGGTTTCTGTAGGTGCCAGTTGAACTAGGGCTCAAAATCTATACCTATATAAAATGGGGGAAAAAACGGGGGTGGTCCGTTTTGAGTGGAAAATATTGATCTCTCCATGCCAATTTTCAGTCCTTTCCTGTCACAGGCAGAAGGCCCACCCACAAACATCAGGTACAGTTTTTATCAGGAGATGTGGGGAAGCACTGGGTGATAGGAATATTGTTGATCCCTGACAATTTGGGAAGTTTATGCCACAGAAATGCAAGGAAAATGCATCACTTTAGGCAAAGTTTGAGGTTTGCAAAGGCTTCTGTGTAAGATAGGCAAGTGATAGCTACACAAGTTATGCCACCCTGGACTCCCCCATTTGTCTAGTTTTCGGACATGTCTGGATTTGGTAGGTTTCCCTGGTGGACGGCTGAGCTAGGGCCCAAAATCCACAGCTACCCAAATTTCAAAACAAGGGCTGGTTTTAAGGGTAAACATTTGTTCTGTCTATATTCCATTATGGGCCCTTTTCTGCCATGGGCACTAGTCCCACCTACACAAGTGAAGTACCATTTTTGTCTTGAGACACAAAGGGATGCTGAGTGGGAGGACATCAGTGCCTACCCACAGATTCCAGAACTATCTCTCAAAGAAATGTGAGAAAAATGTGTGTTTAAGTCTGAAGTTAGCAAGGACTCCTTGGTAGGGGAAAGCGATTTAGAGCCATACAAGCCATGCCACCCTGGAACCACCTGGATGTCTAGTGTTCAGAAATGTGCTGGGTTGGTAGGTTTCCATAGGTGCCGTCTGAGCTGGCACCCAAAATCCTCAGCTATCCAAAATGCAACAAAAAAGGGTCAGTATGAGTGGAAAAATGTGATCTCTCCATGTAGCGTTCTGGGCTGTTTCCTGTCAGGGGCGCCATGTCCACCCATACAAATGAGGTACCATTTTTATTGGGAGATGTGGGGGAACACTGGGTGGCAGGAAACTCCATTTTTTATATTTGACAATCTGAATTGCTGTATAGTCGCTACACAATCAAAAATCTTTGTAAGGTGCACCTCATTTTATTGGCTCGGGTTATCACATGTTGTTGGGGAACATACAAACCCTATATTTCACCACGACTTGTAGGATCTGTCTGGCGTAACTGCATATTGTTTTTGCAAAATGGCCATTGTAACAAGAAGTTACAGATGAATATGTTATAAAAAATTAGGGTTTTTTCCCCTATTCATTTGAATTTTTTTTTTTTTATCTTAACAGTTAGTTTCTTTGGGAAAACTTTGCAGGATTTACACAAGTGAACCATTGCTGAATTCAGAATTGTTTTCCACTTTTGAAAAATGTATAGCTTTTCGGGATCATCCACGGATGTCAAACATGTTTCCACCACAAACTGCAAGTAGGTTGAAACCACAAAAATTAGGAAAAATTGATTACCTCTTAGAAAAAAGTAAATAGTGTGGTAAGAAAATCGTATTTTGATACAACTATACTTCTGTTTGAAAGCTGGGGAGATGGTTATCCAACCACAGCAAACCTTTTGTTGATGTCATTTTTAGGGACAAATATAGACTTTTTTCCAATTTTTCGCAAAAGAACACCAAAATGTAGCTATATTTTGGCTATTTTCCCCACTAGGGAAGTCCACAAACCCTGGGTACCTTTTAGAGCCTCCAGGATGTTGGAAAACGGCGATTCAAATTTGGTGTGAATATCTTATGTGTAAAAAAAATAAAAAATTATGAAGGTCAAAGTATGACATACTGCAAATCGAACAAGCATTGGCAAAGCCAATAGGTTTCGCCTTTGTCTTTTTTTCCATGTAACTGACTTACAAATACTTGAAAAAATGTTATAATGTTTGTTTTATTAAATTAAAAACAAACATTATTATAACATTTTTCTATTATTATTAATCCAGTTACACAGAAAAAAGACAAAGGCGAAACGTACTGGCATGCGGGAAAGACAGAAGAAGACAGCAGATCATGGGGGGAAGAGGGAAGACTGCAAAAGAGGGAAAATGGGAGAAGAGTGCAGATGCGAGAAAATAGAAGATAGCATGCAGTAAAGACAGTGAAGACCGTATGTAGAAAGAAAAAAAAGACAGACTGCAACAAAGAAAGAAGACCGAGAAGAAGGCATTGAAGAAAGAAGACGTCACCAAAGCAAGAAGACTCCATGCGGGAAGCAAAAAGAAGACAGCAGCAAAGAAGGAAGACGGCATGCAAGAAAAAAAGAAGTACCTTCAGCATCGCAGCCAGCGGGAAGGACACTGGTCAGTGCCCAATAAGAAGTGCCTGGAAGAAGTACTAGGTCCACAGACAACTCGACGGCAAGATCGTCGACGTAGACAACGACAGGAAGTGACGTGAAGAAGTGCAGCCAGGCTAAAGCAGGTAAATCGGAGCAACCACTGGATTACTTATCCAGTGGTAAGTTCAGGTAAGTAAGGGGCTGGTTCCAAGCCCCTTGTTAAGTGTTGTTGGTTAAAAAAAAAAAAAAAAAAAAGTTTTTTCAAGCATCCGAAACCTAAAAAAAAAAAAGACTTAGCGTTGCAATGGGAAAAGGCCCAGCAAGCAAGGTGTTGAATTCTCAAGCTGTTTTTGGGGTACACTTCCTTTATGTGTTTTTACTAACGGAGTTAGTTATGTGTAAAGTGAGTGAAACGTACTTTTCAATGAATTGCAACTAAATGTAGTATTTAATATTTAAACAATATGCACTAAAGTAATCCAGATTATCAAAGCTTTCTCCAAGTACTTTCGTCTCTCTTCTGATTCAGATACAAACAACTTCTTTTTTTTTTTTTTTTTTTTTTTTTTTTTTTTTTTTTTTTTTTTTTTAGGAGTGAGACAGGCTTACTCTAGGAAAGAAAACATCACAATCCATACTCGCTGTGTGTACACAGAAGTATATTATTTTGCACCCCAAAGAGATTCAAATCATTTCATGCAGGCAGTTAGGTGCCATCGAGTTCTTCACATAACGGTGACTCTTATAGGACCTTTCCAACCTTTATTTTAATGTAGCTGATTTTCTTAACTATTGTGTAGTTAAAAAAAAAAAAATACTGTCGATTTTTGGAGGTGCCTTTTATAAAATCACTTGCTCTGAAATCTGCTGATAAGGAATTTCCTGTTTTTTCTCCTGGCCCCAAGTGGTATGCGCGGCTACAGTTCAGTTCTGTCATGATATGTTTGATTAGTGTTCTTTTCATTCAGGTTATTCTCTGCTTTTCTTTCGTGGGCAGATGCACACGTAACATGACCTCAGTATGGGGGTCGGATCATTGTCCGTTTGTTCTGGGTTAAGTGTATTTTTGTCTACGTTGCGAAATTTTGAATGTAGCACAAATGCATTTGTTAATGTCTTTGCTATACGTAACATATGTTTACGTTTCTAGGGCGTCCTGTTGCCAGGGCAGCTTGTTGCAGCGGTTAAAGGGCTTGCTTGCAACATTCCGTCAGCATTACACCGAATACCACGTGATGGCAGCATGTGCCAGACATGACGTTTCTTGCCATGCTATACTCATTAACACCTGCTATTTCGGTAACGCCAGGAAAGCTTATGCTCTCTCGGCATTTTTCAACAGCAATTCGCACATGCGTGATAATTAACCCACACCATGTACTTATAAAATATAATACAGCAAACGTTTGTGATGTCTTTTTGCAGCTCAGTTTAATAACAGAATGCCACATGGGCTTCAGTGAGTTTTTCTGCATTGTCCCAGCCTCGATTTTCAGAGTAGAGGTGTTGCTACACGTTAATCTTTCTACATATGTGCACAAGATTTTTTGCACGTGTCGAGTTCGGTACGAAATTAGAACACAATTACAGAAATAGTTCTTTCAGACTAATTGAAGACAGAAATACACAAGTCAAAATCTTCTGCCTGTTTTGACTTCTGGAAGCCTGTAGAAGCACAAAGGACAAGAAGCATCACCCACCTTAACCTGGCGCTCTGATAAATCCTCTCGCTATTGAGACTTTGGATCGTTAAGTACTGGCAGGAGGAGTGGTAGTGCAGCAAATCATATAGTTATGCTTAACATAAGGAATGCCCAACATTGATCCTCTAGAGTCAGAAACGTACCTGCTTCTTCGTGTAGCAGGCTGTGTAATAAAGATGTGTAGATCTTTTCAAGACAGTAGTTCTTCCACTTCATTTTGTGAATAACCGAATTCTCCAGCTGCGTTCTTCGTCTCAGTAGGTATGAAGGAAATCCATGCATAGGAAAGAATCCTGCAGAAGCGAGCACAGAGGTCGGCTAGACAGATCAGTTTTGGGGAAGGGTGGGTGCCTGATCATGGAGGCCCACCACACACAGCAATGAGCCAAGCACTCGCAGATCACATACTTTGGAGCCATCACCAAAAAGAGACTTTTGTTAAAGCCAGCAACCTGGGTGGGGTAGGGAGATTGAGTGCACAAAGCACAGTGAGAGCAAGGACGCCTGGACCAAAATCAGTCACAATGTGGAGCCTAGGAAAAAGAACAAACATATGTAGGAAGATTGAGGAACCAGCAGCTGCCAAACAAGCATGCAGGCCAAGACAACTGGTCACGTGGCAGTACTAGGTTAGGGAACCATACACACAGGGTAAGAGAAGCAGACAAGATCGGAGCCTGGGGGACAGGAACTAGGCCCACTGGGGAGAACACCAACCATATAGGTAGACTGGTCAGTTTAACCATACAAACACTGACTCCTTTTAGGTCCATTTTACGCTGTGTGAAACCAACTACATAAAAGTCAAACACAGAAAATGTTGCCTGTTAACTGAAATCAGTGACTGTAAGCTTAGGCAAGCAAAATGATAACACAGTAAACCCAGAGAAAACAAACAGGTATGCACAAAAGTTTGACTAGTGAACAACTGGAAATCTTGGGACGGATGGAGAAGAAAACTAGCTTTATGTGTTAGTGTGGCTGATTCTTAACCATTTTTTTGAAGAAGAAAAAAAACGGCACAGTCCTCATTTCATTTTTGTTTGTTGCTGATAATGCGCACAC